>NC_139562.1:15548269-15988269 GCF_965112155.1 Podarcis liolepis
ACGTCAACAGAGTTCTCTCTTCTGTTTTATCATAGAATCATAGAACTGTAGAGTTGGATGGACTACGAGGGTCATCTAGTCTTGCTGGAAATTGCTTAAATGTCCAGGAAAATCCGGACGTATGGCAACCGATATTGGAAGTCTAGATTTCGGAGAATTTCCTTTAAAGGAATCTTTTTGCCCAATGTGGGGCTTGACTCCACAACCCTGAGATTAAGAGTCTCATGCTCTACTAACTGAGCTATCCCACTTGTGGTTTCCTGCGGTGATTATTCAGAAGCAGGTAAAAGGTAAAAAAGGTAAAGGACCCCTGGACAGTTAAGTCCAGTCAAAGGCGACTATGGGGTGCGGCACTCATCTCACTTTCAGGTCGTGGGAGCCGGCGTTTGTCCACAGACAGCTTTCTGGGTCATACGGCCAGCATGACTAAACCACTTCTGGCGCAACGGGACACTGTGACGGAAACCAGAGCGCATGTAAATGCCATTTACATTCCCACCGCAACGATACCTATTTATCTACTCGCACTGGCGTGCTTTCGAACTGCTAGGTTGGCAGGAGCTGGGACAGAGCAACAGGAGCTCACCCTATTGTGAGGATTTGAACCACCGACCTTCCGATTGGCAAGTCCAAGAGGCTCAGTGGTTTAGACCACAACACCACCCACATCCCTTATTCAGAAGCACACCGCCTCCAAGCATTCAGGCAGAGCATAGCCATCAGGCTAGTAGCCTCGGAAAGCCTTTACCACCATGAATTTGTTTAATCCCCTTTTAAAGCCAAGTTGGTGGCTCTCAGTGCCTCTTGGGGAAACTCATTCCATAGTTAAACTGTGCTGTGTGGATAAGTTCTTCATTTTTTCTGTCCCGAATCGTACCACATACAGCTTCCTGGATGTCCACAAGAGATGGAGAGAGAAACTTTTCTCTGTCCCTTTCCTCCATGCCATATGTACCGTATTTTTCGCTCTATAGGACACACTTTTCCGCCTCCCAAAATTAAGGGGAAATGTGTGTGCATCCTATGGAGTGAATGCAGACTCCTTGGCTTCAGCGATAGCAACACGAAGCCTCCAAAGCGCAGAGGGAGCGCTCCCTCCGTGCTCCGGAGGCTACGCGTTGCTTTCGCTGAAGCTTGGAGAGTGAGAGGGGTCAGGTTCCTTTCGCTGAAGCCAGGAGAGTGAGAGGGGTCAGGTTCCTTTCGCTGAAGCCAGGAGAGTCTTGCTCTCCCAGCTTCAGCAAAAGGAACCTGAAGCCTGCGGAGCACAGTGGGAACTCGCGCTCCGCTCCGAAGGCTTCAGGGATAGCTGCCTGAAGCCTTCGGAGCACAGCGCGACTACCCGCTGCTCTCCGCAGGCTTCAGGTTCCTTTCAATGAAGCCGGGAGAGCAAGACTCTCCTGGCTTCAGCAGAGAGGGAGAGCTGTGCAGTGCCCCTTCAGCCAAGCGGGAGGAGAAATGGAAGGGCTCCGTTTCTCCTGCCGCTTCGCTGAAGGGGCGCTGAGCACAGAGGGGGAGAATTTTTTCCCCTTGTTCTCCCCCTCTAAAACAAGGTGCGTCCTATGGTCCAGTGCATCCTATAGAGTGAAAAAGACAGTAGTTTTATACACTTTCGCCTCTTTCTCGCTTTTTCTCTAAAAAGCCTCTAAATGCTGCAAAGTTTCTCAAACAGTAGCTGCTCCATAGCTAGGCATTGCCTTTTCCTGTTCTCTCAGTGTTGTGACACAGTTCATAACTATAAAAAAAAAAGAATACTGAAAAGCATTTTAAAACGTCTATTTATTTTTTTTTTGAGAGAAAATACATTTAAAAAATATGGGTGACAGCCAACCGGCATCATACTCCAAGTAGATTCTATTGGGCTCCATTGAATATCAACCTGTGTGTTTTCCAGAGAAAATAAGCATGTATATTTAAATATGAATTTTCATGCAGTTCCTTTGTAATGCAGAGATTGATTTTGGGGAAAAACAGAAAAGACTTTTGGATAAACACCCCAGAAAGAGGTTCGTATGAGAAGCAGGTTGATTTATCCACCTCTCAAAGCTGCATCTAGACTTTGCCAAATGTCAGGAACTACTTTTCCAATGAAATGCAGTTCAGGGTCAAACTGGTTGTTTTAAGACAAATGATATAAGCTATTTTAAGTGTCCAAAGCTCTGGAATAAGGGAATGAGTCCCCCCACCCCATGAATCCTTGAATGAATGCATAACAAGATATTGTATGGATGAGACTGCTTTTATCTTTCTGGTTCAGTACTGAATGCCTTCCCCCTGCCCTCCTGCCCACTTCTTCAAACATAAGAATTCCTTTCTGTGTATTTTATTGCAGCAGTAGCAGCAGATAATGTCAGCCGAATAGATGTTAAGCATGGCCTTTGTGCTCCTGTACACATGTTCCCTCCAGGTACGAGCTGGCTGCTGGTGGAACTGAACGGAAAGAAACCCTCGCTAGATCTGACAAGTAATGTTTGGAAGCAAAAGATGAAAGGAGGGGAAAAAAACCTCAAGGAATTTAAGCATGTCCTTCTCCCTGCACTAACCATATACCATACAGCCATTCACTTATCTCCACTGCCACGCAGACTGTTTTTGATTTATGTAACACACACACACACAATGCTGAGCGTTGTCTGTGTTGAAGTTGCACAGTTATAGGTCTCAATGTTTCGAAGGGACACTGGTTCTGCTGCTAGCCTGGTGAACAAATCACTTCCCCTCTTGTTGTTGTTTAGTCATTTGATTGTGTCCGACTCCTCGTGACCCCATGGACCAGAGCACGCCAGGCACTCCTGTCTTCTACTGCCTCCCACAGTTTGGTCAAACTCATGCTGGTAGCTTCGAGAACACTGTCCAACCATCTCGTTCTCTGTCGTCCCCTTCTCCTTGTGTCCTCCATCTTTCCCAACATCAGGGTCTTTTCCAAGGAGTCTTCTCTTCTCATGAGGTGGCCAAAGTCTTGGAGCCTCAGCTTCCGGATCTGTCCTTCCAGTGAGCACTCAGGGCTGATTTCCTTCAGAACGGATATGTTTGATCTTCTTGCAGTCCATGGGACTCTCAAGAGTCTCCTCCAGCACCATAATTCAAAAGCATAAATTCTTCGGCGATCAGCCTTCTTTATGGTCCAGCTCTCACTTCCATACATCACTACTGGGAAAACCATGGCTTTTACTATACGGACCTTTGTTGGCAAGGTGATGTCTCTACTTTTTAAGATGCTGTCTAGGTTTGCTTCCCCTCTTAGAATCCCAGAATTGTAGAGCTGGAAGGGACCCCAATGGTCATCTAGTCCAACCCCCTGCAATGCTGGAATCTCAGCATAGAATCTTAGCAAACTGAGCGCCCACTGCATTGAATCAGCATTACCTAGTTGTAGTAGCGCCACTTCCTTCCCCAGTGGTGGACTTGGTGCTTTCTGTGCAATGTGAAAATGTGGCACCCCCCCCCGGCCTCTCATGCTCCATTCTACAGCATTGTTTTGGTGCCCCCTGCAGCACGGCCCCCAGTACAACCACACCGGCCATGCTCCCCTGAAACCCCCTCTGTCTTCCCTCTTTCTACTCCTTCCCACCTACATATCCAATTGCTCTCTAGGTGTGGTATAGAAACCGCTATTTTCCCATTTTGCTTTAACTTCAGAGCAGCCAAAATATTCAGAAACATTCTCTAGCATTCTGGTGAGCAGCAATGCAGTCACATCATGGAGAGTTGTGTACTCGCAGCACCCATCCTTACAGGTCATGGCTTAAGATTCCTGTGCTTAAAGATTTTTTTGCTATAAAAGAAAGAAATATTTAGCATTGTATTTTGCTGCGTTAAATTGCTGTGAAATCCCCTGGAATCAATGACAAAGAATGGTATAAAAAATCATTAAATGGCCAAATTATTTTAAGGGCAAGCTGGCAAAACCATTTCTTCGAATCCACGTGTTCTGTGCTTAAATATAAGGCCTCATTAGACTTTCTACAGCTATACAAGGGTTGAATCAAATGATCCAAACTTGGTTATGACTTCTTGCATATATATATATATATATAGAGAGAGAGAGAGAGAGTTAAGAACTCCAACTTCACTGTACTACACTAATACATATGCTGCACCACTGACTATATTTTCTTAATTCGAGGGAAACTTTAGAGCAGCACCATTTTTCCTTTCAAATTATTTGCAAGCAACATTTCATTTCCTTAATGCTCGGATTATTACTTAGTTACACAACTTGATGTATTTCTGCAAATTACGGAGGAAACATCCCTACAGCTCACACGGTGTGAATTCATTAACATTAAGTCAAAATGAATATTATGCAAATGGAAACTGTGCTATTCATTTCTCATTTGCAGCAGCTGCGACTGGTGCCCCCGCTTCCCTCTTACAGGACTTCCCAAATAAAAGGGGGGGGGAGAGAGAATTGTTGCTAACGTGGAGAACTCAACGTCGTCTGCTTCATTCATTTGGGATGTGGCGCTTGCTTCATCATGCAGGAATTCATTTAGAAACTGCGAGGTAGCTCCTTGGTTGGTTGAAATCATACGTCTAATCAATCTACTATTGTGGCATATTACAGCCCTAATGTTATGAGGGCAACACACTGAAGGCATAGAGGAAGCAGAGATAGTTGATAGCTGTGAGCCAATAATGGGAAAAATCTCATTCCAGAGTTACACACACACACACACACACACACACACACACACACACACAGCCTACTTCGTCTACTTGTGGTTTTCTCAGCAACTGGTATTCAGAGACTTGCTGCCTCAAATACTGTTCAATATGAAATTTGTTCTGTCCAGTTTCTGTAACAGGTTTTTTTTAAAGTCTTATTTTTAATATAATAATGGTGGCCTAAGGGACGCGGGTGGCATTGTGGGTTAAACCACAGAGCCTAGGACTTGCTGATCAGAAGGTCAGCGGTTCGAATCCCCGCAATGGGGTGAGCTTCCGCTGCCCAATCCCTGCTCCTGCCAACCTAGCAGTTCGAAAGCACCTCAAAGTGCAAGTAGATAAATAGGTACCACTCCGGCGGGAAGGTAAATGGCATTTCTGTGCGCTGCTTTGGTTCACCCGGAAGCTGTACGCCGGCTCCCTCGGCCAATAAAGTGAGATGAGAGCCGCAACCCCAGAGTCGGTCATGACTGCACCTAATGGTCAGGGTTCCCTTTACCTTTACCTTTAAGAAATCTCAATTAAAGGGCGATATTCCCCCCCCCCCTCTGTACAACATCCCTGGGAGGGACACTACATCAGATCACTCACTGGCAGGGCTGTTCACCCATGAGGCAACTGCCTCAGGCAGAGGGATCTACAGGGGCAGCAGATCCCACCTCCTTGATCCTGGTGTAGATATTCACTCCCCCCTCCCCCCTGGGAGGGGACGCCATTTTGTAGTTCACCTCAGGTGCCGAAATGTCTTGGGCCAGCCCTGAAAAATGTCTTGGGGCACTTGCAACCTTAAGCTGGCAGAAGTTTGGTACTTAGCTGCTTGGACTTTGTAAACGAACAAAGAAAAAAGAGAAAGATTCTAAAACTCAGCCCCTTAGACCACACTATGACATTTATTGAAGTGAAGAGTCTGAAGAGAACTATCTCCTGCTCTTCACATCAGTCCTGGAGATGTTGAGGGAGTGAGTTCCCTTCAGAATCGGGACCAAACTAATTCCTTGAGCACCCCGCCGAAGACATCCCAGAGCAGCAGGACAACTTCCAGGCTCTTTCCCTCAGATAGAACAATCCAGAATATTATGTTACACCAGGATCAACACTTGATCTATACTCAATGCTTTGTGGGGAACAGCTCTGGGTATCTGAGTTTGTCTGTTCAGGCAGAGCAGGTGCAAACTTTACTCACCTGCCAGCCCATCACCTTGGTTTTAAGGTAGCTCATCGGTACCAGAAGGGGAAATGCTCCCTTCCATTGAGAAATTGCCTTTTCAGTTGTGTTCTGGAAATCTGCTTCCGAGAAATGTCTGAAAGAGTCGGGGAGTGGAAGCATTTATTCCTGCTGAGGCGTATTGGTAGCTGACTTCAGCAGTACGTTTTGTTCTTTGAAGCCCGTTGTTCATCAAGACTGCGTCTCTGAGGAGGGAAGTGGGGTCAATGAAGGTCAGGGGCAGTCTTTCAAGGGAGCCTTCAAGAGGGAACCTGCTGCTTCAATGCGCAGAACCTGAAAGGATGCTTGAAAGTAAAGAGTTTCTCACTAAGTAGGAAATGTACCTGCTGTGCATCTTCGGAAAGTTTGTAGCAAGCTCAGGGTGGGAGAACTCACAATGAGCCTTGTTAAGGCATTGGATTCTGGGATAGGGCTGGATGTGTAGAGAGTGGGGAGCGGGAGCATAGACCCAGGTGTGTCTCCCACATCCATGCATTCCTTAGCATGCAAAGTCTAAGAGTGTAGGCTCCAGTGCTCTGGAAAAATGGATTGTACAGCTGCCACATACAGGAATGTAGCATACGAGTCCTTTGGATGCCATAGTTATTCATAGTTGAGATGCTCTTAAGGAGAGTCCTGTTGAATCAGACCAAAGGCCATCTATTCCACAATTCTGTTCCTGTTGTGGCCAACCAGATGACTCTAGGAACCCTGTAAGCACAACAGTGTTATGTATAATGACTTCATTGATTGAAATTGTAAATGTTTGTATGCGCTACTATGTGTTTACATTTCATCGGTTGGTACGGTAACTGAATTCCAGAGAGTTCTCTAGCAATTCGCATGTGATTGGCTAACATCGGTCACATGGGAAGTATCTGGTGAAAGAAAGACTCCATTTTTATGTGAAGCAAGGTGACTGTGTTTTAGAGTCCGCCGTGAACACTGCTAAGTCAAATAGAGTGTAGGGGTGTTTCTTCTCTACTTGAAGGAAAGAGAGCAAAGCTTCAGGAGAAAGGAAAAGTGAAAATCTTTCATAGGAGCTGCAAGGCATGGCCTAATCGAGATACAGAAGGCTGAGTGCTGAGCTCTGGAAATGGAGGAAAATACAGTGGTTGGGAAGTTAGAAGAAGAGTCTGTATGCCCGTGCTTGGAGAAGCATGTGACTGTAAATATAATGTTTAAATTCATCTATAACTACAAGTTTCTGCAAGAAAAGTTTTTGAACATTAAAATCTGGACATTGGTTTAATTTCCAAAGAAGGGTGTCAGTCATATACAGTGGTACCTCGGGTTAAGTACTTAATTCGTTCTGGAAGTCCGTACTTGAAACTGTTCTTAACTTGAAGCACCACTTTAGCTAATGGGGCCTCCTGCTGCTGCCGCGCCACCAGAGCACGCTTTCTGTTCTCATCCTGAAGCAAAGTTCTTAACCTGAAGCAATATTTCTGGCTTAGTGAAGTCTGTAACTTGAAGCATATGTAACCTGAAGCGTATGTAACCCGAGGTACCACTGTATATGATTTGAGCTTTTTAGCTGCAATTCTGCTACCCTTACTTCAACAAGCAACACTCTGCTCACCTCCAGTTCCCAGCTACTAATATTTTCTCTATCCACTTCCTACACAGTATGCATAATATTATGCACCTCTATCAAGTATTTATACTCCTCTGACTCACCATTCCTCTAAACTAAAAAGCCCCATGTCATTCAACCTTTCCCCATATGGGAGTTGCTTGTATGCAGGACCTTGCTTTGGTGCTTATGAACACACCAAAGGTGTGTTCAATTTGATCTTGCAAGCTGCCACCTTTGCCCACAGCCCAGAAACTTACTTTGGAGCAGGAGAAAGTGATGATGAAGGTGGTGGCAGCAGATGCTCCAGACGCAGGGAGAACTTTTTTTTTTTCATGCTGAGATTACAACTTCCAGAATCCACAGTAGAAAATAGAAACTCCGCAGAGGTTCCCACCAAGGAACCTGGGACATGAAGTATTTATTTAATGTATTTATCAGTTCATTTGTTAATTCTGTGCCTCCATCTTTCCTTGGTTCTCAAAGCTGTTTGCAGCAATTATACAGATATAATAAAAAATATAAGAAAAGAGAGTAAAGGAACAACTACCACTGAATTTAACGGGACTAACCTCTGCATAGATGTGTGTAATATTGTGCTATTAAATACCAAAGCAATAAAATACAAAAGTAGAAACAAACAAACAAACAAACAAACAAACAAACATAAATATGGGGCAGGTAAAAGAATAAAATCAATTTTAAGAGTCCCAGCATAAACCAAGAAGCACACATTTCTGTGTCAGCTTAGAGGCCTCAATAAATAAATTATCTTAGCCTGCCATAGGACAGTAAGTTGATATGGGTTTAAGCATGTCTTCCTTGGCTAGGAGCAGTTTATTGCTGTATTTTAGTTGGTCAGTTGTATTGTATCAGTAGCTAAAGTGGTGCCCTCCAGAATGGTTGCACTCCAACTTCCACCACCCCTTGTTGGCTGGGGGTGATGGAACTCAGAGTTCAACAGTATCTGGGGGGCACCAAATTGGATGCCCAATTGCAAACTGCCCTGAAACAAATGCTTAAGGGTGGGAAAAATATTTAAAATAAATGAGTGAGCGAATGTATGAATGCAGTTTCCAGAGCTGGTTGGAGAAAGGACTAGCTCTGCCAATCTCAGCAATGGTGTTAATTATTTTTTTTAAGTCAGTGGTGCATGCCCCAAATTAAATTGTTTGTTCTGCTCTTGCCAATTTCTGCAGATGAGAATAACAGCATTTAAAGGGATTCAGGTTGGAAAGGTTGGCCTTGCTAAATCCTGCACATTTCTAGGTGCTGTAAAACAATTTCATACAGCCATTCCCGCTGCGTCCCTGTACGGTGTTAACACCTATCTCTCTGAAAGTCTCAAAATACATTTCCTGACCAAGCAGAAACCTTCCTGTCAATTACACTCAGCGCCTCCATACAGATAACATTCCTTTCACTGAGCAACTGTGTCCATGAGCTGATAAAACTCCTTCTGTAACACATCCATATCCACATCCGGCAAAAAATATATAATAAAACTGTCCCGAAGATGAACTTCCATTTTCAAGCCCAGGTTCTGTGGCTGAACTGAAATGAGACGGTTAATACCTGTTATTGATACTCGGGAATGGTTTATTGGGATATAGTCTTCTGCTGCTTCTATCGACTGAAGAAAGGGCATGGAGGCATTAAGGACATGCCGCGGGCAAATAGAATTTTGTAACATGAATCTGGCAACCCAAACCTACAGATTGGCTCAAATTATTGCAATTCCAGCAGGGTCTCACACAACCACGTCTAAATTGCGGTCTGATTCCTGGGAAATGGGTCAGTGCTGGCTAGAAAATGCCTAATCCCTCTTCTCCCACTATATCTTGCTGGTATTCAGTTGCACTGTATTCCATTGTTTCTGTCATTACTCAAGAAGGAGGGCAGGGAGAGAGGGATTCTGCTCCTGTGATTTTCCGTGATTGCCTTCTAGCTACTTACAGAAGCCTAACTTCTGATTGGATCCTGGGATGTCCCATTTTGGCTCCCACAAGAGTGTGCTCCCCAATTTTTTTTTTGGGGGGGGGTGCACTCTTGTGCAAGTCATGTGACTCAGGTGAGAGTGCAGCCCTGAAAGACGTGAATCCCAGTTTCCCCCTGTGGCATGTTGGAGGGTATCATTATCTTTTGTAGGCGACATGGGGTGAGATGCTTCTGTTGTCTCGGGCACTGCAGGTTGTGCTCAAGGGTTGCAACTGTTTTGGACCAGAGGACACGTTCCAAATTTTGAAGAAGTGCTGTGGGTGCCAGTCCCAAAATGGCGGATGGCACACCACAAAATGGCTGCCAGGCTCATGGCAGAGCACGAGATTAGAGAACACTAACACATGGCTTCCCTGCCCCTGACAAATCCATGCTTGCTGTGGGAAGTCATTATGTCCTTAGGTCCTAATTATGGAGGTCACATAATATTGACTCAGCCCTACCACAGGTTGCAGCTGATGCCTCTGTCAGGATGCTGTCAGCAACTCACTGCTGGTTGCCCAGGAAAGTATAAAGGCAAGGAAAAGTTTCCTACAGTCCTTTTTTGATTTTAATCTTTACAGAGAGAGGCTATAGAACCCAGCCTCTTGGATAATGGCATTGTCCCGAGTGAATCTCCACCCTGTCTCTTCCACGTCCTCATCCATCATCATCATCACCTCCTCTATGGGTGCTGCTAAGTGCCCTCTGTCTTTAAACTCTTTGCTCTCCTACTTTTGAGGCTCACCAAGTTCTGGGAGATGGAGGGTCTGGAATGCTTTCTAACGACAACATGTCAGCCAGGTGTTGCTCTGGCTCTCCCATGGTTTCCCAACTTTCCCCCTCTGAAGTGTGACCTCCCTCAAACCCCTGTTGTAAATCTAAACTAGGCTTCCTCAACCTCAGCCCTCCAGATGTTTTTGGCCTACAACTCCCATGATCCCTAGCTAGCAGGACCAGTGGTCAGGGATGATGGGAATTGTAGTGTCAAAACATCTGGAGGGCTGAGGTTGAGGAAGCCTGATCTAAACTGTCTTCCTCTTCCTCCTCCCTGGAAGGGTCAGAATGGGGAGGCTGTCTCCACCATTCATCCTCTGTCCAGTTCCTGACAGCCTTATAACAAGAAGAAGCATTCTCCAGTACCAAGTAAAATATACAAGGTTGTCCCACCACACTCATTGCCTCTCTCCATACCACACACAGAGACCACAGGGAAACATGCCTCTCTCTCTCTCTCTCTCTCTCTCTCTCTCTCTCACACACACACACACACACACACACACACACACAAAACTACACAGCCACACATATATCTCTCCCTCTCTCGTACAGGCTATACACACAAACACATTTCTCCCTTCTCTCTCTCTCCTACATGCCACATACTCTCCCTCCCTCACAGACCACACATATATGCAGACATTTCTCTCAGACATCTTTCCCTCTCTCTCCGCCCAAACACATCTTTCTCAGCCAAACATTCACAAACACAGGGCATATTGCCCCCTGGCCCAACACACGCACACACAAAGACATTCAGTAAAGCTGTTTGGTCGGTGAAGGAAGTACCTACCATTTTAATCTCCTCCAATCTACCCCTCCTCTGAAAAAAGCATAATAAAAATACTTAAGGAGCCCTGGGAAAGTCCAGGAATGGGGGGTTGGGTTGGGGCTCCTCTACACCCCCGCCAAATAATTTGAACTCCAGTCACTTTAGGTCATGAAGGTATTATAGAGAACATGATTGTGTGGAGCTTTACCTAAGAATGGGACTTAAGTCCATTGATTTCTGTGGGTCTACTCTGATTATGGCTAATGTTGGATGTTCAATATCTGGGTCTTTGGACCTTACTGAATTTTCAGAACTTTGGTCCACCTAGTTCAGTGTTGTCTACACTGATTGGCAGAAGCTCTCCTGGCTTTCAAACAGGAAGTGCTTTCTAGCCATACCTGGATTGCCAGGGATTGAACCCGGGACATTCTGCATGCAGGGCAGATGCTCTCCCCCTTAACGTTGTGACTCTTCATTAATTGCCTTGGCATTATCTGTTAATAATATACCCCTCATTCTTTTCTCCTTTACATTTATTTATCTCATTATACTCCCCGCCGCATTTCATCCCATTCACTTCCCAGCTTCCCCCCTGCTATGCCCATTGCATACGCACAGAGCGATTCCGACACGAGCTCTTCGGATTTGGCAGCTTCGTTACAGTCTTGACAATGACATATCCAGAGGATTACTTTATGAGTCCCTCCCCACCCCCCACTCTCTGCAGACCGGGAAAACAATAGATATATGTATATATATATATTTCCTGCTTCCATATGTGGATTTGGATTAGCTACACAAATGACTTTATCTCACAAGCAGCATATGCCGTTCGGCTTTGCAGTTTATAGAGGTGTACATTGCTGTTACAAACGGAGGGTGGTCTGTGAACAGGAGAGATACTTTTACTTATTATATTGGGATTTAGACCTGACTTAAATGTGATGGAATTGGGCAAGCATAATTTATCTGGCGAAGCACTGAATGGGCCCAGTGACTCATTTAAGTACCATATTTTTCGCTCTATAAGATACACCAGACCACAAGACACACCTAGTTTTTGGAGGAGGAAAACAAGAAAAAAAAATATTCTGAATCTCAGAAGCCCGAACAGCAAGAAGGAGCGCTGCACAGTGAAAGCAGCAATCCCTCTTGCTGTTCTGGCTTCTGGGATAGCTGCGCAGCCTGCATTCGCTCCATAAGACGCACACACATTTCCCCTTACTTTTTAGGAGGGAAAAAGTGAGTCTTCTAGAGCAAAAAATACGGTAGGTCCCTAAGCTGCTACACATAAAATACTAGCACTACTAGAGCGGGGAGAGAGCCCTGCAGGATCGGACCAGAGGCCTGTCTAATCCAGTATCCTGTTTTCCCCAGTGCACAGGAACCCAGGCAGATGCTTAATGCTGAGTCCGACCATCACTCCATTTAGCTCACCATTGTCTACATTGATTGGCCGTAGCTCTTCAGCGTATTAGGCAAAGAACTTTCCCAGCCCTATCAGGCGATGCAGGGAATGAACCCAGGGCCTTCTGAATGCAAAGCAGATTTTCCACCACTCAGTTCCAGCACTCCCTCCCCAAAGGGTGCCTTATACCATGTCTTATACTGTATACTGTATAATGTACAGTTTAATGCTTTATACTGTGTCAAAGCTCTGGTCCATCAAGCTTGGTATTGTTAAGTATAATGGTTTAATTGTACATTGAAATGGAAAATAACCCTCAGGTAGCTCAGGTTAAGAACAGTTTCAGGTTAAGAACGGACCTCCGGAACGAATTAAGTTCTTAACCCGAGGTACCACTGTACATAGAACCATCCAGAAGAACCATTAAAAACAACGCAGAACCATTCAAGAAATGCATGAAAGTCAAAAGAGATGAATTTTAAAAAGGAATGAGGAACCTCGGGCCAAAGAGCCAAATGTGTCTTTTTTCCTGAAGTTTTTTTTTTAATAAAGTTTCCCAAAATTTCACATACAGTGGTACCTCAGGTTAAGTACTTAATTTGTTCCAGAGGTCTGTACTTAACCTGAAACTGTTCGTAACCTGAAGCGCCACTTTAGCTAGTGGGGCCTCCTGTTGCTGCCACGCCGCCAGAGCCCGATTTCTGTTCTCATCCTGAAGCAAAGTCCTTAGCCTGAAGCACTATTTCTGTGTTAGCGGAGTCTTTAACCTGAAGTGTATGTAACCTGAAGCATATGTAACCTGAGGTACCACTGTATACATTTCAATACATAATACAAATATCTCTCTCATAAGCATAGCACATCAGAGAGGGAAACAGCTTTGGATGCAGGAGCCTGGAAGGGTCAAAAGATGAACGCTAAATCTTGTCCGATGAGTGACTGACTCAGCGTATTATTCCCTAAGATTGGGCCATTAAGGGAGCTAAATTTAAATTATTATTTTTTTCCACAAGAATTTGATGGTTTCTTGCCAGGCAATAGCTGTGGAATAAATTGCAGTTTTATGACCCCCATCACAGCAATAAATCACAGAATTGCAATTGTCTCAAACGGGCAGCAACCCACTTGATTATTTCCGGAACTTATGGAAAAGAAACCCCAACAAAGGTGTGGAAGGGAGCTTGAGAAGTCTGTCAAATATCCACAGAGTGTATTGGATCATTTTATGAGTTATTTACTGGCAATGATTTATGTAGCAGGCAGTTCCTGAATCAGGGTTCCTGCCTGTCTTTGTGAAATAGTGCTCTGATCTAGTGGTAGCTGCGGGGAGCAAGTCACAAACATGGCAACTGGTGGTTCAGAGATGGGCATCGCTACTCATAGCAAAGGACTCATCCAGCCAGTTCGATACAGATTGGAATTTATTGTCCTAGCCACAGGTTTTGGGAGTGCCCTCTGGGAATGGGGCACTCTTACAGGGTACACTGGGGTTGTCTGTGACAGTTGCATATATTTGTTTCTCTGATTATTTTGGCAGTCACACATACTTTGGGAAGATGCACATTACGGAGAGCTCCCAGCACATATAAATCCAGTATTATAATGTATGTGTAGGGATTGGGGAGAAGTTCAATTCAGTTTGCCTTTAAAAACAAACCTACCTAACTTGTACTTCATGAAACAAAATGGGAAGCAAACATTGCTATCCTTTGAAATTTTCACTTTTCTGAATTTTGCAATGGAGCTGAGTAATAAATATTAATGTTAAATATGCATTTAAAAATACATTAGTGAAACATTATATTTGACACATTATATTTGGGGAAATTCATGTGCAAAAAATTCGTATGTTCGTGAAAATTGCATGTGTATAATAGAAGAAATTCATTTAAACCTCTGATGAATTTTCATGAGGCCTTTAAAAAAATGTTGTGGAAATAATGTTGTGGATCTGGCTGGGTTTCCCCAGTCACACTGGATGGCTCCCAACATGTGGAGAAATTAATTTATTACAGTGGTACCTCGCAAGACGAATACCTCGCAAGACAAAAAACTCGCTAGACAAAAGGGTTTTTTGTTTTTTGAGCTGCTTCGCAAGACGATTTTCCCTATGGGCTTGCTTCGCAAGACGGAAACGTCTTGCAAGTTTGTTTCCTTTTTCTTAACACCACTAATACAGTTGCGACTTGACTTCGAGGAGCAACTCATAGAACGCGGTGTGGTAGCCTTTTTTGAGGTTTTTAAAGACTTTGGTGATTTTTTGAAGCTTTTCCAAAACTTTCCCAACACCGTGCTTCGCAAGACGAAAGAAATCGCAAGACAACAAAACTCGCAGAACGAATTAATTTTGTCTTGCGAGGCACCACTGTACTGGAATAAAACAAAAAGGAAATGGACAGATTTGTCCAGCCTCCTGTGTCACCTTCCACGCTCTTCTGGAGGGTCCCTCAACTCTTTAAAGTTGATTATCAGTGGGTGCTAGCGGCAGCAGGGAGAGGAGGAATCTGTTTCACAGGCACAGGTTTGGAGAATCTCAGTCTTTGGGATCAAATGTGGTCCTCCAGCCCTTTCTATATGGCCTTCAGGACTCTCCCCTAAGCCACAACCTATCCCCCCACTAGATCTATTCCACACACCCTTTGGGTGCTTTTGCCTGGTCAGAATGTAGCCCGCTAAACATATGTTACTGCGGCCATTTCTGCCTTTGGCCCCATCCACGACAGGAATATGGCCCTCAGAAGTTTCCCTTGAGAGTATGTGGCCCTTGAGTTTTAAGAAGTTCCCCAGCTCTGTATTAGTGGATCTCTCCATTGTATCAGAAGCCCTTGTGTTGAGTTCAAGGGGGGCAACTGGATTCCACTCTTGTGTATCTCTTGAGAGGTTCTCTATCCTTCTCTGCTCCTACAGCATGGATGTTGAATGCACTGTTTGACACTCCACTTTGCTCTGCTGCGATGTTCCCATCATGCCGTGTTATGTGGCTCTGTCAGAAGTGCCATGTGAAATTGCTTCAGGGAAGGAAGCAGAGGGTTGCAGGTGGAAAACAAGCGACGTTGCAAGGCTAAGGCGGTCACCTTCACCTCCCTGGAGAACCGCCAGAGTGAAAATAAAACTTCATTTACTCATAAATGGGTGAAGAGTCGATGCTGGAAAGAGACAGGAAGTAAAAGCTGGAACGTAAAGTAATTGACGTTTTGCTTTACAAGGTGTATGGATTTCAGAAATGTCCTTATGTCTTTGGATTGTCTCTGTTTCCTAATGTTAGCTTTTCTGTGGACCTTGGGGCGTTTTGTATTACATTTGCTCTTAAAAGTCTTGGCACTCTAATCAGAGGTCTAAGGAAATCACAGAAGAGCTTGCTTGGAATGAACTGAAACAAAATCTTTGTTGTTTTGACCAAAAATACAAGGCACAGAGAACTTACATCAGGGGTGTGAGGGAAGAAAAAATTGCAACAAACCAACAAATAAAAACCTCTGGCGTCACAATGACAACAGGTGATTGAACAGATGGACAGCTGTGGCCACCTTTCAGAGTTGGCCTATGTGGGTGGAGGCAGCTCTCCCTGGGCCCAAAACATCCACTCTCTGCGCTATATTAATTTATATGTTAAATTTAGGACTGGTGGATTTGTAATCTTATTGTTAATGGGAATTGATGCTGGCTCTTTTCCCCCTTTCTGTTATGGTTGCAACAAGCAAGCAAGCAAGCAAATAAATAAATACAAAGTACAGGGAACGCGTGAGATGGAAATAGCATGTGTGGGGGCACTGAGGGCGGGGCTTGCATGGACTGGCCCCGCCCCACTTTCAAACCACATGCTAAATCTGGGCATGAAGTTAATGTATCTGGAATAGTCCACAATAAACATCAGTCAGTGCAGCTAATGAATTCTTTTGGGGGTTCTTTCCTGCTGACTCAGCAACGGAGAGGGGAACTGGCATGTAAATGTACATGTACTTATTGTCGGCATGCAGAGGGCTGGGAGGCCAGCTGGCTAGCCCCGGCTGGGCCGTCTCCTTCCAGCCGTCCCGCTGCAAAGACCATCACCTTTGCTCCGACATAAATGAGCGACCTGGGCTTCACAGCCAGGGCATACTATTAGCAGAGCTAGCTGCTCACACAGAATAGGCGTGAGGCTTGTGGAAGCATACTACAGATTTATTAATCATAAATTAGGACAAATAAACATGTTGTCTCTCTCTCTCTCTCACTCATCGTCTCAGAGAGAAACGCAAAAGCAAAAGCTATACACAACGGAAGTTCCCAGCAAGCAGTGCTGGAATGTAAACAGATATGACACGCAACAATTCCACACGTCTGCTCCTTAAGGTGGAATGGAAATGTCAACACTTATTACATGTGTACTCTGCCCCACATTTTCTCCCAAGGGAGCTCAGGTCATGAGTACACAGGTGCCCATCTAAGAGGTACTGAGCTTTTCTTAGCTTGCAGGCATTTAAGTTGAGGCAGGTTGGCCCTATGCCGTGGATTCCTGCATGGAGCAATGGGGTTGAACTAGAGGCTCTCCAGGATATCTCTCACTTTTAAGTGTGTGTGTGTGTGTGTGTGTATTACTGCTGTCCACGATGCCAGCCACTTCCACCATCCCATAACGCCTACCCCAGTTCTATAGTTCATATTTGTTGGCCTGCATTTGACCACCATCCCCTCCCCACTCTAAAGATTTGTCATACGTCTGCAAAACCTGTAATTTCCCCCCATGCCTACTGATATTTTTATTTATTTTTAATACACTTCATATACCACTTAAATATCAAAACCTCTTAAGTGGCTTGCATATTACATTGCCTTCCTTTAAGTTGGTGGTGGCATTTTGGGGACATGAGGGATGTCACTCTCAGCCTAGACATTGGAAACAGAATGAAAGATATTGCCTTCAGATATCAATATTCAATCTAAGACCATAAGAACATTTATTTATTTAATATAAAATGGTTTGTTTGTTTTTTTAAACTCCTCAAAGTGGTTTAGAAAAATAACACAATAAGAACCTAGGTAGAGCAGGCTAATGGTTCATATGCCCCAGCATCCTGTTTTCGCAATGGAAAAGCAGATAGAATCATAGAACTGTAGAGTTGGAAGAGATCCTGGGGATCATCTAGTCCAACCCCCTGCAACGCAGGGATATGCAGCTGTCCCATATGGGGATCGAACCTGCAGCCTTGACGTTATCAGAACCATGCTGTAACCAGGTGAGCTATCCAGGCCGTGGAAGCCTGCCAGTCCTGAATACAAGAACAGTCTCCCCTCCGTTGCTTTTTCAGCAACTGGCATTCCAATAGGGGAGGTTGGCCATTGTCATTATAACGCTGATAGCCTTTTCCTACGCTGACTAATCTACAGTAACTAGATTCTAATCTAGCTATGCATTTGCCTGATCACTTTCTTTAATAATAATAAAGTGTTTTAAGCTATTGATGTTCAGCAGTACATTACTTCCCAAAGAAGGAATTATGGCAGAACAGTTAAGTTTGTGTGCAGTTTGTTGGGGAGATGAGCCGACAGAGACCGATTTCGCTGCAGCTGTGTTGAACAATAATCCATACCTTAACCCTATTGCAGATTCCTCTGGCACTGGCTATAAATGTTGTACCTATGTTGGAATAAGACACTCTCCAACATCTAACTCCCTGGGGTTTGAAGAGACCTTTGGTAGTGCCTGCTACCAGCTCCAGGGCTATTAATATCCCCCATTATTATTATTAGTGACACAGACCAGTTGCCATAAAGAGCTGATCAATAATTCACTTGAAGGTATCACAAAATGTCACCCTTTGCAGCAAAACCCCTGCTTGTAACTTAATAATTGTCATTTGAAGAAATTTCTTCCGACAAAATAAAACCCAATTGTTATCAGGAATGCAAAAGGAATAAACATTTCAGAAGCCACCTGTAGGGGTGTGTGAGATTTCCCAACATTTCCACTGATATTTCTTCCTTCCTGAATCATGGCATTGAATGCTTGGGATACTTTTAAGCTAAAAGTGGATATGTAGTTTCTAAGTGATTGTTGAGAATCATTGTTCCCCATTGCACGGGCAATTGGTTTAATTGTGCATTGTTCCCCATTCAAAAGCACAGACCTGAGCAGTATAATGTTGATCTGAAATCGTCATATGCACAATTGGGTTAATCGCACATTTGTTCCCCGTTCAGAAGCACAGACCTAAGGAGTGTAATGAGGATCTGAGTAATTGCTGCTGCTTTCCTCATCTAATGTATCCTCCATTCATACTGTGTGGAACCGTACTTCCTTGTTTTGGACAATAGCCTGCACATATTTTCTCATGGGGAAACAAATTTTTACAGACTTCCTTCTCTGCCACTCCAGGAAAGTTAGTAAAGGTAAAGGGATCCCTGACCATTAGGTCCAGTCGCGAACGACTTTCGGGTTGCGGCGCTCATCTCGCTTTATTGGCCGAGGGAGCCGGCGTACAGCTTCCGGGTCATGTTGCCAGCATGACAAAGCCACTTCTGTGGAACCAGAGCAATGCACGGAAACGCCGTTTACCTTCCCGCTGGAGCAGTACCTATTTATCTACTTGCACTTTGACGTGCTTTTGAGCTGCTAGGTTGGCAGGAGCAGGGACCGAGCAATGGGAGCTCACCCCATTGCAGGGATTCGAACCACCAACCTTCTGATCGGCAAGCTCAGTGGTTTAGACCACAGCGCCACCCGCATCCCTAGGGAAGTTAGTATGAACGCACAAAATGGAGGTTGGCAATGCTGGATTGAAGAGGGAATTCAGGAGTGATTATATCAACCTACTGGAGAGTAAGGGTAATTTGAAAGAGACCCCTATCTCTGGCAAAGTGAGTTAGACTTGAAAGCCTCATCATTGCCTTTTTGTGACAGATCTGCATAGGGCAGCAGCTCCCCAACATTCTCCCCACCCCCATGGATCACTTGAAAATTGCTGAGGGTCCTGGCAGGCCACTTAATGGTTTTTCTGCCTGTTGTGTCAAGAGTAACCCCATAGACTTATAATTGTAATAAATAAAATACAATAAAATAAATGAAGGAAACAATTAAAAAATCAGTTAATATTATGGACGTGCCAACTTTCATCTTCATCCACAAATCTACAAACACACTGTGGGTCACATGAATGAAGCACATGGACCACTGGTGGTCCATGGACCATAGTTAGGGAACCCCTGGCACAGAGGGGAAATGATCAAGCAGAGGCTAGACACTTCTTTTCTTTCTAAAAATAAAAATGCTAGTGGTTTCAATGATAAAACTACTTTGCATGATAGTTTGAATTTCAAATTATTGAAGGTTCAGTTTCAACTGGCTGAATATTGTTCTGTTTAAGAAACTCAGTGTGTTTCTTTTAATCACCAGAGGGTTCAACAGAACTTGCTCTCAGGAAACTGCATAGCAGTTATGCTGATCCTAATAAATTGGGTATTTGGACTCTCCTTGAGAATGTTGCTATGGAAGCTGTCATGATGAGCTCCTGCACTTCAAAATTCACCACTGATCCTTGTTGTCTGGTGGCTGCTCTGCCTACCTTCTCTCTCTCTCTCTCTCTCTCTCTCTCTCTCTCTCTCTCCCTCTCCCTCTCCCTCTCCCTCTCCCTCTCCCTGCTCCATAGACTGGACAGATTCCAGTACATGAGTCACTAGGAGAGTGCTGTCTTGCTGGCCAGCCTCAGAAGCCAAGAGTCACTGAGGAAAAGGACACTGCAGGAGATTTGTGTGTTTCATTGGCTTCAAGGCTGGAATGTGTGTGGACGTTTTCCTCTGGCAAGGTGACAAGAAAGAACAGGGGTATAGGTTGATACCGCAAATTGATATTTATGTGTGATGCACAATTGAACCTCTGTGGGTCTCTGTGTGAGGCCTCTCTTGGGATTGGCCCAGAAGCTACAGCTGGTAAAGAATCCTACAGCCAGGTTGTTGAGTGCCTCACCTGGATGTGTGCATATTACACCTGTGTTGAGGGAACTGCACAGGCTGCTGATCAGTCTGGGGTGGCTTGTCCTGTTTTGCCACCTGAGGTGAAATGGGAAAGTACTGGCTCACCCTGCCCCCCACAAGAGGCGTTCTGCAAGGTCTTGCTGCCCATCTTCTCTGCCCCAGGGGCAGAAAAGACGAGTGGCAAAGTTGCTCCCTAGAACACTCCCATCTCACTGAACTTCCCATGGGGGATGTTCCACAAGGCCTTATTCAGTCTAGAGGTGGGGAAGACTGGTGGGGAAGGCTAGTGGCAGTGCTGCTCACCCTTCCTGCCAAAACTCGACAAGAGAATGACATTCTGGCAGCAGCAGCAGCAAAAGAAGAAGTGTTTGGATTTGATATCCCGCTTTATCACTACCCGAAGGAGTCTCAAAGCAGCTAACATTCTCCTTTCCCTTCCTCCTCCACAACAAACACTCTGTGAGTTGAGTGGGGCTGAGAGACTTCAGAGAAGTGTGACTAGCCCAAGGTCACCCAGCAGCTGCATGTGGAGGAGTGGGGACGCGAACCCAGTTCACCAGATTACGAGTCTACCGCTCTTAACCACTACACCACACTGGCTCTCCGCAGTGTTGGCAGGTTGGGTGCTGCCTCTTGTGGTTCAGCTACTTGCGGTGGCTGCTTCACCCTGCCTCACGCATGGGTTGCCATTTCTGACGGATGATGACCTAATATTTCTTTCATTGAACGGGATACTTGCTTTTCAGTACTACGACACCTGTCCTTTAATGCACTATCACACTGACTCATGATTTGCGTGCAACATTTTGTCTCCTTTTGAAAGATTTAGGGGAGGTCTAAGGCAACCTGACCCTTTAAAAAGTCAAATACCGGCGGATTTGGCATAAAATACTCTTTTGCAATTTCTCAGAGCAAAGGAAATATACAAGATGAAAGGTCATCCCCAGAATGGAGATGTATGATTTTGAGCTAAAATGTCAGATGATGTTTCTTGCTCTTTCCTAAGTCCTCATTTTTCCCTTGGATTTCTTTTTTAACTCTATTATTCTGGAAATGAAGCTCCACCAAGGAATAATGATGATGACTTCATGAAAAGGTCAGCAGTGAGTATTGGGGGCAATCTTTGTACAGCACCAACATAGCACCATTTTCATAGGGGCAAAATGGCTTAGATTTGGGTTGCAACACAGGTAAGATGATCCAATGTTTGGGACATAGGCTAAGACCTATTGGATCATTTCCACTATAAGAACACAAGGGCTGTAAGAACCCATTTTTGTTGCCTCTTGTTCAAGTTGAAGTGTATTGAGGGTTTGGTTCCAAGAGTAGAGTAACTGCTAAATGGGTGTTTGATGAGAGATGCTTTCCTGCATTCCAATACAGCAGCAAACAGCTTTCAAAAAGTCGGCATTCCTGTGATGGTCTGGTCAGCTGCCAGAGAAGGCAGCAAGGCAGGTCCAGAGTTTCAGCACCACAGACAGCTCCAGGTGAGCAACTTGCTCTAAGAAAGGTGGGCAAAGCAACTGAGCCTTTAAAAGCCTTTGCTCTACCTCCCCCCAGTCTCCACCCCTTTGTGGACAACTTCTGTATTCTTAATAGCCCAACCTACTCCATTCCTATTCCATTCTGAAGCTTCCTCCCTAGAGAGGTACTGTGGGAAGACTTTGGTTTCCCAGGCTCAGGGAAAGATGGCCACAAAGGCCCTGGCTCCAGCCCTACAGGCCTAGGAAGGTTTTCTGGAGGATCCTGTCTGCCAGCCTCATTGGACTCTTGGGCCCCATCTGTACTATACAGTGGTACCCCGGGTTAAGAACTTAATTCGTTCTGGAGGTCCATTCTTAACCTGAAACTGTTCTTAACCTGAGGTACCACTTTAGCTAATGGGGCCTCCCACTGCCACTGCGCTGCCGCCACGTGATTTCTGTTCTCATCCTGAAGCAAAGTTCTTAACCCAAGGTACTATTTCTGGGTAAGCAGAGTCTGTAACCTGAAGTGTCTGTAACCTGAAGCGTCTGTAACCCAAGGTACCACTGTACATTGAAAGCAGTGTCATGACACTTTAAATAGTCAAGGCTTTCCCCAAAGAATCCTGGGAGCTCTAGTTTGTTAATGGGGCTGATAGAAAACCCCCATGTTTCCCTCACAGAGCTGCGATTTCAAGAATGGTTCAACAGTCAAGGCTTCTCCCAGGGTATTCTGGGATTTGTAGCTCTGTGGAAGGAATGGCTGCTGTCAGGTGGCAGTTGTAGGAATGAGAAGCAGATGAAGCTGGTCTCTCAACATTGCTGATGGAGTGGCCCTGCCTTTCCTATCTCTCTGTTTTGCCACCTGGTGGAATGGCTGTTGCCAGTTGAAGGAGCAATGTTGTGGTTCGTCGTGACTGTGAAAGTTCTACATGTGACATTTATTTAACAAAATTCATATGCCACCGAGTGGTTTGCAAAAAGTACATAAAACATTAAAATGTTCGGTAAAATGCATATAAAAACAGGTATTTAAAAACATTAAGAGGATTATTAAAATGAATGATAGCTTTAAAACGAGACAGAGCAAATGCAATTTCTGCATGTCTGGATAGGCTTACCTAAATAAAAACGTTTTAAGCAGGCACCAAAAAGAACACAACGTAGGTGTCTGTCTGCTGTCACTAGGCGGGGAGTTCCAAAGTGTTGCTGTTGCCGCTATGCAATATAATTTGCACCAAATAATCTCTCCTCTTACTTGTCATACTCAGATTTTATACACATAAAATGTTAATGTTTTCTTTTAAAAATAACCTTTTGCACGTCTGAAAAATAAAAAAGCTTTAAAATACAGACATAAGAATAGCATCTCATAGACAGATGAATTCAGCTGTCACTTCAATTATCTCTAAATCTAGCCTTCTCTTTCTAGGCAATGAACAGACCAGATACAAAAATCTGTTTGTTTTCACAGGGCTACAACAGAGAAGAAAGGTTAATTTGAAATAATTGAACAGCCCTATTTATGGATGCATGCAATTAGTTATAAATTAGAGAAGATACCAAATAACTGGGCATTTGCAGCTGGTATGAATTCTGCACCTGTTCCATGGGAATTGAGTATTTTTAGATGCACACACTCTTTTATTTCTTACACACAAAAGGTATAATTGTGGAGGGGGTGTTTGATGACACCCATGGAGAAGATTGTCGGAGGAGGAATCAATTGCTATTTGACAGTGTGAATAGAGAGGTTTCTTAAAGCCTCTGAATAGGGGTTCAACACCTTTCTATGGCACAGGTGAGGTCAGGTAATGTGTGAACATTGTTTATTAATCTGTTTATCCCCTTGGGATAATTTGGGGAGAATTTAATTTGATTTGCATTTTCATGTGAACCTATGAAATTCACACTTCCCAAACCAGTTAACAAGTGCAGCTGCTCTTCTTCTTCTTCTTCTTCTTCTTCTTCTTCTTCTTCTTCTTCTTCTTCTTCTTCTTCTTCAAAAATTCATTTCTTCACATTTTGCAATACAGTGGTGCCTCGCAAGGCGAAAAGAATCCGTTCTGTGATTCTCTTCATCTAGCGGTTTTTTCGTCTTGCGAAGCAAGCCCATTGACGGATTAGCGGATTAGCGCTATTAGCGGCTTTTAGCGGCTTTTAGCGGCTTTTAGCGGCTTTTAGCGGCTTATCGGCTGATCGGATCAGCTGATAAGTGGCTTAGCGGCTTAGGAAAAGGGGGGGGAAGGGAAAAAACCCGCAGGAACTCGCAAGACATTGTCGTCTTGCGAAGCAAGCCCATAGGAAATTCGTTTTGCGAAGCACCTCCAAAACGGAAAACTCTTTCGTCTAGCGAGTTTTCCGTCTTGCGAAGCATTCGTCTTGCGGGGCACCACTGTACAGTTTTCAGACTAAAGAATGCATAATAGAGTTTGCATATTGGTGCAAAGTGCACACAAACATGCACCTGTTAGTGGAAATAACATACACAAAATGCATTCCAAAGGGGAAAGGAAAATTGCTTGCAATAATACATATACCTGGTCCCCAATATTAATCTTGTATCTATGTATTTCTAAACAATGTTTAAGTGTCCACTGTTCTTTACAGAGGAGGAGGAAAGGGGGAGAATCAAAACATGTGAGGGTCACATAACTTTTCTTTCAGGAGAGAAGCAACAGCAGGGATCCCTTCTAAAGTAAAATAAGATGCTTTTCAGTTGAGTTTGGTGCTAACTATTTGCAAATCTGCAATGATTAAGTGTCCACAGCAAGGGAGGAAGATGGGGAGAAAAGCAGGGCAACTTGGCCATGCCCCCATGACCTCTTGGCAGCCCCTCCAGGTCCACTGGGCACCAGCCACTGCTGCTAATGATCCCAGTCCTCATGAATACAGATTTTTTGCCACTTCTGTAATTAATGACTGAAACTTAGCTTTTAAGCAAAACCCAATTCCAATTCGCCTCTTGATTGTTCGAGAATGGGATTAACCAGGCTAAAAAATTGCCATCAATAAGGTCACTGGCAAATATATGAGTGCCAATTATAGGCTGGGGAACTAGCACATTTACAATTTGCATTTTGTGTTCCTGTTTACTTGGACTGCTGATCTGTGAAGGAGGGAGATAATCACACAAAATGTACTACAATACAGATTGGGTGTTTTTTCTTCAAGGAGTCTCAAAAACAAGGAAAGAAAAACTTCCAATATGTTTGTCAAGAGGGAGTCACTCTAAAAATGGGTATATAGAGAACACTGAGCTGTAGTGATGTGCTGAATTCTTGCACTGTGAACAAGTTCAAGTTTCGAAGGATGCAGAGGTTTCATGAAAGAAAGGAAAGAAACTATGTCCCATTCATTCTTGCAGCCATTGTTCCTCTGATACGCTGCTGTTTCAGAACCACTATTTTTATCAACTTGAAAGGTTTTCTTTATTGTGTGGTTCCAGCCAGGGGAAATGTACTGAATGTGATGATGTCACAGGGCCTCTTAGCCAATCAGATTTGGTGACTGGGCAATGTCACAGTGAGTACAAGAGAAGCTGCATTGCCCACATTCTTCATTCATTCCTGTTTGCTCTCTTTGGATGAAGCAGTAGCACTGGCATCCTTAGAAAGTCATGCTTGACAGATGGGCAAGGACATTGACTATACTCTAAAGGCAGAGGATAGATTGCATTGCTTAAGGGCAAAGCAGCCAACTACATGAACAAGTTGTTGCCTGCCTAAGCATTAGCTCCTGCTATCCCACGTGTTTCTCTGTAAGGCAGGGGTCATTGGACTCCAACTCCCATCAGTCCCAACAATCATGGCCAATGGTCAGAGATGGTGGGAGTGTCATTCTGCAACATCTGGAGGGCCATAAGTTTCCTGCCACTGATGTACAGTGGTACCTCAGGTTACAGACGCTTCAGGTTACAGACTCCGCTAACCCAGAAATAGTACCTTGGGTTAAGAACTTTGCTTCAGGATGAGAACAGAAATCGTGCTCTGGTGGTGCGGCAGCAGCAGGAGGCCCCTTAAAGTGGTGCTTCAGGTTAAGAACAGTTTCAGGTTAAGAACGGACCTCCGAAATGAATTAAGTTCTTAACCCGAGGTACCACTGTATAGGAGTGGAGGACTGGGGCTCATTCATGTCTAACAACTGAGTCCATGATATCCGTTATTTTTAAAAAATTTCTATCACTACTGATGAAACTTATGACAAAATTGGGAAGTCACAGAATGGACCCTTTCATAAAGCTAAGAGTGAAAAGGCAGATATTGAAATTGAGTCAAAGTAACAGTCTTGTAAGCCAAAAGACACAGTCAACGCTGCTACCATTTTGGACAGGGGGAACAAAACTATCTGCTGGTAAGATAGTTATGGCTATTCCTGGATTGGGACAGCTTGTCCACAGTTGTCCGTGCATTGGTAACCTCATGGCTGGATTATTGCAACGTGCTCAATATGGCGCTACCCTTGATGTTGTGCACAATGTAGTGGTTAAGTTGCTTGTGGAGTCAAATCACCCTCAGTATATGATAACTTGCTTGCAGAATTTGCATCGGCTACCAATCTGCGACCGGAGTTCAAGGTTTTGGGTGCTAATATATAAAGTCCTATACAGCTCAGGACCAGATTATTTGAGAGACTGTCTTATCTCCTTTATGCAGGACAGATTCTCCTCCATGTTCCAAAGAAACCAGAAGCTTCCTGCATGGCAGCTTGGAACAGCCCCTGTGTCATAGCTGTCAACTTTTCCCTTTTCTTGCGAGGAATCCTATTTGGAATAGGGGAATTTCCCTTTAAAAAGGGAAAACGTTGGCAGCTATGCCCTGTGTTCATTCCAAAAAGCTTTTCCAGCTGGATGAATATGTCTCTGCCATGGATGTCCATTTTGTGTCGATTTTAAATTAACCTTCTCTTACTTTGTGTGCTGTTTTTAACTGCACCCTTTTTAAAAGCTGTTTTTATTATATTTTGCACACTGCCTTAGGGACATATGTAGAAGGCAATTAATAAATGGCAATAATAATAACAGCAGCAGTAATAATAATAATAGAAGAGGAGGAGGATAATTTCAAGGGTGAATTTGTCTCAGCAGCAGTAATAATAATAATAGAAGAGGAGGAGGATAATTTCAAGGGTGAATTTGTCTCTGGGTGTCTGCTAAACTTAAATTTAAAAAGCTGTTTTTATTATATTTTGCGCATCACCTTGGGACATGGGTGGAAGGCAATTAAGAAATGGCAGCAGCAGCAGCAACAACAAAGAGGATATTTATTCTAAGGGTCATTTGCATTAGGATCTTCTTCCAGTATCTAGAAGCCTCTCTGTGTTGCAGCTGAAGTGCTGGGAAACAGCTGGAGAAAGATCTTGCTGGGGTACAATTATAGTCTACTCTACAGCAACTGAGAGCGGAACTGCAGGTCAGTGCTCTGTGTGTGTGCGCGCGCGCATGTGCTGAAGGAGCAAAGCAAGTGGCTGAGAGAACATTATTGACCTTCTTTCCCCGCTAATGAGACGTGCAGGGATTCTGCAAGTGCAGGCATTTAAACAGCCCCACGATGGATGACTCCTTCCAAAAAGCGAAAATAAATATCTTCTGCTTCATGGCGATGGGCTGCCAAAGCGACGCTGCACGACTGTCCTGCAGTACAGTCAGCTTCCATCCTTGCTGGGGTTGTCTTAGGTTAGGTCTGCAATTAAAAAAGGAGACTTTGGAAACGGTGCCATTGTCAGCCCCTGCCACACAGAGCACCGCTCAGAGAGTCCCTGTTATTAGCAGCCAATGAAGATAACAAGTTTATCCTAGAGCCTCCATCACTTCAGTACAGTTTGGCACAAATGCAATCTAGTCAGCACTACCTACTGCTGTGTGCCTGGTACATATAGCTGCAGGGCTACCTTCCAGCAGCAGAGAGAGGGACTCCGGGGAATTGTTCCTGGGGTAGAAGAAACTGAGTCATACTTTCCTCTCTCCTTGTACTGAGCCTAGCAGTGAAGTATACTCTGGCGGTGCTTGAAGATGCAAGACAGCCTATGATATTTATCTTCCTGACATTTATATTCTGCCTTCCTTCCATCATGGGACCTTGGGTAGTGAAAATGCTGTTCCCAGGCAGTCACCCATCTGGGCACAGCCAGGCAGTGGCCTTGTAGGAGCCCAGGAGGTTGCTTTGTACCACTGGTCCATCTAGCTCAGGATTGTCAACACTGGCTGGCAGCAGCTCTCATGGGTTGTTGTTTTTCAGTGCCTATCTAGAGACACCAGGAATTGAACCAGGAACCTGCTGCAAACAAATATGTGCTCTACCACCGATCTACAACCTGTCCTCCAGTGTTCCTTTAGATCATGGGTAGGCAAACTAAGGACCGGGGGCCGGATCCAGCCCAATCGACTTCTAAATCCGGCTCAAGTACGGTCCAGGAATCAGCGTGTTTTTACATGAGTAGATTGTGTGCTTTTATTTAAAATGCATCTCTGGGTTATTTGTGGGGCATAGGAATTTGTTCATCTTATAGTCTGCCCCCTCCCACAAGGTCTGAGGGACAGTGGACCAGCCCCCTGCTGAAAAAGTTTGCTGACCCCTGCTTTAGATCCTATATTTGGGTGCATCCAGCTAAGTTATAAAGTCTAAGCTGCCCAGAGTAGCTGGGAGAACCCAGCCAGAGGGGCAAGGTATATTTTTAATTTATTTTTTTTTTTAAAAAAACCATCAACCTCATCAGAATAGGCCACCTAAAATGAATGAACTCTTCTCTATTAAGTTCACCAGGTCTACTCCTAGTAGGACTAGCATTGGAAGCAACCCATGATCAGGGGTTTCACAATAGGAATTCCTAATATCACGATTTCTGGCACACTTGCCTTTAAGGTGAAAGGAAGGAAGCATCTTGGACCAGGGTGCATATCACCCAGCTGCCAGCATCTCACTTTCTGCATCCTATGTCAACTACAAGCCTGACAGACTGAACTGGATGTTAGACTAGATGGACCATTGGCCGGATCCAGCAGGCTCATCTTATGCTCTTACGCTCACCTCTCCATTTTTAAGGTGGGTCTTGGGGCTGCAGCAGAACTTCCAGCATCCTTATTCCTCCCAAGTGTGCCTCCGGGAACAGCATTAGCACATCTCAGCCTTTATGAGTCTGGTTCCCCCCAGATATTTTGGACCACAACTTCCATCAGCCCCATGACTTTGGAATTCACATTTCTCTGAATATTGCAATGCACTTCTCCAATCAACTGATGTATACAAAAATGCACATACTGGGACAAAGGGTGTATTCAAATGCATACAGTAGTGAAAAATAATGCATACAAAAATGCATTATTTTAGGGGAAATTGCTTTGCAAAATTGTGTATACTGGGGGGGGGGAAATGCATTCAACTGCTGCTAATCTTTTTTTTTTTAAGAACTGCTGTGGAAATGTGAATAACTGAATTTAGGATCTGAAAAATGAGAAGCTGAGAGAAATCAAAATTGACAACTTTGCCCATCTCTACCTCCAAAGTAGGGACGCGGGTGGCGCTGTGGGTTAAACCTAGGACTTGCCAATCAGAAGGTCGGCGGTTCGAATCCCTGCGATGGGGTGAGCTCCTGTTGTTCAGTCCCTACTCCTGCCAACCTAGCAGTTCAAAAGCACGTCAAAGTGCAAGTAGATAAATAGGTACCGCTCTGGCGGGAAGGTAAACGACGTTTCCATGCGCTGCTCTGGTTCGCCAGAAGCGGCTTAGTCATGCTGGCCACATGACCCGGAAACTGTACGCCAATAAAGCGAGATGAACCCCAGAGTCGGCCACGACTGGACCTAATGGTCAGGGGTCCCTTTACCTTTACCTTTACCTCCAAAGTACAATTTCATTTACTATGTCTGTAGCCCAGCAGAATTATATAATTCCCTCCCTGCTACACACACCTTCATTCCCCTCTAGCACTAGGTGATGAAACAGTACAAAATCCAGAATGCACAAGGGACGTTTTCCCAGACTCTTTTCTCTCCACTTCCTTTCCTAAGACAGAAAGTTATTCAAGTGGGCACTTAACATCTCATCAAGTTTTCATCACATTTAACATTCAGGAATCATGATGGGCAGAGGAGGAAAGGAACCGTGTTCAGAGCTAGGAAGGAGACAGAAATAGCACCTTTATCTCCTTTGGCAGTCATCACAGCACATAGCGCTCTAAACAACACATCTTGGAAGGGAAAATGTGAACAGGCCAGTTAAGATGGGTGGGCTGGATGGGCCTACTGAGACGGGGAGCAGGTTGGGCAAGGTGGGCAGAGGAGAACAGATCCCTGCTGGATGAGACCAAAGGTCTGAACCACTTCAAAATGCTCCCCATGTAGGAACACAAGAATTGCTCAGTTGGATCAAGCCAAGGGGCTATCTAGCCCACAGTGGCAGACCTTGGAGTATCAAATTTCAGCAATGCCCTGTGCGACAACTAAATTTGGCGCTCCTATCTCCCATTTTATGGGACGTGGGTGGTGCTGTGGGTTAAACCACAGAGCCTAGGACTTGCCAATCAGAAGGTCGGCGGTTCGAATCCCTGCAACGGGGTGAGCTCCCGTTGCTCGGTCCCAGCTCCTGCCAACCTAGCAGTTCAAAAGCACGTCAAAGTGCAAGTAGATAAATAGGTACCGCTCTGGCGGGAAGAAGGTAAATGGCGTTTCTGTGCGCTGCTCTGGTTCGCCAGAAGCGGCTTAGTCATGTTAGCTCCCTCGGCCAATAAAGCGAGATGAGCACTGCAACCCCAGAGTCGGCCATGACTGGACCTAATGGTCAGGGGTCCCGTTACCTTTTTATCTCCCATTTTACTTAATGGTTACAGCACCCCCTGCAGTACCTCCAAGGCTCTTCGCCCAGTGCGACCAAACCAGCCACGCTCCCCTAATCCTCCTCTCTAGCCTAGCCCTGCTCTCACATTAGCCAACCAGCTGATTATGGGAAGCCCACAAGCAGAACCGAGAGCAACATCATTCTTTGCACTTCTGATTCCCAGTGCATGGTATTCAGAGGCACAGGGCCCCTGAAACCAAATGTAGGAGACAGCCATTGTGGCTAATAAACATTCATAGCCTTGTCCTCCAAGCATTTGCCATTCAAGTCAGCCACGATCACTATGCACTGTTCCAGAGTTTTACAATGTGCTGTGTGAAGAAGAAGCATTTTGTCTGTCCTGAATCTTCCAACTTTCAGCTTCACTGGATGCCTGCAAGTTCAAGTATCAAGAAATGGGGACAAAAGCTTCCCTATAGCCACTTTCTTCAAACCAAGCAAAATTTCACATACGTCTATCATGTTTCCTCTTACTCTAGGGTTGTTTTTTTTTTTTGTGTGTGTGTGTGTGTGTGTGTGTGTGTGTGTGTGTGTGTGTTGGTCGAAGTTGTTGAACTTTTTGGCTTTTCTTTGATGTTTTTTTCAGAATTTTAAAATAAAAATAGCCCAACTTGTCCTACATCTGGGTTTTCCCGGAAATGTTGCCAATTCAAAAATCTGCCCAGAGCGATTCCCGGATGTATGGCAGCCCTATCTTATTCACCTTTTTATCTGAGCTAAGAAGTCTCAAGTTTTGGAACATTTGGTCAGACTGCAAAGGGACCCGTGTGTGTGAATTGTTAGTTGAAACTGTGTGGATTGTAAAGGACCATTTTCTAGTGAGGAATCTGTGAGGACTAGGGAAGGGTTTTTTTTTGTGTGAACTGCCCTGAGATCAACCAAAGAAGGGTGATATACAAATTTAATAAATAAATAAGTAAGTAATTTATACACTTAGGATGTCCTGTGTGACAGCAAGATCAGCATATTTTCATTAGCAGCCCAGCCCGCATAATCAGCCATTTTGTTCACCTCATAATGCTCTGGTTGGAGCACGGTGCTAGGGCATTGTGGGAGAAAAAATGGCTGCTGCTATGAAGTCATCTTCTTGTGGTGGCAGCTATTCCCTCCCCCCCCCCCTTCTCACAATTCCTGGAATGATCCAGGCGTTGTATCCAGGGCATTTTGAAGTTAAGAAAATGGCAATGTTTGTTGGGCTTCTGACAAGCCATCGTTGCTCTTGCTGCTACAATCACAGTCAGCATCAAAGGAAAGAAAACAAATCTGTTCCTGTGCCTCTCTCGATTATAGTCATTAACATTACCATCTTTTATATCTAATGCTTTCCCCCGCCATGTAAACAGTCAACATAACCCACAAAATACTTCCTGGGTTTGATTATATTGAGCGATGCGATGGAGGATGTCTTCAATTAAATCATGGGTGCTATAAGCAGCTGTAAGCAAAGATAATAAGAATGAAAAATTAAGAGCTGCCTCTTAGATAATGTCTAGTTGTATCCCTGAGTGGAGAAAATGAATGAGTCACATTGTAATATGCTAACCAGCGCTGCATTCGAGCTCCATCAAGAGGAGGCAAAACGAGACAGGAGCAACACTGAATTTCTGTAGCCTGAGCCGACCTAGCAAGGATGCTCCATGTCTTTTTTCATTCCTGTCATCATAAGCAATCACTAGCATTGCACTTGTTTTCAGATGCAATGTGCCGTTAGATGCATAAATCTCTGGACACTAATTGTATGTCACTGAGCCTCCTCAAATCTAGACAGTGGCTTCCCATCCCAGACCACATTCACCCCATACATTTAAAGCACTATGGCGCCACTTTAAATGGTCAGAGCTTCCCCCAAAGAATTCTGGGAGTGGTAGTTTGTTCAAAGGGTACTGAGAGTTGTTAGGGAACCCTCTCTTCCCCTCACAGATTTTGTGATTGTGAGCTATTTTAAATGGTTTTTAATATTGTCTTTTAATATTGTAACTCACTCTGGGACCTTAGGGTTTAGAGTGAGTAAGTAGCAATAATAATAATAGTAATAATAGGTTATTCTTTAAAAAAGGTAAAGGACACTTGGATGGTTAAGTCCAGTCAAAGGTGACTATGAGGTTGTGATGCTCATCTTGCTTTCAGGCCAAGGGAGCTGGTCTTTGTCCACAGACAGCTTTCTGGGTCATCTGGCCAGCATGACTAAACTGCTTCTGGTGCAACAGAACACCATGACAGAAACCAGAGCGCATGGAAATGCTGTTTACATGGGTGGGATGCAGGTGGCGCTGTGGTCTAAACCACTGAGCCTCTTGGGCTTGCCAATCAGAAGGTTGGTGGTTCGAATCCCTGTGACAGGGTGAACTCCCGTTGCTCTGTCCCAGCTCCTGCCAACCTAGCAGTTTGAAAGCCTCCCAGTGCAAGTAGATAGATAGGTGCCGCTATGGCAGCAAGGTAAATAATAGTAATGACAATTATCAGTTACTGGGAATGCCAAGTGTGGAGAGTGCAAACCACTCAGGTCCTGTTTTCAGGTTTTCCATTGGCATCTAAGCAGCTCTTATGTTCTTATCAATCTGTCTCTCTGCCTTGAATATTCAACTCTATCCCCTTCAGCATCCAAAATGGCCTCCTGTTCATTTGAACAGCTGTGCCCATTCTCCTTTGATGCCTTTTATGCAGACCTATGTGTCCAAGAACACCCCTTCCCACCCAACAAGGGACCTTTAAGATTTTGCTGGACCCCAGTTCCGAGAAGACCTAGGGCATGGACATTGGTCAGGAGTGATGGGAGTTGTAGTCTAACAACATACAGCTGGTGACATGAATGCTGAATTTTCAGGTCTTCTTGGTGCAGAGATGGTGACTCACAGCTGAGATCATGAGAATCTTAATCTCAGGGTTGTGGGTTTGAGCCCCATGATGGGCAAAATAATTCTGTACTGCAGGGGGTTGGACTAGATGACCCTTGTGGTCCCTTCCAATTGTATGATTCTATTGAAAGGGGAAGGAACGGGTTTGTGTGCAGTCAATCTGAAACGGGACCCAAAATCCTCATTTTTCCTCCTCCAAGGGAGCATTTCTAAAATGCATTAGCTTGAGCTCTTGAGTCAATGTATAAACAGAAAGCCAGCTGTATAAAGAAGTGCTCAAAGCCCTCTCCTTTATCAGCCCGTGACGGCAATGGATGGCCTTGCCAGTTCCAGTGGAGCAGGGATGGCAAGTGGGTCTTATCTTACATCCTGACCACAAAGACGCACAGACCTTGTCAGGTCTGACAAGAGACCCGGGAACGGTGCCAGGAGTGTTCTTAGAGTTGGTGACCTCCTGCCCCAAGATAAGAGTATAGGAACAGGAACAACCTTTTATGGTCAAGAGTACCGGAACAGGAATATCTGTTTGTGGTCATGGATGTCAACTTACGTGTATAAGCTGACGTGGTTGGATTCCTGGGGAAGGGGGGAGAGGGTGCCTGGAAGATATATATACTGCATGATATTTCTCATTTCTTTGGACTTGCTGTGAACTGATCACACAAGTGCCTTCTGCTATCCGGAGAGCAGAATAAGCTCTTTCTCTGAATCAACCTCAGTGTCATTTGACTTCCTTTCTCCCTCCCAGGAGCAACGCAGACCCCACCAGTCAGTACAGTCTAAGAAGGCTACACTATGAGCAACCTCAAGAAGAATTAGGGCAGGGGTCATAGCTCAAATGCAGAGCAATCGCTTTGCATACAAAAGGTTCCAGGTTCAAACCCCAGCATCCTTAGGTAAGGCTGGAGGGACACTTTTCTGAATCCTTGGAGAGCTGCTGGCAGTCAGTGTAGACAGTGCTGAGTTAGATGGACCCCATTGGTCTGACTTGCTAGAAGGCAGATTCCTATGTTCGTTGGATAGATCAGAGGTGTAAATATGGACTCTTCTTCTTTCCAAAGCCCATACTCTGTCTAACATACTACACTGAGAAGTCAAGACAAGCAGGATCAAGCTGTAACCATCAGATTAAACCTGTCTCAAACAGAAAGGGCAAATTTAACAGACTGCAGTCAGCAGGCCTGATGTTGTATAAAGCAACTATAAAACTTGCTTCCTCCAGCCAGTTAAGTGTGGTTTATTGCCACTTTATATCAATCATGTGGCTCAAAGCAGACAAATGGATCAAGCCCGAGGTCTTTGTGACAATGGATGTGACACTCGTAGAGCAATCTAATGGTTTGCTTTCCCACTCATCCTCCCCCTCCTACTAAAGTCATTGTAAAAAGGAACCTCGGCATCAATCAAGCACTGAATTCCTTCAGAATGAAGAACAATCCTCACAACTAGTTCACAACCCATGCACATCCTGCTAACCTTGTGGATGCAGTTACCTGGGAGCAGGGGCCGATACTCTGTTCCACTGCGAGGACCATCATAAAAAAGCTCTGTCTGGGAATAAGCCCCATTGAGCTAACAGGTCTTACTTTCGAGTACACATTTCGTGTTGTGTTTTATATGCACGTGATGTGAAATCACTACCATGTAAATGGTAATCCATACAGGATGAAAACCAGTAGCCCATGAGCCAATCTTAACCACCAGATGTTCCAAGTTGGCCTGAAAGACCATTTCCTCAGATGAACAGTTCTCACCTGTGAGATCATCTGATAGGTGGAAGGACAGGGCTTAAATCCTTCACTGACTACATAGATCTGTTCTGGTCCTCAGGAAGGAGTTTGCATTGCAATTTCCTGCTAAAACAGAGGGTGGACTCTGCCTTAGCAGAGTCTTGCAAGACGCCTTTGAAATCCTGCACCTTGTGATGTCAGGTGATTGACAGATGGTCAGCCCCACCACCTGTCAAATTTGGCCTGTGATGTTGATTCTAATAAGAATCTGGCCCATGGAGCCAAAATGGTTTCCCACCCCTGTCTACAAACTTTTGTTAAACTGCTGGAAACATATCGAGGCAGTAATAAAAATGCTGCCTTATTCCTCCATCAAGGGTGGAACTTGTAACGATTTCACTGAATCAACAAACCGTGACATTTTCTCCTAATTATATTTATTTCATCATTAGTTCTGCATTTCCTGCTCTTAACACATTTTCGATCTCTTTGAGGAGTGGAAGCATTGTTCATTTTCTTCCAGTTCCTACTTAAGATTCCTTTTTATTCCAGCAGACAGTGTAACTCAATTCTGATTTTACAGAATTTTGTATTAACTGATTTTTATCGTTATTGGGTTGAGTTGCTTTTACAGCGCTTGGAGACCATTATAATTAAGCAGTATATAAGTTGTCAAAATAAATAAATGAAATCTCTTGTAATGTATCTTGACTTTATTAGGAGTCAGTCATCACTATTCAGGTGTCTGTGAAGTTATATGATCTGATTTCCCATCCTTAAAAAATCAGATTATTGCCCCTGATCGTAAAATGAGAATTAACTATAGATCTCATGAGTCTATTTCTCCCTAAGCGACCTAATAGAATTACCATGAGGTCAAATGAAAGAAGATAGTCTTTTAATAATTTGGCAAATTACAGGCTATCAGTTCAATTTTGAGACAACATCCTAAAATATGTCTAGAATAGCATGCAAAGTGTGGCATGATTTCTATTTCCCTTTTGTGTCATGGTAGCCTCCACCCTGGGGTAGAGAACCTTTGGCCTTCCAGATGTTGCTAAACTTCATCTCCCATCATCCCTGGTACAGCAACATCTGGAGGGCCAAAGGTTCCCCATTCTTGGTATCAAAATCCTTTGCCAACCTTCTTCCTTCCAGATGTTTTGTACTTGTTTGTCATCCAAGACATCTGTTAAGTGTCAGGTAGAGGGGAGAATGGTCTAGTAAGGTGCTTCAGGGACATCTCTGCTCCGAAGAGTTTGTTTTACTGCTATAAAATGGGAACCTATTACAAATTGGAGATTTCCAGCACTTACGCAAAGGAAGAGTGTGGCAGACATCCCCTTTTGTGCTTCTACAAAGGAGTGGCTGTTTCTGACATATGAATCGGCTGTTTGTTTGCCTCTTTCCTTGTCTGAAAAGCACCATTACTTGAAAGCAGAAACCACGAAGTTACCAGCCCCCTCCCCATTTCTTAGCAATATTATAGATGCACTCAGCTGAGCTTGGCTGCATCCATTTCAAGGAACCACCGAGCTTTCTTTAGAGGCTTTCTTTGTGGTTTCATAAGCTGAGCATGTTTACAAAGCGCAGCGCACACGGACGCACGCCCAGTTCCTACACCCCCTGCAGGGAAATTTCAAATGATGAAGGGGAGAGATTGATAGCGCTTCAGTCTGGAAGAGGAGGAGGAAAGCAGCTCACGGCTTGACAACCTCAGCTTCAAAAGCCGGAGTAGAATGACTCTCGCTTATTAAACACATCCCATAATACCAAGGTGTGCTTCCTAGCTGAGACCAGCTTGCAATTTGAACAACTTCTCAGTTGGTGTGAAATTGCCACCGATCGACCAGTTGCAGCGGTTATCAGTTCATTTCGAGGCCCAATTCACTTAGACCCCAAACACCTGGAAGGGTACCTCTTCCCTACTGACCCTCTCAGGTGTAGGGGTCAGCAGAGGGGACTCCCTTGGTAGTTCACCTGCCCTCAGAAGCTTCTGAGTAAGGATATTCTTTATGGCAACACCCAAATTGTGGAACTTCATCTCCACAAAGGTTTATCTGGCCCCTTCGCGATACATTTTTCAGGAAACACTGACTACAGTATGTATTTTATCTGGGCCTTTGACACTTCATATATGTACATTTTCTGGACCCACCATCTTCTTGTGACTGTGAATTGTTTTAAACTGCTTCTAAAGTTGCATTTTAAATGGTTGTGTGCTTGGACGTTAGGGCAAAGGGTGGATAAGACATCTAATAAAACAACAACACCACCAACAACACAGCTGTTTCTTCAGCTGCAATTGTAGATCTAAGGAACCTGCGGCTCTCTAGATGCTGTTGGACTACAGCTGCCATCATCCTTGACAATTGGCTATGGTAGCTGGGGGTTGATGGGAGCTGGAGTTGAGAAACCTCTAGAAACGGAACTGTCGTATTTGGACTAACTAAGAGTATTGGAGCAGGACGAGATAAGAACACCATTTCCTGAAATTCAGAACATGGGAAGTATTCAAAATTGTTCAATTTGGTATTGGATCATTGGCTTTTTAAAAATGAATTATAATTTGGTATTGTATTAATGTGGCTTTTATTGGATTGTTATAAATGAAAATTAATTTAAAAATTAATGAAAAAGCTCTGGAGAGAGGCAGATTCCCTAAGGCACCAGGTAGCAAGGTGGCAATGCCCAGGTGCCTTTCTCACAACAACAACAACAACAACAACAACAACAACAACAACAACAACAACAACAACAACAACAATTTATTATTTATACACCACCTATCTGGCTGGGTTTCCCCAGCCACTCTGGGTGGCTTCCAACAAAATATTAAAATACAATAATCTATTAAACATTAAAAGCTTCCCTAAACAGGCCTGCCTTCAGATTTATTCTAAAAGTCTGGTAGTTTTTCTCTTTGACATCTGGTGGGAGGGCATGCCACAGGGCGGGTGCCACTACCAAGAAGCCCCTCTGCCTGGTTCCCTGGAACTTGGCTTCTCGCAGTGATGGAACTGCCAGAAGGCCCTCGGCACTGGACCTCATTGTCTGGGCAGAATGATGGGGTTGGAGATGCTCCTTCAGGTATACTGGGCTGAGGCCGTTTAGGGCTTTAAAAGTCAGCACCAACACTTTGAATTGTGCTCAGAAGTTGTGGGTGGGCATGTTGCAGGATTGCAACCACCACTTCCTTCGTCATCATTTATTTATTTATTGCCCAACCTTCAGCCTAATGCTCTGGGGTGTGTTGCAAAATTAAAACACAACATAAAAACAGTTCAAAGCAAATTGACAATCATAAAAATACAGGGGGTCCGAAAAAATATACCCAAGCAGTGGCAAAAGCCAAGGTAAAGAAGAGTGTCTTCAGCATCATCTGTAAGCTCTATAATGAAAGTGTCAAATGCAGCTCTGTGAGGAGCGAGTTCCACAGCTCTGGGGCCAACACAGAGAATGCCCTCTCCTGAGAGGGCTCCCTCTGCCAATCTCAGAGTACGTGTGCATGAAGGAAAAGGCACGGGTAAACTAACTAAGGGGAGGGTTTTCAAATCAATCTATTTTGAAAGCAGCATGCTGTGGGTGAACATGAACAGATTCCGGATTGGGAGAAACGGCAATTTTGTGCTAAAAAAATGGGTTAATGCGTAAGCCTCTTTAGTGCCTGTCGCCATGTTCCCAGTGAAGTGCTCCCCTTTGTGCAAATGCCACACACAGTTTGTGTCGACGTTCTAACAAATCCTATCGCTGTCACGCGTCTAATGAATTAAGCAAAGATCAGTCTGCCAGCCTCTCTTCCAAGCTTTGCTTAAGATGTCCTGTAAATTGTCGCTGTTGCAGAGACACTAGCTAAGGATGTGTCCACAGGCTGAGCAGAGAGGAATGTGCCCTCAGGGTGAAAAAGGTAGCCATTATTTTAAAAGGTGCATTGATGCTTTCAAATATGCAAAATTTGTGCAAATTGGTACTCTTTCCCCCCTTTGCTTTTGGCAATGCGTAAGTGGCTGCCCTGTGCCAAAAAAGGGGATTTTCCTGCTGATTTTTGCAAAGAAAATAAGAAAATAAAAAGCTTCAGTTAATGCATGCCATACCTTTCTGCCATGCAATGAACAGATGACTGTAATTAAGAGAGGTGCATACAAGGTTTGGGATTTAGCTTTGCTTTATGGGCAAGAGAAAGAACGAGCTGTTGCTAGAGATCTGGTAAGAGGGTTTTATTATTATTATTACTTCCACCAGGCATGAAACTAAATGCACACTTGCACACAGGTTCAACGCATGTGTCCTTTTCCATCACACCAGGCTAACAGATGGAGTCCTTTTAACCTCGGCATTTCAGCCAGCAGAACATCTGCAAATGGAACTGACTCTCCGGACATGAAATGTTAATAAAGGAAGTGCAGCAGAGTGTACATTTCGGCAATTGGCAGTGCCAGCAGAAAGCCAGCAAAATTGCATGCTGATGGAAAGGCAGCTGTTTCCATTCTGAAAAGAGAGGGTGGTGGAGGGCTTGTTGCTGATCTTTGGCACCACCTACTGGCCAACCCGCTCCAAAACGCAGATGGAGGAAACTAGCTTGAGGATTTGATGCTTTAACATTTGAAAGCACTTGAAAGCATCTTTCTAATCCTAAAGCATAGGGTAGGTTAGAAATGATTAGATGTTTATTAAAAAGGAATGAATTCTAAAATGCTGGCTTCGTAGAGAAATGAATACCTGTGTGTGTCTAAATAATATACATTAATAGCTCTGTCCAAATTTTTTAAACCCCATTATTATATTTTTGGGACATGGGTGGTGCTGTGGGTTAAACCACAGAGCCTAGGACTTGCCAATCAGAAGGTTCGCAGTTCGAATCCCCGCAACAGGGTGAGCTCCCGTTGCTCGGTCCCTGCTCCTGCCAACCTAGCAATTCGAAGGCACGTCAAAGTGCAAGTAGATAAATAGGTACCGCTCCAGTGGGAAGGTAAACAGTGTTTCCATGCACTCCTCTGGTTCGCCAGAAGCGGCTTAGTCATGCTGGTCACATGACCCAGAAGCTATACGCCGGCTCCCTTGGCCAATAAAGTGAGATGAGTGCCGCAACCCCAGAGTCGGTCACGACTGGACCTAATGGTCAGGGGTCCCTTTACCCTTTACCTTATTATATTTTCAGTGTAGAAAGGTCACCAGGCCCTGCCTGTCCCACTGCCATCTGGGTCTCATACAGAGAGCGAAGCAGATGGAAGCACCCACAGCCCTTCTCTTTTCTCCCTTAACTCTCACCTGTCCTCAACACACAAGGGATATTCACACATTAGGTCCAACAAGTGAACAATCTTTGTACCTGTGTATGCGAATAGTTGAGCTGTACTCTCATTCGTGGTGGAGAATTTGATTCAGTGTGAGTTCCAAAGCAGTACACAAACCCAAACATGACTGTCATTTGAAATTCACACTTACCTGAATTTTCTGATGCAGTTCCCCAGCCAAATAATGTTTACCAAGAAATGCATATATTGGGAGAAAGAATGCACAAAAATGATAACATACGGAAGTAGATTATATTGCCTGAAAAAAATGTGTATGTTAGTCAAAACAGAGTAGAAAAATGTGCTAGGAGAAATTCACAGTTAAAAACTCACAAATTTTCATGAGGTTTTTTAAAAAAAAATATGCAAAAACTGCTGCAAAAGGTGGTGAACTTAATTTAAGATTGGAAAAAAGAGAAACCGAGAGAACAGAAAGTGACAGTTCCTTTCATCCTTAACACTTATTCACATCCTATTCAGTGAGTGTGCCATTTGTATATTTCCGTACACAGTAACTGAGCTGTACTTTAGTGTATACTCAAGTACAGGTTTACACTCTTTCATGCAAACACTTGTCCATGTGTAGAGACAGCTTGCGCCTGTGTTCAGTGTAATGTGTGAAGAAGTTCACACTGCCTCCCTCTTCCTCTCTAGTGCAAAAAAGCTTCAGTGTAAGCAGAGGGGATGCTTTGAGTAGGGAAATTCACAAGACCCAGGCCTGAAAGGAAGCATTCTGAACTCTCAGCTCAGTTACTTGAACAGCTCCTGTGACATCCAAGAAAAGGTACATTAATTTGACCCCCTTCCAACTATACAATTCTATAATTTCCAACTATACAACCAGGTGGTTTTATGAAAGAAGGAACTGATAATCCTGAGGTATCCATCCCACCACAGGAGGGATAGGAAACCCAAGGGCCGCAATCTCTTCTAGGCATCTTTCTGGAGGCCATGCTGAGGCTCTTGCAGGGCAAGAGGAAGATGCAGACAGAATGTAAAGTTTACCTTTTGTACAATAGGATAGTTTCTAAGCACACTCACAAACCCCTCCCTATCTTCCATCCAGATAAGCAAGAGGAGTTATCAAGGTTGAAGGATACACCAGCCAGGCAAAGACATTCTGGGTTGGTGAGGGGGAAGATTTGCAAGGGCCAGTTAAAGAAGGCTGGACAGACCTCAGCTGTACTTGAGGGATGATTCCAACAGATTCCATATGGAAAATGCTTATGTTCCTGCGGAGATGTCAACACCGAATCAGTGGTACACGCCCTCCTTGCATGCACTCTTTATAAAGACCTGAGGAACAAGATTATCACACCTCTTTTATTGACCATTCTGGGTCACCCAACCACTGCCACACTGTCGTTTCTCCTGGCAGATAAAGAGGAGCAGATAACTGCAAAGGCTGCAAGGTTTCTAGCTGGGGCAATCAGAATAAGGTCCACTATTTGACTGCTGATTCAGGACCCTAAACTGTGTTTTATATAACCAACTTTTTTACTTTGTTCAGTGTATATCACAATGTTGTTGGTTTTTTTGTTGTTGTTATGGCCGATGACTGATGCAAATAAAGTTTCATTCATTCAAGAGGGCTGGATGTGCACATTTCCCACTTGGGGCCTGAGGTTCTCCACCCCTGCTCTGCAGGGCATGTAAAGTATCCTTGGTTCATTCCTTCAGATTGCTTTTCCATTTCAGAGGGTGGAATTCATGCAGCCTAAGCAGCTGAACCCACATCCAAGAGTTGTAGCAAGAGCCCAAAGTATTGGGGGAAATTCTTCCTTCTGTACCAGAGCCAGTGTGGTGTAGTGGTTAAGAGCGGTAGACTCGTAATCTGGGGAACCGGGTTCGCGTCTCCGCTCCTCCACATGCAGCTGCTGGGTGACCTTGGGCTAGTCACACTTCTCTGAAGTCTCTCAGCCCCACTCACCTCACAGAGTGTTTGTTGTGGGGGAGGAAGGGAAAGGAGAATGTTAGCCGCTTTGAGACTCCTTAAAGGGAGTGAAAGGCGGGATATCAAATCCAAACTCTTCTTCTCCACCCCCCACATTGAGGTTATGGTCTGCTGGCTCATAGAGTATAGCTAGGAATAGACAAATCTGTTTATTTCAGTTTCTCATTTTTCCTGTTTCCCGTTCCCCCTATTTCTACATCATTTTGCTTTTTTAAAAAATAATAATAATAATAATCACAAAAAATCAGCCTTTCAGTTGCACGTTTCTCTTAATTTACCCATTTTTGTATGTACTTTCTCCTAGTATTTTCACTAATAGATTTCCAAGCATACCTTTTCCCCAATACATACATTTTTTGTGGAGAACTACATCTGAAAGTTTAGAAAAGTGTGAATTTCAAAGGATAGGCACGTTTTGATTCACAGAATGTTCTGGGAAATGCGAAGTTGGTAAGTTCACATTAAAATGCAAACTAAAACAAATTTCTCCCAAAGTATGTCCCATGTGATTTTGGAGGGACTTCATACATTTTTTCATTAAGAGACTTCTGTCCACACTTCACCAGAAATGGCCACAGGGTGGATTGAATAATATAGGAGCATAATACAGAATAGCATTAAATAATTTTCACAAATCACGTAAATGCCGCAGCATACACCATAAAAACAACATAACCCATTGATCAATAAAAGCCTTGCATAAACGGTGGTGTCTGGAAGAGTTGGGACAAGGTACACCACAACAGGGAAGTCATTTCACAGATGTGGAGCCACCACCAAAAAGGCTTTCTAGGAGTTTCTGCACTACACACTTCATTTAACACAGGAACTACCAGGGAAGTCTCTTCCATCAATTTTAATACCCAAGCAGGGTGATATTGAAAAATGCATTGTCACAAATATTTGCGGCCCAGGACAATGTGGAAGATGAATGTCAACAAATGCACCCTGGAGATAGTTGCCAGACACTGCAACTGTTTGAGAATAGGAATTATATGGGATTTGAACCACTGCTTCCATCTACCCCCTGGCCCCTGTAGACCTTATGCCAGGCAAAGGCAAACTCGGCCCTCCAGATGTTTTGGGACTACAACTCCCATCATCCCTAGCTAACAGGACCAGTGGCCAGGGATGATGGGAATTGTAGTCTCAAAACATCTGAAGGGCCAAGTTTGCCTATGCCTGCCTTATGCTAAAGTCAGCTTGGCCCACCCAGTTCACTTCTCTTTGATGCAGAAGAAAATACAAGACAACTAAGATAGAACTAATTTGGATTCTCACCAACTCCATCTCTCTGTGCCAGCAAATGTTTACAATTTTCTTTTAATTATCCTTTCCCTGCATTATGTCATGTAAGAATAGTTTACAGTGTACTTTTCACATAAATGACTTTAATGAGGCGATTAGCCTGGAATAAACAAAGTAATATACAGTCCTACAACCTGTCGAGAGATCTGCAGACTGATGGCGAACAAATTTTGCTACATTGAAAGCGGGGAGAGGGAAATCTGAGCATGTATTCAAGCCAATATTTCCCTTCCAAACACATGAATAAAGAGAGAATGCTATGACCTTATACCATAAGGATTTTCATTACTTGAGGCCATTAGACATTTCAAGATGGCATTGCCAAAGACCAGAAGCCTGAGCGGGATTCCATATCCTTTGGACTGGGGCTATACATTAATTGTAGAAGACATGCTCTACATGAGGAATGTATTAAGACGAATCACTGGTATCTCCAGGCAGGAGGCACTATGATGAGGGCAGGAGCTCTGCCTATGACCCTAGAGATCTGCTACCAGAGAGAAGAGACCCTTCTCAGCATGATGAACCAATAGTCTGTCTCAGACTATTGCATAAGGCAGATTCATGAGTTTGTTAGCTTTGCTTGCTCAGTCCAGAAGTTGTTGAACTCCACATCCCATCAGCATGGCCAATGGTCAGGCATGATGGATGAGTTATTGTCCAGCAAGGTCTGGCAGGTACCAGGCTTACCTAGGAAGGCTGTTCTACAACAGCATTATGCTCCCTCCTATGTCTTCACCCATGAAACTCACACCCATGCCTAAAGCAAGTGAATGGCTTTATCAGAGCTGAAGGGCACATTCCGGTCAGGCAAAAACACTCAAAGATGGCTTGGAACAGGATCAGTGAAGGCTGTAGCCTGGAGACAGGACGTTTGGCCTGGGGACTGTCTCAAGGGCCAGATAGAGATAGTTGGGATGCTTCATTTGACTCCCTGAGATTGAAGTTATTAAGTGTTAAGTTGTGGGTGAACATATCAGACAACACAGCGATTCTTCAAACAGCTCTTGTTTTTTCACAGGCCAGAACAGAACTGAACTGATGGGTTCAGCCAGCCTGCTTATATAGAGCTCCAGTACAACGTAACTGTAACAACTTTCTGTAACTATCCAACCACTGAACGTCACTTTCGATCCCTTATTTGCATATGTGGACCTGAACTATCTACAGTATCCCCCTGCTGGCCCTGGGTGAGGACTTCAGTACATAACATTAAGGCCCCTGCTGTATATCAAATTACAGTTTTATGAGGACCAATAGTCTGGAAAAATAAATTCTATTGGATCAAACACACAACTGCTGTTAAGCCTATGCATGGAAATATAAGGAATGCTGCTGCTGGGGAACTGGAGTCCTACAGCTGAGAGCTCTTTTGATGCTTCCAGTCAAATGGAGGGGCTGCCTGATAAATCCGACCTAAATCTGCGTTTCTGCTTCCGTGACAACAGCATCTTACAGGAAAGAAAGGCCCAGTGCTTTAACAATGGCAGTGGTACTTAAAAACACACAGCGTTTTTTGGCCTAGCATCTTCTCAGATGCTAATTCCTTAAAAATTCCTCTGGAGGGCACTATTACCATAACTATACAATTAGCTGAAAACGGGCTGTAATAAAGATAGCACCAAGTTTCTCGAACTTGGCAGCTGGCAGGGTGTCTTCATCGGAAGAACTCCACGAGCGCAGATGCCGTTTCCCCGTTTCCTTGGCTGCGCATGAAGAAATTATAGCCAGGTGGGAACTGAGAGATGGAATGTAAACAAGCTGTTGTACAAATGTGTTGTGGGCTATCCGTCCCCCCGCCTTCATTTTAAATACACAGCATTGTATGTGATCTCCATCCTTGTATCAGTTATTTCAGGTGCAGTAATAAACACCGCTGAATTTTTCTCTGTTGGCCACTGTACAGAAGGGAGAAATTTGACTTGGTACTCGTTTTAATGGGAAACTATTTAATCGCACTTTCTGAAACAAGATGTGAACTGGAACGCAGCTATTTCTTTGAACTGTAGGACGCAGGTCTCTGACAAAAAAAAGGCACAAAAATGCACCGTCAGTGGTGTGGTATGTGGATAAAAATGAGTTTGTTAGAAATTTAAGAAAAAATGATTTGCAGAAAGAGTGTATATTAAGCAAAATTGCACACAAAAGTGTGTATATTAGGAGGAATGGACTAGATGGGCCATTGGCCTGATGCTGGAGGCTGTTCTTATGTTAAACCCAAGAATATTCAGCTGATCGAATCTGCAACCTTGACATTATCAGACCATGCTCTAATCAACTGCAGCTCAATGGGCCAAGATAAAATAAATAAATACATAAGAAAAAATAAATACAGTGGTACCTCAGGTTAAGTACTTAATTCGTTCCGGAGGTCCGTTCTTAACCTGAAACTGTTCTTAACCTGAAGCACCACTTTAGCTAATGGGGCCTCCTGCTGCTGCCGTGCCGCAGGAGCCCGATTTCTGTTCTTATCCTGAAGCAAAGTTCTTAACCTGAAGCACTGTTTCTGGGTTAGTGGAGTGTGTAACCTGAAGCGTATGTAACCCGAGGTACCACTGTCATATAAAATAAAAAATAAAATAAATTCCTTCCAGTAGCACCTTAGAGGCCAACTAAGTTATTGGTATGCTCATACCAAAAGCTCATACCAATAACTAACTTAGTTGGTCTCTAAGGTGCTACTGGAAGGAATTTTTATTTTATTTTATTTGTTTTGTTTTGTTTCAACTACAGCAGACCAACACGGCTACCTACCTGTGACTATACATAAGATGGTAGTTGAAATTTGATATGGCGCAACTGCTCCAATAGCCCATCCCCTATTTAAAGTTATTGGCATCTGGGAATCTTTGAATTATTATGGTAGAACAGGAGCAGGATGCAGAAGGCTACATCCAAGCATCAGCATCTTCCTAGGATCAGCCATATATTTAAAGTACGGGCTCTGATCAATATTTTTATTTTATGTATTTCAGGGACTATTTATTACAAATACTTATATCCCACCTTTCAGGGCACTACTGTCCAAACATGATGACATAATACAGGGGTTACTAGCCCACAGTCCGGAGATGACCTGTTCAAGATGTTTGGAGTGGCCCACAGGTTTCTGCCAATAATTCAGCAGCAAACTGGTGGCAAGAAACAAACAAATCTAATTTCTCTCTCTCCTCCCCCCCCACCTCCATTTTGTTTTTACTGTTTGTGGTTGTATTGATTTTTGATGTATTATGTCGGAATACTTCAAAAATCAATAAAGCCGCCATCTGAAAGCATTAAAACATTACAGCAGCAGCACTTAAAACATCACAGAGTTTCACATATTAAAAGATGCTTGATGATGATCTTTAAAGAAGTCTTCGGGGTCTCTTTCAAAACTTGCACAGTAGGTGCTATATGGATCTCTCTATGGTTTCATTCTCAGTACAGACTTAGAAGAAGAAGAAGAGTTTGGATTTGATATCCCGCCTTTCACTCCCTTTAAGGAGTCTCAAAGCGGCTAACATTCTCCTTTCCCTTCCTCCCCCACAACAAACACTCTGTGCGGTGAGTGGGGCTGAGAGACTTCAGAGAAGTGTGACTGGCCCAAGGTCACCCAGCAGCTGCATGTGGAGGAGCGGGGAAGTGAACCCGGTTCACCAGATTACAAGACTACCGCTCTCAACCACTACACCACACTGGCTCACCACACTACACCACACTTATGCTCTATGGCTTTCTCCAAAGAATTCTGGGAGCTCTAGAAAGGTGCTGAGAATTGTCAAGGGATTGCCCTTCCCCTGTGAGGTTGGTTAGGCTGAGACACTGTGGCTGTGGGGTGCAGTTCTCCAACAACAAAAATAGGCACAGAAACACAACGGGAGGCAAGTGATGTGTGGATAAAAATGCATGGCGCCTTCATTATACACCTTTAGGAGCCAGGCAAAAATATTCCTCTTTAACCAGGCCTTTGGCCGATTGACATCTGACGCCCTTTTAAAATGCGTTGGGGAGGGCGAGATTATTGAATTGTTCCTGTTTTTATTTTTTATTATTTATTTTATGTTTTCATATTGTGATTTTATCTTGTGAACTGCCCTGAAACCTGTGGGTATAGGGCGGTATACACATTTAATTTAAAATTAATTAATTTAACATTTAAGCTATTTTTTTTTTACAAATTTAATGATTAATCGCAACAAAAAACAACAAGTGAGTGAAAATTGCAAAAAAAAAATGCATTACATTTAAGAAAAAAAATGCTTTGCAAAAAAGTGTGTACAGTGGTACCTCAGGTTAAGAACTTAATTTGTTCTGGAGGTCCATTCTTAACCTGAAACTGTTCTTAAACTGAGGTACAAACCACTTTAGCTAATGGGGCCTTCCATTGCCACTGCACTGCCGCCACGTGATTTCTGTTCTCATCCTGAAGCAAAGTTCTTAACCTGAGGTACTATTTCTGGGTTAGTCTGTAACCTGAAGCGTCTGTAACCTGAAGCATCTGTAACCCGAGGTACCACTGTACTAGGCAAAATTGCATACACAAGTGTGTATATTAGGAGGGATGGACTAGATGGGCCATTGGCCCAATGGGACTCATACCAAAATAAGTATACATAGGACCCAAGGCCACCCAGTGAGCTCCATAGCTGAGCAGGGATTTGAACTCCCTTCTTCCAGTTCTACTGCCACACTCTAAACCACTACACCACACTCAGAACCCTTAACAGAATACAGCTTCCAGAATCCTTTGGGGGAAGTCATGACTGTTTAAAATAGTAGAATCACAGAATTGGAGAGATGGAAGAGACCCCCAAATGTCATTTAGTCTAGCTGCCTTGCAAAACAGGAATCATGGCTAAAGAATCCATTATGGAGGGCCATCAAATGGTACCATAGTGCTTTAAATATGGGACTGAACAAATGTTCGTTTGTTTTATGTAAGCCATTCCTCAAACTGCAGCCCAGTGCTGTAGTGATAATTCTGAAGCACAGGAGCTCAGCATGACAACCCCCCATTGCCAGTCCTCTAAGGAGAGTCCCAAAATGCATTATTAACCCATGGTGATCTGTCTATTTATGTATCACCTACACATGCACCCCGGAAAAAGCATGACATTCGAATTATTAGGCAAGCCTCTGTAAAACAGACTAGGACTGCATCACTACAATGCCATGCATAGTCACATGGGAGTAGACAGCACTCAGCACCACGGACAGTACCAAACTAGATGGCTCAATGGTATATTGCATTATTTATTGCATTTATACCCCACCTTTCTTCCAAGGATCTCAAGGTGGCCTACATAGTTCTCCTGCTCCCCATTTCATTCTCGCAACAAACCTGCAAGGTAGGTTAGACTGAGACTCAGTGACTGCTCTAAGCTCACCCCCAAACTCATCCATGGCATAGTGGGGATACGAATCCTGGTTTCCCAGGTCTTAGCTGAACACTCTAACCACTACACCACACAGCTTCCTCTGCTCCTTAGGCAGCTTCCTCTGCTCCTTAGAGGAGAAGACTTGTAGTTCAATGATAGAGCTTCTGTCTTGCATGCAGGAAGTCCCGGTTTTAATATGCAGCATTGCTAGACAAGACAGGGAGAGACCCCTGCCTGAAACCCTGAAGAGCTGCTGCCAGTCAGTGTATGCAGTGCTGAGCTGGATGGGTCCTTGGTCTGATTCTGTATAAGGCAGCTTCTTGCATTCCGGTGCACACTGTACTTTGCTATGGGAAGTGGAACACCATCCTTTGGAGGAAATGGGCTGTTAAAAAGGTAGACACTTTCAGAATAATAATAACAAAAGAATTTCCCCGGACTTTTCAAATAGATGTAAGGGGCGAAAAATATCTATATAGAATAGATCAGTTTCTGGATATACCAACCTTGACGGTGTCCTTTTTAAAGTACTCCCCAAGGCAGCTTCTGGTTGTGCAACTCTGTGTTTGAACAGCAGCTTAACTTCCCCTTGAGCCGAGCCAGCTTGGCAGGATGACAGAGGTCAAAAAATTTCACAAGGCTGAACAATCTCCGCAATGCATGAAGCAGGACTCCCGGCCTCTCTCCTTTCACCTGTCCTTTCAAGTTTAAATGGAGACTGTCGCAGGTAAGGGCTGTGAAAATCCCAGCCTCCATTAACCCTTGGCCCTCAGAAGACTTGAGAGTGCCTTCTGAAGTTTCTCAGTGGGAAGGAGAACCAAGAAATGCCAGTAAAGCAAAGTCTTCCAAATGCACAATGGCCCAATCATTGCAGTACAATTCAATCCATTAATTAATCCCCTTTCATTTACGAATTGCTTCCCATGAAAGCAATTCAACAGTAAAAACGCCAATGATAAAAGCACGCAGAGAACAATCTTGTATATAAAATCATGGCAATATCATATAGAAAAGCAGTGAAAATGATTTCCTGCACAGAAAACAGTATCCAATCCAATCCAATACAGATACAAATCTCTGATTTGTTGAGGAATGAAGGACTTCAGTGGGAGTCAAAATGACATCAGAGACGGTGTCTGTCTGATGTCTAAGGGGAGGGAGCTTAAAAGAGTCAGAAGCAGAATTCTAAAGACCTGATTCATACATCATACAGGACAGGCTTCCTGATGAGGTGGCATCTGCAGGACACTATCTCCTACGGAGCACAATGATCAGTTTGGCAATCTAATGTGTGATATGAACTTTAAGTCCCAAGTTGTATAGGGCTTTGTAGACCAATCCCAGTAGCTTAACCCAGTAGCTAATTGGCAGCCAGTGCAGTTCCCTCAATGATGGTGATAGTCTGCCCTAGTGAATGGTTGAGCCATTGCATTTTGCACTAGCTGTAGCTTTCAGCCCAACCTCAGGGGCAGCCCCACATAGAGTAGGTTGTTTAAAAAAGTAAATAAATAACTTTTGATTTATTACCTGCCCTTCACTGTAAGGTCCCACAGCAGGTCACACCAACTGGGACGCGGGTGGCACTGTGGTTTAAACCACTGAGCCTCTTGGGCTTGCTGATCAGAAGGTTGGCGATTCAAATCCCTGCAATGGAGTGAGCTCCCGTTGCTCTGTCCCAGCTCCTGCCTACCTAGCAGTTCAAAAGCACGCCTGTGCAAGTAGATAAATAGGTATCACTGTGGTGGGAAGGTAAACAGCATTTCCGTGCACTCTGGTTTCCGTCACGGTGTTCCATTGCACCAGAAGCAGTTTAGGCATGCTGGCCACATGACCTGGAAGCTGTCTGTGGACAAATGTCGGCTCCCTCAGCCTGAAAGTGAGATGAGCGCCACAACCCCATAGTCGCCTTTGACTAGACTTAATCATCCAGGGGTCCTTTACCTTTTTACCTTTTAGGTCACACCAACTTAAAATACAGCATTAAAAAAACTTTTAAAGCAAATGACAATCACAAGAATAGAATGGGCACTTATGACTAATTTGATTTTAGCATCTTTCCTCTGCTATCCTTAAAAGTAGGTGTGTTCATTGAGCTGGGGTTCCAGTCTTAAACAGAGAATGATATCGTAAATGTACCTGCCACATTTCACTGTGAGTGCTCCAGGAAGAAATTGGAATCCAAGTGTTTTGCATCTTTCATGGCTACCAGCCATGATGACTATGTTCTGGCACCACATTTGGAGGCAGTGATGTTTCTAAATACTAGTTGCAGGTGAGGAAAGCACAGCTGTGCTAGGGACCTGCTTGTGGGTTTCCCCTGGGCATCTGTTTGGGCACCGTGAGAACAGGATTCTGGACTTGATGGGCCATTGGTCTCATCCAGCAAGCTCATCTTATCTTCTCACGGTGGTCCTGTGGAGTGGTTCCCCCTTTTCTGCTTTCCTATGTTGAATTTATCAGAACAAATTGTGGAACTGAGGCCTAATTTCAATAAAGCTTTTCCATTAGCAAAATAAAATCACAGTTATCCACATTCCAACATATATTGTCCAAACCATTAGCAAAGCGATTAAGTGTGTGCAAGCGTGCCCATGCGTGCATGTCTAAAAACCACCCTCCTATTGAAGCTGATAAGATTTCTCCTTTTCCCTTTATGGCTGCAGTCAGAAAAAATACATTTAACCTGAGGCAAAGATAGCTTGACAGATTATGAGAACGCTTTAGTAAAACGAATTCTCTGCATTTATATTTACAAATGATCCAAATAACTCAACATCCAACAATGTCTCTGTGGAAACAGTCAAACAGCTAAATCCTCGACCCATTTAGAACTGAAGTGCTAGGCTCTGAGGATCCCATTTACTTTCTGCAAATGTGCTTCTGCGACAGTGTATGTAGGGGCAGTTATCTTTCTATGTATTTGTGGGAGAGAAATGTAGACACATCTGCTGTCCTGGGTGTACCCTCTGGTCTTTTGCTTAGGATAGGGGTAAGGGACATTCATCTTGAGTGCTGCATTCCCTTCTAGGAGACACATGCCAGTGGTGGGCGGGGCCAGAGGCCAAGTGGGCAGAGCAACATATGCAAATTTTGCCTTAGTACAGTAGCCTAGTTTCTGTACAAAAGGGCAAGGCCCTCTCTGTCCTCCATCCACGTATAAGTTCAAGGACACATTGCAGCCAAGCAAAATCACATAAGAAGCGTGTGCAGCAACCACAGGGTCAGTGAGAGGTGTGCCCTGGGAAGAGCAGGTTTCACTGGGGAAGGTCTCAAAAGCCAGAGGGAGAGAGCTTCTCATCACCTCCAAGTCATTGGTTCCCCTCCCCAGTTCTTAAACTTGAAATAATAAATGGTGCAGATGAACCAAGATTCAGTACCCCATATGAAGGTGGTTGGTTTTTTTAAATAGCCTTATTTCAAAGCTGCCAGGTGAGGATGCTAATTTTATTGCGGAATTTGCTCTCTGGGAGGAAGTACTTATTTTACTATACCTGTTGCCCCCTCTCACATGGGGCTAACAACAATGTTTGAGGAAGGGTTTGGGATAAAGGAAAGACTTCCTCCCCCAGCACTGCTTCCTCTATTAAACTAGCTAGTAAAAATAAGCAATAACACTACTGGAGATCTTGATCACAGACCTCCAACGTTGCTCATGTTCAGCTCCTGCTGTGATGGGGTTTGAGCTCATCCAACCCTTGGGATGAGCTTCCAATATCAGCTGCTGATATGCCACTATTCTTCACAATTGTGTACATGGTGTCTTGTAGCTGTTCTAGTTTCAGCCTTACAGTGTTGGAGGATATAGAGAGCATAAAGGAGACATTTACAGTTTAAATAATAGTTATTTATTGAATTTATATACCGCCCTATACCTGGAGGCTCACAGAATAAAATCAAAATATAACAACACAAAATAGATAATCAAAATAAAAACAACAACCCAATACCCGCCCCAAGTCCCACATTTTAAAAGGGCATAGGAGGTCAGTCAAATCAACCAAAGGCCTGGTTAAAAAGGAACTTTTTGCCTAGTGCCTAAAGGTGTATAATGAAGGCACCAGGTGAACTTCCCTGGGGAGAGAATTCCACAGGCGGGGAGCCATTGCAAAGAAGACCCATTCTAGTGTTGCCACCCTCTGGACCTCTCGAGGGGGAGCCACATGAAGAAGGGCCTTAGAAGATGATCTCAGGGTCCAGGTATGTTCATATGGAAAGAGGCGGTCTTTGAGGTATTGCAGTCCTGAGCCAATTAAGGCTTTATAGGTTAAGATCATCACTTTGAATTGAGCCCAGAAACCAACTGGTAGCCAGTGCAGTCAGACCACGATTGGTGTAATATGTTCAAACCGCCTTGCTCCAATGAGCAACCTGGCTACTGAATTCTGTGCTAGCTGAAGTTTCTGAACCATCTTCAGAGGCAGCCCTTTGTATAAGGCATTGCGATAATCTAACTTTGAAGTTACCAGAGCATAGACAGCAGTAGTTAGGTTATCTCTGTACAGATAGCGGTGTAACTGGGCCACCAGCCGAAGCTGATGGAAGGCACTCTGGGCCACAGATAGTTAAGGCTATCATAAGTGTTCAAAGAAGTTGGGAGTAGAGAACCACCTGAAAGATAGCCCAAAGCAGGTTGTGCATTCAGATCCCATACTAAGTCTTTAGGTTTTACTTCCAAAACTTTTAGGGATCCTTGCTTCCTTAAATGTAGCTCTCAGTCCACACCTGCCAGGCAAAGACTGATTGGAAGGGAAAGTATTCCCGGTGGAGGATTGCTTTATTCTCCCATTCTCTTTCACTGTCTTTGTGTCTTTGCTCTCCTCATTCTTTCACGTTCCATCTCTATTGCAATTCCGTCAGCTGCTTTCTCTGCCCCATTTTCTCTTGTTCTTCACTAATTCTCGATGCTTCTTCCCTCTCCATTCTGTATGCCACCATTTCTAATGATCACACCACCTACAGCTCTGTTCTGTTCTCTTTCCTTGTTCCTTGCTGCTGCTCCTAAGTGCATAAGAAGAACCAGATGCCTAAGGGAAGAGTACATGAGTGCAATGTAATTTTTAGTTTCACTCTAATAAACAGGAGAGGAAATGCAGGTTGAGTAACAATGGCCAAGGAAGAGTCAGCCTAAGATATTAAACTGTCAATGGGAATCACCCATTGACATAGCAAATTTCCCAACCTAACCAAGCTGGAATAACTTGTAAGTTAGATCTCTGGAGCGGAGACAAAGGGGTGGATGGGATGCATGCATAAAATGACGCAAATTGACATAATGTCCACCATGCTGCAGAGAAGTACCTCCATGTGCTTGCAATTGGCCATGTAAGAACATAAGAAGAGCCCTGCAGGATCAGGCCCATGGACCACCTATTCCAACATCCTGTCCACACAATAGCCAACCAGTTGCCTCTGTGAAGCCCATAAGCAGCAACTGAGTTCAATTGCCCTCTTCCCACCTGAAATTCCTAGCAACTGGTGTTTAGAGGCATACTCAGTGCCAGATTTACGTACAAGCTAAAGCTATAGCTTAGGGCCCCACTCTCTTGGGACCCCCCAAAAAAAAATTAAGAAAAAAAACAACCTGGATGTACATTTCCAAAATATAAGATAAAAAACAAATAAAAAAAAACCTACATACAGTAAGAGTGGCAAATGGCTTTAGATGCCTATTAGACCCATAAATTATCATACTAGCATATATTCAACATGAAAAACAGTGACAATTTGTTGTTGACAAAGGACAGCTGGACATATAAAGGGCCCCGTTATGTTCAGTAGCTTAGGGCCTCATCAAACCTAATGTGCTGGTAACATGGGTAACGTGGTGCCCGGGTAACGTGTCCCAGGTTCAGTCCCAAATCCAGGGGTTCCACGAGGAGTCAGTCCAACAAGGCCAAGGCAGGACATGAGGCAGGAAACCAGACAAGGTCAGGCACAGGATCACAGGCAGGTTCTGGCAAATAGCAACGTTGCTCCCGCAACCTGGGGCAGGGTCCAGCAGCCTTTTATCTCTGTCGGGGTAACAGCCGGTCCTGATCCCCCGGTGACTCACCTCCCTGTCTCACCCGAAGGCGAGCACTCCTCCTGCGAGTACTCAGGTCTCTCCTTCTCTCAGACCTCAGTCTCTGCAGCTCAGGAGACGTCAGTGAGGCTGCCTCAGCCTCTCCTGACCCAATTGGTAGTGGAGCAGCTGTAAGTGATTGCCCAGCTGAAGACAACGAGGTAATTCCCATATCTGGAGCCAGGGCAGGCTTAGGCCCCTGACTCGGACCAGCTGGTGCTTGTTGCAGGGGAACCTGTGCAGACTGGGGCTCCTCAGAATCAGGCCCCAGACTAGGTTCAGATGCCGCCTGGGACAAAGGATCCAGTACAGCCTGAGATTCCTCTGGCTCTGAGTCTGAGCTTGAGTCCCAGGCCATCACACCTAAATCCAGCCCTGGGCAAACTGCCTCTGAACATGGAGGCAGAACATACCCACTGTGGATAGTAGCTGTGAATAACATCCTTTTTACCTCCCAAGTTCTCCAGAAAACCAGTGTGGGGTCATAGATCTACTGAAGGTGGTGTATAGCATTCACAAGAGCCAGTGGAGATAGTGAAGAGGATATCACAACTGGACTGAAGGGAATATGGTTCAAATCCATACTTTAATCTGAAGCCCACTAGGTCAAAATTACTCTCTCAGCCTTTCAGACCTGCACTGTAGGCAACACTCAAAGGGGGGCCAGGAGACATAACTGGGACACCAAGTCTGACAAAGTGGCATCATATCCCTATTGCATGCAGAACATCTTAGGTTCCATCCCTGGCATCTTCAGGGACAACTGGTAGAGAATTGTGTCTGAAATCCTGGAGAGCTGGTCAGCATTCAGTGTAGACAATACTGAGCCAAACAGACCGATTGTCCAACTCAATATAAGGCAAAAGGGGTTAGTGGGGAGAGTGTGGGAGGACTGGCAAGATCTAGTGGTGGGTTAGCAGTGTGGTGGGGGTTGACAAGGGTAGATTGATGAGAGGGGTGGGTGGAGTTAGTGAGTAGAGCAAGCAGGGGTGCAGCCCCTAGCAGAACTGAATAAAATGTTCAGCCAGGAATGGGGAATGTGTTGTTAGATCTCAAACTCCTGTAATCCCTAAATATTGGCCAGGATAGGAGGGGTGAAAGCTGGACCATAAAGAAGGCTGATTGCAGAAGAATTGATGCTTTTGAATTATGGTGCTGGAGGAGACTCTTGAGAGTCCCATGGACTGCAAGAAGATCAAACCTATCCATTCTTAAGGAAATCAGCCTTGAGTGCTCACTGGAAGGACAGATCGCGAAGCTGAAGCTCCAATACGTAGGCCACCTCATGAGAAGAGAAGACTCCCTGGAAAAGACCCTGATGTTGGGAAAGATTGAGGGCACAAGGAGAAGGGGACGACTGAGGACGAGATGGTTGGATAGTGTTCTTGAAGCTACCAACATGAGTTTGACCAAACTGCGGGAGGCAGTGGAAGACAGGGGTGCCTGGCGTGCTCTGGTCCATGGGGTCACAAAGAGTCGGACACGACTAAACAACTAAACAACAACAACAGGAGGGGTGATCACAGGATCACATATAACAACTCCAATACCCTCATGAGCACAAATTTTCATCAATGCACAATACAAATTATGTCTGAAGGAGCCCAGAATTGATTGTTAAACCAATTGAAATCTGTGGTGCAGGTGTTCCATTTGAGAATTCCTTTCAAACGCAACATTTTAAATGCACCCTGCTCCTTCTGTGGGATTATGGGATAGGGAAGCATTTCTCTTAGTGCATTGAGGTAAGGAATATTTACCAGGAGAGGTAAGGAATATTTCAAACCTCAGCAGACCTGATCAGGCAAACACGATCGAAGTGAGGCATCAAATATTAAAGGGAGCAAAGTCGATACTTGATGAGCCCAGCTTAAACAAGGTTGCGGGTGCAAGGGTCTATGCAGCTAGAACCAACCACAAGTCCTACCGTTATTTGGCATTAAAGACACCAGAGACAAGTTGTCAGCTAAATGGGTCAAGGTGTTAGGGGGTAAAAACTGCTTTCCTTATTTAATTCGGAAGGATAGCAGCTTTGAAAAGAAGCAAAAAAGAGTACAATGGCAATTCCTTCTACACTTGACACAAACGAAGTTCAGCCTAAGCAATAGACACAGGAAGAATTAATTTGAGCCCTCAGGAAATCAATCCAGAATAAAGCCAAGTCTTCAGAAATCTAGACATATATTATTCAAAATCCAGCCTTTCAGCTTCTTGTGATGAAAATGCATTCTTCCGGCTATTCCTTTGGATATTGTCCCATGTCACACAAAGCATGGGGTTGAATTCATAAGCCTAGACCTAGTCCATCTTGTTCATTGCTATAAAAAAAGGAAACTGTATCCAAACCAAACTCAGAGGGTATTTTGAGAAGTTAGGTGCTCCAAATGCAGCAGCAAATAATAGGTAGCTCAAGACCAGGTGAAGCCTGCTACTTGGGGTTTTTGACATTGGTAGCTTTGATGTAAAGAATTATAGCTGGTGTTCCAATTGGGACTGTGAAAATGACCTCCTCAAACTCTCTGTTCTGTTCATGGAAGGTGGGAGAGGGATGGGAATGACACTTTGATGAAATACTATATCCAAAGTTTTTGGTGGGGAAAAGGTTTCTAAAAAGTAGAGACTGCACGTTATGGTGTTCTAGCAACTCCTAGGACCATTTTAAATCTTTCTTCTTCTTCTTCTTCTTCTTCTTCTTCTTCTTCTTCTTCTTCTTCTTCTTCTTCTTCTTCTTCTTCTTCTTCACTGTACAACCATAGAAGAGGTTTTTAAAAGGAAAGAGGCAGTCTTTTGGACCACATTGTGAAACTTTTTTTCATTTTGTTTTTTTGTGGGAGAGGAATGGAGTGGATTTTTAAGAATTTTCCCTAAAATATCAACGCAGAATCCAGACAAAATGAAACCAGTTTTGTCAACAAACTAAACCAGCACAGGACTGAAATTTGTTGATCCTTGCATCCCTTGACACAACTGACTGCATTCATGGTCCACATCTATGATTAGGGCATATCTACACGAGATGATAATAACAGCTGGTTTAAAACAGTCATTTCATCATCACACATAATCCTAGGAGGCAGTTCTGTGGCACAGGTAGGTCTCTAAGAGAGTTACCAGCACCTTCATCAAACTGCAATTCCTAAGATTCGTTGAGGAAGCAGTGACCATTAAGGTGGTCCAAAACTAGCATTGTACTTGTAGGGATGTAAGAAGGCATCCCTTTCCATTCCTCCCTGTGTTGGTCGCATGCAGCACAGTTTCCATTCCGCTGCAGTTTGCCTTCTGCCAAAAGCCACATAATCTATTTTGCTGACCACTATGGCAAAATTACGTAACGTGCCTGACTACTGTAACCAATTAGGTAAATTGCATAAATTACATTGTCATTAGGTTATTCTGCCCCATTCATTTCAATGCAAACAAAACACAATGCAAAGGGGAAGCAATGCAATGCAATCAATTGTGTATCCTTCATTGTTGCAACAACAGGAAATACAGACTCTTGGGTTGGGGTATTGTTTAGGGGTTTTTGCTGGAGTTTTGTTGTTATTGATATTTTTCTGTATCTTTATAGATCTTTTTATGATTCTAGTGGAAATTGATCAGTTTGGTTGCATGTTATTTATTTATTTATTTATTTATTTATTTATTTATCTATTTATATTATTTTATTTATGAATGCTATGTTTGTGATGTAAATCTTTTTATGTTGTATGCCACCTTGAGCATGGTTTTAGCTATGGAAATGTGGCATCCAAATAAAATGATGCTGATGCTGAAATATATTTGCTGGATTGATTTCTGTCCTGGATATGGGAAGAATAATAAAAAAAAAAGGATTCCTGCCCCCATTTCCATCAGAATTTGATGCCATTGCTAAGTTTCAATATACCTTTACCGTCCTGCCAACTTCTGTCTCTTGCCGATAGGAAGGGCTCACCTAGGATGTAAGAACCCATGATGGACAGCTTCACACCAACCCAAATATCCCAAGCATTTTTTCTTCAAATCTGACACCAAACCCCAACATTTGGCAGAATCGGAGAGAGCTTTTCATTTGTATCTATTTTCCCCTTCAATGTTGTAATAACTCTGATTGACTGAGATTATGTTGTTAAAGCAAAACAAAATGGGGATCAAATCCAAGCTGACAGCTACATGAATTTTATTAGTTTGTAGGGGGAAAATATATGTGTGTGTGTTGCGGGGGGAGACCCTCTAATCCATAAACCAATAAAGCTTTTTGCCAAATGTGATGTTATCTAAGTCTTGTCATATTATTTTAAAAAAAGAGGGAAACTTCTGTTTAATCCTTCACTTGCAAGAGCATCATCAAACCCACTCAGCTTAAATGATGCTGCTGTCAGTTTTTTTCCCTTAACCTTCATGAAAAATTTACTCTGCCATACTTAGAATGAGTTGAATAATACATATCTTGTTTTAAATTCAAGTTACTACATGTAGTTGTAAATGCTATTTGATTTGATTTGCTTCCTCCCACACCTTCAGCAAAGATATGTGACAATTTTGTTTTATCTTGGCTAGCCTGGTTTCGGGAAGAAAGGAAGAAAACTCTCGTTCCTTTGGGACCTTTGATTGCCAGCTAACATTGGAAGATTTCTTGTGCCGAGTTGATGGACCCTGGAGACCCTCTTGCTTCTATCCCTGATGGCCTTTGGCTGGGGAATAAGACACACAGGCATAGATAAGAAACTTATCCCTGTGATACAAAACAGTTGGTGAGAGATCCTCCGGGAAGTAATAATTTAGTTGGGGCCTCATAGATTTAGATGATCTCATTCAAGGCCAGAAATGAGTAAACAAATCCTAGGAGTTGGATGTTTGTGTCAGGCCTGGGCTGAAGGAAGGAATCTGATTTTTATGTATGGGACAACAGCCGCTCGGATGCTATTAGCCCAAAGATGGAAAGAAGACAAAGTCCCTACCAGAGAAGAATGGCAAACCAAGCTGTTGGACGATGCCTAAATGGCAAAGCTGACTGGAAAACTCAGGAACCAAGAGGACAGAAACTTTATAAAAGAATGGGAAACATTTATAAGTTATCTAAGAGACCACTGTAAGCAGATGGAAACATTGGCAAGATTTTGATTTCACTTGTAGAGTAACAAATACCATGGACTATATGAAGTGATTAAAAAATTAGAGTATGGAAGAAGATGCAGTTTAAATATTTAAAATGGGGCTCCAGGGAGGGGGTGGGGGGGGAGTTGTGAGATACAGAGGAATCTCTGTATATCGATATATATCTGATTTTTTTTTGATTTTTTTGTAAAACCAAATAAAAATGATTTCATAAAAGAATGAAGGTGAGCCAGAAGTAGGAATAAGGGAGAGAAGATTCAGTTCACATTTAAAGATGAACCTAGCAAATTCACACCTTCCAAAACTATATGCCTGACATCCTTTGGAATTTGCACTTCCCCGAATTTTGCAAAACAGTTTTCCTGCCAAGTAAGGTGTACAAAAATGCATATGTTAAAGTGTGCAAGCAATGCATATATTTGTGAAAATGAGATACAAAATGAATGATATCGGGGGAAATATAAATGTTCTGGAACATTTGCTTTGCAAAATTGCAGACAAAAATGTATATTTCGGGGGGAATTGTGGCATTTACAGTATAACAAAAGTAAAACCACTAAGCATAGTAACCTCTGGACATGTTCATGTGAATTTTGTCAGGTTTCTTATTCCGGATTGCCTCTCTCATGTCCCCAGTTTTCAAACTGTTTGCCCACAAAAACCCAGGAGACGAAATGTAATTTATTTTTCCTCCAAACAGCAAATTCTGCCCTTGTGAGAGAACTGTTGCATCTATCTGTCTAAAATTTGTCAAGTTTCATCTCCTCAAAATGGGCAACCATAACTTCAATTTGTATCCAATTCTAGCAGAAAAGAAGAAAAACATTTTTCTTAAAAATAAATAAAGAAATTAAAGATTGTTTTCGTAGAGGGGAGGCCTCCTTTGCCTGAAAACTTAAGTGAAAATCCATTTTTAGATTGTCCAGTATAGTCAAAGGGGAAGAAACAGAGCTTTGGATTTAACACATCAGACTTGGAATCAAATAACGAATTGAATCAGGTCAACCCACAGTAGATTTGAAACAGACAAAGCTGAGTCCAAATGCTACAGATACAGATAAAAGGATAATGTTGTGATCACTGCACAAATCTAAAAAAGTAACAACAACATGTCAAGTAGTTAGCCATTTGTGGCCTTTTCATTATCCAGAAAATTAGATGCCTTAGGCAACCACCTCATTCTGCCTCATGGTAGGGCAGGCACTCTTTAAGGAAGAAATAGGCCGTGAATCCCACAGATATTTTTAACATCTAGATTAAGCTTCTGAAACCCAAATCAAGTTTTGTTTTGTTTTTTAGTTTGGATACTCTGTACATCATCATTGTTGTTGTTATTAGTATTATTACTGTGAAACGTCTAACAACAGCTTAAAATGGAGTAAATGGTTACATAGGATGGATGAGGATGGATGGAAATTTTAATATAGTCACCCTTCCCCACCTCCCAATATCAGAGTTCACCACTGCTTTGAAAGCAGATTTGTTTCTGTGTCACTCTCTATTTGAAATACTTCTGCAAAAGTTAGGTAACTTGTAATTAACTCTGTAGGAAAACACGCACATACAAATATGTTCTGACTTGAATAGAGTGTGGATGTCCCAAGAGCAGCTAATTTAATATTAGATCAAATGATCCAGCATTGAAATTACCATGTTTTTGTTGACTATTTTAACATATTTAGAGAAGGCTGAGGGACCTTTACATATCTCTGTGTCTCTTTGTAGTATCACTCTTCATATCTTATGCCAGTCAACATGGGATATGTGGATTTGAAGAGCTTAGAGAGAAGCTTTGGAATGCATTACTGATGTGCCCAAGAGAAGATTATTAAAATGATAAAAGAAGAACTCAGTCATTATTCATCTTCTATTCATCCTTCTTAAGGCTTCCTTGCAAATGTGGGAACTCATTCACAATAAGACTATCTCAAGGACTTGTTGCTTTTAAGAGAACTGGTTGTAACATCTCATCGTGGTGCACAATCAGCCATTCTGGGCTCCCTAAAGAGTTAGTTCTCCTTTATACCATATCAAGAAAACAAAACCATTCACATCTCCGCACACTGGTAAACACTAAATAGCCTCATGCTCTGAAAAAGCAACAACTTTGCAAAAATATGGGCTGTGTTCAACTAAGTTTTACTTTGGAACAGACCTCTGGATATTAATGAACCTAAGTTAGTCATGCTCACTGATTTCAATGGATCTGCTCTGAGCATGGTTAATGTTGGATATAGCCCAACAAACTCAAGTAGAGGTATCTTCGTGCTTACATGAAGCTTTTGACAGGTTCACCAACCTTCTTTGTGTAAGCCACAGATATGCTAAGAGATCAGGAGGCTAGAGGATCTTTGTTAGGATCTGACCGTGTAATCCATCCTAAACCTGAAGCCTACCACCACCAAAGTCTAGTCCAGGAAACTATGGCCTTGCAAATGTTGCGGGACACCAACTCCAATCATCTCTGACAATGGACCAGGCTAGTTGGGGGTGGTAGGATTTAGAGTGCAACCATGTTTGGAGAGCCTCAGGTTCCCTAACCCTCCTCTAGTCAAAGGAGGATGCTACACAGTGACCAACTAAGGTCAGATTCACATCACACACTTAAAGTGCTTTGGGAATTCTCCCCAAAGAATTCTGGGAGCTGTGCTTTGCTAAGGGTGCTGAGAATTGCTAGGAGACCTCTATTCCCCTCACAGAGGAGCTACAATTCTCAGAGTTCCCAGTGAAGAGGGATTGGCTGCTAAGCCACTGTGGGAATCGTCACTTTGTGAGGGGAAGAGGGGACATAACTCTCAGCACCCTTAACAAACTCCAGAACCTAGAATTTTTTTTGTGGGGGGAGCCATGGCTGTTTGAAGTGGTATCTTAGTGCTCTCAATGTATGGTATGAATGTGGCCTTGGCCACAGCAAAGAAGCCTCTTAAAAATCAGTAGGCTGAAGTTGATTGTCTGGTAGGAATTGAGAAATCTGTTCATTCCTTCCCAGTCCATGTCACTTTCATATGTTTTCCCCAGAATTCTCTTTCTTTTTGTTTCGGTACATTAAAAAAAAAATCTTTTCAAAATGCATATTTTGAAATTTACACATGTATTTTATCTCAAAATTGATATTTATTTATACATTTAAAATGTTGAAAATGGCATCAGCTATAAAATCTGGTGGGTAGCTAAATTTTGACCTGCCCAGGAGCCCAAGTTTTCAAATCATTTAATATTTATGTTATAAATCCATGATGTTCATTTAGTACCTTTATTCTGTGGCATAGTGAATTGGATGGCATTACATAGCCAGTGTGATTTGTCTGCATGGTGACTTCAGTGAGGACAAGTGGCAGCAAGGACAATTTAAAGTAATCTGCTTTTTTTTTTTTAAAGGGGTGCTGAAAAACCCATCAAGAAATTCTGAAAACCTTTGCACACAAAAATTGTTAGTAGTTTTGGCTCAGCCTTAGTTATTTATCCAGTTCAGGTGAATAATGTATCACCTGACAAGTTTATCCCTTTGCAATTAGGGAAGCCACAGATAGACTACATAATGTTATATTAGCAGTGGGAAGGTGTGTGTGGGGATTTATCTTTCCTCCATAGTATCCTGCAAAAAAGAGAAGGAATGGGATTCTCCAGAGGCAAGAAATATAACCCAGCACAGAGCATTGGAGCTACCTTTGGATGGTGTGAAAGCTAAGAATACCTCATGAGACAAGGCACCAATCTGATTTACAATTTAATAACTTTCTGTTTCCAGAAATAAAGCAAAGTTGTTATTTAATGGCTGAAACACTAGCATTTTCTCCAAATGCCAGTAATAATTTAAATTCATGAGTTCTGTATTATTCATGGGGTACAATTTAATATGAACAGTATTTCTGGTGTTCCGTGTTTATGAAGAGCGTGTCTTGAGGGTATACCCCATTTTATGGCAAACAGATGCTCGATATAACTAGCTGATATTCTGCCGCTGTGAGATGGGAATGAAAAGTAAGTCGTATCGTTTTCTCACCTTGGCAGAAATGTGCAGGAGTCTCCATTTTCTTCACAACTTTCTCGGATGAGTTAGGCTAGGCTGGGATCCAAAGGTTCAGCAGGCAAGGCACGAAGTGCTACTTTATGTGAACCCAGTTTTGAACAAATTGGACTGTGTTCAGCGGAGGCTAACAAAGGGAGTCAGTAGTATGTGAGAGAAATCCTTTGAGGATGGGATGAAGGAACCATCTAGCATGGAAAAGAGAAGGCTGTTAGGGACCACAGCAGTGCTCTTCAAACACTTGAAGGCCTGTCACATAAAAGAGGGCAAAAGCTTTTTCTCTGCTGCTGCCCCAGCAGATAGGGTTTGGTTTGGATTTGATATCCCGCTTTATCACTACCCGAAGGAGTCTCAAAGCGGCTAACATTCTCCTTTCCCTTCCTCCCCCACAACAAACACTCTGTGAGGTGAGTGAGGCTGAGAGACTTCAGAGAAGTGTGACTAGCCCAAGGTCACCCAGCAGCTGCATGTGGAGGAGCGGAGATGCAAACCCGGTTCACCAGATTACGAGACTACCGCTCTTAACCACTACACCACACTGGCTCTTACATTACAGGAGAGTAGATTTTAGCTGAACATAGAACATAGTCCTCTATCCTGTTCTCACTGTGGACAAGAAGATACCTGTAGAAAACCTACAACATTGGCACCATCTACAGGGGCCCCTGGGTGCTCAGGCACCCACAATATTTTTCAATGTTTGTGCCTGGCCTCTGCCCGCCACCTTACCTCTGGCACTCTGGGTCCGCGACAGCAATGGGGCCAGGGCGTGTGCCTCCACTGTGGGGCTTCAATTGGGGCCCACTGTAGCCATGCACATGCTTCTGGGGTGTGTCTGTGGTCAGAGCAGGCCTCAACAGAGGCCCCACGGCAGAGGCGCAGGCCCAAGTCCAGTCCCTGCGGTGGTAGCTGAGTGCACGTAAGTGCCATGCCACAACATCAAGACATCACAGCACACATTAGCTGTGGGCTCCCACAGTCTGGGGCTCCCACAGTCTGGAGCACAAGTAGTACCCAAGCACAAGCACACTCTCCTCTCCTGTGATTTCCAACAACCGGTATTCAAGCACATTACTGTCTCCAATTCTGGAGACAGAGCATAGCCAGCATGGCTAGTAGCCACTGATAGCATTATTCTCCATGAATTTGTCCAAGCCTCTTTTAAAGCCATCTAAGTTGGTGGCCATCACTGCTTCCTGTGAAACAGGCACAGATTCAACAATGGAACCATTTACTAGATTGGGGGACAAATTTGATTCAGTTCACTTTTGAAGCTAAACTTACCGAATTCTCACTTTCTGAACCAATATGTGAACTGAAACTCTTACTGTGGAGGTAGAACAATCCATCGCGGGCTAGTAGCCTTAACCTCCAAGAAGTTATCTAATCCTCTTTCAAAACCATTCAAGTTGTATGTCATGATCTCCATCTCATGGAAGTGAATTCCATAGTGCAATTATGTCCTGGGTGAAGTAGTATTCTCATTTGTCTGGGAAATTTAAAATGGAGACTCACAGCTGCCTGTCAAAGAGTCCAGAGCAGGTACGACCATTTCCAGGAGGCAGAGGGGAAGCGGTGAGACAGCAAGGTTGGTGTGGTGTAAACACACAGGCAGAGCCAATTCAAGGCTCCCTCTGGTGCCTTCGCACCACAACAACCTCTCCCCGTGGCCTCTGCCTCCCATTAAGCAGCTATAGAGCAACTGAGAACAGACCTCAGGCGAGTGCTGCAGTGCCTCCATGTTGTCCACTATTGTGGCCAGCTGGAATGTGTCCTTGAACTCTGATGAGCCCACTTGTTTCCTTGGTTGGACAATACAGAGGGGGGTGTGAGCATATGTAGAAACTCATGTAACATAAGTAAGATCCAAGTTCATTGCTCTGTCTACTTTTCTCCATTGCTGACATGTGGTCTCCAAAAGGTTGTCCAGGAGAGAATATGGGCCTCAGGCTGAAAAACGTTCCCAACCTCTCCCATAAATAAGGAAATAACAACACTAGCTAATCTTATCCTTTTAATGGATGCTTTTAGTAGTTTGAGGTTGAATAAATCTACATTGTATAAAGTCATCCTAACATTCTGCCTGCAATGCAGATTTTCTTGTATTTTGGTTAAGATTTAGTCCTGTGCAACATTTCTGCTGCTCAAGGAATTAAGTTTGAAATCTAAGTGGTTCCCCAAATCAAGTTGAATTTTGAACAGTATTTCAAACAGTAAAGAGCTATATTTTGAATCACATGTGATGGTTTCTTGCCAGCTTGAGAATGAGGTGCTGTGCAATTTAAATGAAATGAATTGTCCCTTTTTCTTTCTTACACACACACACACACACACACACACACACACACACACACACTTCACATTTCCAACAGGCTAGGTCCCGGGTGAGTGGCAATTCATTGATGCGCCACTCAGGAAGAAGGGATTAAAGTATTGCCTGTAAATTGTAATGCTACAAATTAGCCAAATGACAAAATTAACATAAAAGGTTTCATCAGCCGCATTTGTAACTACAAAGCCATTGATATACCAACGGCATTCATGAAGAGGCAGACAAAGGTTTTGGAATAATTAGAAAGTTTTGAAGCACTGTATGGAAATTTGAATATGTTTGACCACTTTCTGTTAAAAGCTCCAATTAGAATAGCAGGACCTTTGCTACTGAAACTTCAAAACCGATGCTTACGCCACTTTGGACAACAGGCAGGAATGCATATAACTGAACATTCCTCCATAGAAAACAATCTCTTGAACATAGAAAACTGGTGAGAGAGAGAGAGAGAGAGAGAGAGAAGGCTTGAAACCTCCTTGATAAAAAAAATCTGTGTTCAGATATATAGATGATAGAGATAGATCAATGATAGAAAGCCAGAATGGTGTGGTAGTTACAGTGTCAGATTAGGCCCTGAGAAACCAGGATTAACATCCCCACTAAGCTATGAAGCTCATTGGGTGACCTTGGGCCAATCACTGCCCATTAGCCTAACGTGCCTTCCAGGGTCCTTGTAAAGATTGAATGAGGAGAGGGAAGAACCATGTACACTAGTTGGAGGAAAGGTGGGATACAAATACAATAAAGCATTTAAACTATTGACGGATGGATGGATGGATGGATGGATGCACAGATAGACAATGAATTCTAGCCCTAATTAGGCATTAAGATGGAGAAGAGACAACACTAGACTATAACGGTTCTCAATCATGTGCAGGGAACCTCGGCGGGGGGGGGGGGGGGAGGCTTCCCTCTGAAAATGTTCAAGGCTGAAAGAGCCTGTTCAGAATTATCTTTAAGCAGGCAAAACCATATACTTACTAAATTTTGGGCGAAAGTTCTGCATTGTATAACTGTGACTGTTCAGAAAAAAACCTAAAGTTTTCAGCAGAGAATATTCTTCTGAACTATATACCTACTATATTGAACTGGACAACTGGACAACAAAAATGGATTTCACGTGCTCTAATGGTAACCAAGAAGCTGGTATTGATGAACTGGAAGAGTAAAGACATGATCTCCTTTAATCAATGGATTGATAATATGGTAACACTTTGGGCCTACAAATGGACTGCTTACAGATGTAGACTCTGCTTGGATAAATACAACAATATTTGGAATGAAATAATACAAAATGTAGTAGGCTATTAATATTTACATCAGTATTAGGATAATAATATCAAATTTATAAAAGAATGTATGGGTAAGGTATTTTTTGTATGTGTGTATATATATCTCCCTTTACAGAGTTGTGGGTTTTGTTCTTTTTCTTTTTGTATCACTTTACTGCTTCATATCTGAAAAATATTCAATTTAAAAAAACTGAAAGGCAAAACCAGGCAGCTGGTGTAATATTTTTGGACTCCTGTTCTCATTACCCCTGAACTTTGGCCATGCAGTCTGGGCCTGATGGAAAACTGAAGTTCAATAATATCTGGAGAGCATCAGGTTGACTACTCTTGAGCTAAGTGTCTTCTCATGTGACCTTTAGTGATATGGAAGCTGCTGCACCTCCTCACCATGCTCAGCAATGCAGGAGATCCTAGCATATATGGGAGAAGATCTTTAGGAACTGGAGCCATATTGCTTTGTTCCATGACATGGATTCCTTCCTTGAACATCATCCAAAGTTCACGGGAGAGGTGGGCAGGAGCCAGACTGGAGCAGCTTCCCCAAAACTAAGTGTTATGCAGGAAGCAGCACCTAGTGGGAATGTGCTGTAGTTCTTTGGCAGCACATCTGCTTTGCATACAGAAGCTCCCAGGTCCCATCATCAGCATCTCCAGGTACAAATGAAATCCAGGAGAGCTGCTGCAAATCAGGATAGACAATACTGAGAAAGATGGACCAATGGTCTACTTTGGTATGAGGCAGCTTCCAAGGTTCAGTCTCATCACAGAAGTTGCTGGGAGAGACATGCAACCTGAAATTGATGGGAGGGGATTTCTGGGCATTGAACCTGGGCTGCCTCACCACCATTCTGTAATTGATACACCTGGAGTGATAAACCTACTGCAGCAAACCATCCACTCAATCAATCAATCAATCAATCACATCTACATAATCCACCACCACCACCCAGATTCTGAGGAACTGCAGTTTGCAAAGGGTGCTGGCAAATGTAGCTCAGGGATAAACCACAGTTTGCACAAATCTTTTGGTTTTGCTTCATCTCTGTATCCTTGGGAAATAATACAGAAATTCTGAGGTTGGTTCTGTTATCTGCATCGTCTCCCTGCCTATAAACTCATTGATACAGTTTCATCCCCAGGAGATGAGAGGGAAACAAATCCTACACAGAGAAACCTACAGTTTTTAATATTCACCTACCTACCTTACCCTTACTGCAGCACTGAAGGATTTAATTAGTGACTGTTTTTTCCGTAAAGGACTTTGAAGAGGAAAAGTGCTCTATTAGTGCTAAGTAGTTGTATTATATGATGATTATTCAAAATTACTCTTCTAACACCGGGGTTTAGTGCTCTCTGTTATCTCTCAAAACATTCATATTCCAGAGCAATATTTCCTGAGGGATTAGAATGTTTAATTGTTAGCATATCATTTCAGTTAGTGTAAGATCTTCATTCAGTGTGCTTCATGCAACAAAATTTAATTTTATAGGTTATCGTTGGTGTAATTAATTGCCAGTGTGTAATAGGTGATGTTGTAAAGTTTAACAACGTAAGAGGATAAGAGCAGGAAGGGAGGACACCAGAATGGAACTGGTAGATGTTCTTACGCTAAGGATCCCACTCCAGTGTACCTCATGCTTCAGTTGGGGTGGTGGGGAAATTTCCTGGCTGAGGGAACAGCTATAGCTCAGTAGTGAAGCTCATGCATGCAGAAGGTCCCAGGCTCAATCCCTAGTGTCAGGTAGGACTGTCAGGGACTGTGCTGAGGAGGGCTGCACTGAGGAGGAATGGCGGGAGCCTCCCCATCCCCCTGCTCCTGATCAGGATCCTGAATCTTCCCAGGAGCAGAAGCATGGTATTGATTTGGAACAGTGGTTTGTAGAGGGACATAGTTCAGAAGGCAGAAGCTGGGAAGTACTGGACGGGGAGAAGAACTGGGAGAGAGAGAGTTAACAGACTCCCTGTCACTTGAAAGCCTTCATCTGCTCAGCCCAAGGTCAAGAAGAGCCGATAAGGTGGCAGCACAGAAAGCACAGTGGGTGCGAGATCAGGTTACAAGACGCGGTAGTGACGTGGGTGACTAGGGAGGAAGTGGGTGGTACCCTTAATTGGGAGCACCGCCATTCCTAGGGAATGGATTCTTTGTTCTCTCGCTGTGATCATTAAAGCTTCTAATTGGTAAGAGACTCCTTTCTCTTTGTTCTGCTTATCCACTGACAAAGGGGGAAGGGAAAGAAACAAATTTCCTGAAGCCTGACAAGGACTAGGAAAGGCTTTCTGAAACCCTGGGGAGCTGCTGCCTCTCAGTGTTGACAGCAATGAATTAGATGGACTAATTGCCCATTACACCAGCTTCCCATGTACCTATTTAAATCTGATGCAAATCCATTACATTCCAATTTTCACTTACAAATGGATGTCCTCTGCTTCTGGCACAGATCAGTAGGGCTACACGAAATGCTCACAGATCAACATTTCTACAATGAAAAACTGAGCTTTCGGTGGAACTAAAAGGCTTCCATTTGACGTGCTTCTTCAGCTATTGTTTACTGTACCTCTGGGGCCGCTGCTTCAATGCCATATTTATGCATTTATTTAACTCACCAAAGCTTCTTCTTGTTCATAATGCAACCTCAGCCTATCAGGAGTCACACTGTGAATGTGCAGGTGCAACATGCTAATCTGCCAGTCAGACGTGGCACTATAATCGAGGGCAAATGTTTGTATTTAAGAGTGAAAGGAAATGGATGAACAGGGGTAACAGATGTGCGATGGGTGGGCAGAGTGCAGGCAATGGATGGGCAGGGAGAGGGAACACATGCCGGAGGTTCAGTAAGGGCGAATGAAGATTGCAGCTCCTATCACAGCCACTGACATCCAAGTAAATTGAATGGAATGTTGCAGGTATTCCCCACCAACAATTGCTCCCTTTTTTATTATGCCTGTTTAGGCTAGGCCCTATAATAATCAACCATTGATACCCACAAATAATGTAAGAGTGGACGAGGTTTCCTTTTGACTTCATGTTTAAAAATGAACTTGTGCCCAGACACTAGCACATTTCTTTTGAGGTTGGTTTCATTAAATAGTTATATTGGATTTTGAATAAATGTGCAATTAATTGTTACTGTAATTGTAACAATCAGTACGTTTATAATAGCTATTTAGGTTTATATATAGATTTAATTCTATTAATGTTTAATTTGTGTGTGTGTGTTTTTAATTATTGGTCCCTCCCAATGTTTTTAGCTGTTCCTGTTTTTTCTGTAAGCCACCTTGAGTCCCTGTCAGGGAAAAAGGTGGAGTATATTGAATTATGGTGCTGGAGGAGACTCTTGAGAGTCCCATGGACTGCAAGAAGATCAAACTATCCACTCTTAAGGAAATCAGCCCTGAGTGCACACTGGAAGGACAGATCCTGAAGCTGAGGCCCCAATACTTTGGCCACCTCATGAGAAGAGAAGATTCCCTGGAAAATACCCTGATGTTGGGAAAGATGGAGGGCACAAGGAGAAGAGGATGAGATGGTTGGACAGTGTTCTCGAAGCTACCAACATGAGTTTGACCAAACTGCAGGAAGCAGTGGAAGACAGGAGTGTCTGGAATGCTCTGGTCCATGGGGTCACGAAGAGTTGGACACGACTAAACGACTGAACAACAACAACAGGCCTCAGAGTCCTTTTGTGACAGACAACAACAACAACAACAACAACAACAACAACAAAAATAAATAAATAAACAAACAAACAATAATAATACAGCAGGACACCAGCCCTTTCATTAAAAGCCATCAGTTCCAAACACTTGTAGGAATAAGAAGGTCTTCATTTGCCACCAGAAAGCAAGCAAGGATGGAGCCAATCTAGCTTCTTCAGAGAGAGGGTTTCAGAGTCCAGGAGCAGACACCAAGAAGGTCCTCTCCTGCATCCCCATCAAGTGTGCCTGTGAGGGTGGCAGGGCTGAGAGAAGAACCTCCCTTGAAGATTTCAGAACCCAGGCAGCTTTGCATGAGGGAACATGATCTTTCAGATAGCTTGCACCTAAGCTGTTTTGAGTTTTATTGTGTTACTATCTTCCTTATTGGGTCTTGCAAACTGTTATTGTGAATAATGCTTTTTATAGGGGTAGGATGGGGACACGACGGATGAGTTTATGGAACCAAGTGGGTGATGGCCCCAAAAGGTTTCAGAACTACTGACTTAAAGAGTCCCAGTCAACTCTGGCCATTTTTATTTTATTTTTTTACTCTGGTTGTCCTGAGGCTAATATGATGGACCCTCTCTGATGGCAACACAGCACCCCCAGGCCACAAGGGCATTGGAATCAGGGGCTCGTCTTGTGGAAGTGGCTCTGGGGTTGGCCCTGGGTACAGTTCCCCTTCTAATTCAGAGTCCTTGACATCAGTCCCTGAATACCTGTATACCGGAAGGAGTGTCTCCACTCCCATTGTCCAGCCCAGACACTGAGGTCCAACTCTGAGGGCCTTCTGGTGCTTCCCTCACTGCAGGAAGTGAAGTTACAGGGAGTGAAGCAGAGGGCCTTCTCAGTGGTGGCGCCCACCCTGTGGAACGCCCTCCCATCAGATGTCAAAGCGATAAACAGTCATATGACTTCTGGAAGACATCTGAAGACAGCCCTGTATCGGGAAGTTTTCAATACAGTCGTACCTTGCTTTTGGAACAGTTTAGTTTCTGAACGTTTTGGCTCCCAAATTTTGCAAACACAGAAGTGACTGTTCTGGTTTGCAAACTATTTTTGGAAGCCGAATGTCCAATGGGGCTTCCACAGCTTCCGATTGGCTGCAGGAGCTTCCTGCAGCCAATCAGAAGCCACGCTTGGGTTTCAGAATGTTTTGAAAGTCGAATAGACTTACAGAACAGATTCCGTTTGACTTCCAAGGTACAACCGTAATTTCATTATTATTTTTTTATATCCTGTTGGAAGCTGCCCAAATAAGTAAATTATGTATGTATGTATGTATGTATGTATTATTATTATTATTATTATTATTATTATTATTATTATTATTACAGGGGGATCTGGCCCCAGGGTCATGACACAAGAGTGTTAAAGCCCTGAGTGCATGTTTAATTGCAGGCATAGGGTATGCTTTTCTGTGTCTCATTGTATCCAATCCCCAGAACAGTCGCCAGGCAGACGTTCACTGATGGTACTTCACAATCTCCTCTATGCGTTCCGACTGTCACGAGCAGAAATCCAGGTGGATGTGTAAATTGAATGTAACATATTTTATGAATACTTAAAAAGCATAATCACATCTTTTTATAGGTCTTCTGCTAGCTTAAGTCACATTAAAACCCTCCCTTATAAATGTGCAGTGCAAGGGAACGCAGCTAACATGTCACAATAAACTAACTATCTGAAACTCTCCAAGAAAAAAAAGGGGGGAAGAAAGAGGAAGAAGTAACATTTGCCTTCTCCGTGGAAGTTTATGAGAGTCGCTACGTACCAGCAGCTGTAAAATGGTCATAAAATAAAATTGGAATTTATATCAAAATCACCCTTAATACCTTTGGGGCTTTTTGCATCTCTGCATAGTTTACCCGGAGAGATTTAGCAGTGGAGGTTTATGCTAAGTGGCTGGAAGTTATAGCAGAGCTGTCAGTAATATTACCTTTTGGGGATCTTCCGTTGCCCATATATCAGTCTATTTATTTTCAAGTTACTAAGCCGTATGCTCGTTCTGCAAAGATGCAAGAGCGGAGTGTTCTCTGCCGTTAACTAGACTTGGATGGTGGCGATTAGCCTTGATCACAGGTGATTTTGTTCATAATTGCAGCTTGGAGGATGGCTTCTCCTTGGGAGTCCCCTGGTGTCTATAGGCCCAATCCTGCACACAGCTGCGCTGAGGAAAAGGAGAATGGGAGTGTCAGAAAGTGACTGCTTCTGCAAGGGTCTAGTGTATGTCAGAACTAGTTCTAAGCCATGGCCCAGTTCACAGAATCATAAAATCATAGACTTATAAGGTTGGAAGGGAATTTGAGGGTCATCTACTCCAACCCCTTGCAATGAAGGAATCTCAACTAAAGCATCTGTGACAGATGGCCATAAGACCTCTGCTTAAAAACCTCCAAGGAATGAGGCTCCACCACCTCCTGACGGAGTCTGTTCCACTGTAAAACAGCTCTTACTGTCATAAAATTCTTCCTGGTATTTCATTGGAATCTCATTTCTTTTAACTTGAAGCCATTGGTTCAGGTCCTGCCCTCCAGAGCAGGAGAAAACAAGCTTGCTCCCTCTTCCATGTGACAGCCCTTTAGACATACCTTTTCTCAGTCTGCTCTATTTCCAGGCTAACAGGGTGAGCTCCCATTGTTCTGCCCCAGCTCCTGTCAACCTAGCAGTTCAAAAGCACGTCAATGTGCAAGTAGATAAATAGGTACCACTCCGGCAGGAAGGTAAACAGCTGTCAGGGGTCCTTTACCTTTAAACATACTGAACTCCCTCAATTTATCCTCATAGGGCTTGGTTTCAAGATGTTTGATCATCTTTGGAGTGTGTGTGTGTGTGTGTGTGTGTGTGTGTGTGTGTGTTGTAAAAGGTCAGGCTAAAGACATGCATCATCAGTAAATGGTGAAAGATGTACAATTAATGTGCCAGATGCACACCTGTGAGGAGGGAATTCTATAGCTTACAGGCTTCCACAGAAAATGTCCTCTCCTGGACTGCCACTCCTGGACTTCTGAGGATGGCCAAAGTTTCAAAAATACCCCCTATTGATTTTAAAACCTGAGATGGTCTGTAGGGAAGGAGGAAGCCTTTCAGATATTTGGGGCTAATGTTGTTGGACTCCCAACAGCTCTAACCAGCACAGAGGGAGGGATAGTCAGGGATGATGGGAATCATAGCATCAGATGAGGACTGTGTTGACTAGTCCTCATTTCAAAGCAAACCATGTAAATCCAGAGGCTCTTACTCTTGTTTCTGCTGGTTATGGAATCAGTCGATTTCTGGCAGACCCCATTAATTCTCTATAAGGAACCCTTTAATTAGAAACACAAGACTGTTTCAGGATGCGAAAACTGAGACCCGGACACATGGCTCACTTCCAGCGTCTATCATTCGCCCCCAAGCTCAGTAACATGGCAAAATGTATGCGTGTGTTTAATTCTAATATATTGAATTTAAAAATAAAAATCTCCCCAGTTTGTGAAATTGAATTGGACTCCTGTTTCCCAGGGTTTCAGGAACCCCTGTTGATTTTGGCAAGGCTACCATCACGGCAAGCCAGCCTATAACTGGGATGAAATGAGGTTTTATAATCTCCCGATTGATGGCTACTTGATTATAATGGGATGAAAGCCAGCTGGGTAAATGCTATTTATTAGTAGGAGAGAGCACCAGGGAAGGTTTATGTGTTGCTAGTGACTACATCCACCCACACAGAGTGCCATCTGGAGCTAGACTGGTGGGATTCAGACCAAGCACATTTCTCTTAAAAAAAAGGAAAAAAAAACAGAACAAAGAATATTATTTTTCCCTAATTTATATACAGTACTGTCTTTCTCGGGACTCCTAAGGTGGGTTCACAATAGACACACAAAATAAATACATTGTTGAAATGCACCTGGCAATTAATGCAGTGAAGACAAAGGCAACTCTATCAAACAATAGAAAGAATTGTAGGAAAGGCCATGTTAGTAGCTATTGGAGAGAATCATCTCATCCTCTGAACCATCTCATCCTCTCCACCGTCCTTGAGTAAGGCACTCAACAATCTGGGAAGAGAGAAGGAAGCTTTTCCTCCAGCAAAAACATTACCATGCCCTGATTAAGAAATCAATGCACTCAAAATAGTCTGGGCCTGAAATGTCTTAGATGACTGTCTAATATTACAAATGTTCTGGCACTGGAGACTTACGTATATGTCAGAATCTCTTTTATTCCCCAATGGGCAAGTCAAATATGGAGGAACATAGGGAGCTGCCATCAACAGAGTCAGATCATTCATCCCATTACCTCAGGTATGGGGAATCTTTGGTCCTCTGGATATTGCTATAACTCCTATCACCCCTGGTCATTGGCCATGATGGCTGGGGCCAAGGAAGTTGTAATTCAGCAAAATATGGAGGGCCAAAGGCTCCTCACACCTACCTTGTACTAGGGAGAATTGTGCAGAATAACCCCATAATTATGAATAGCTTGTTCCCCAAGGTTTAAGCTTTCCTTGCAAAATAGAATCTCTTTCTCCAAACTATTTTTGACCATGACTCAGACAGGTATGTTTGAAGCATGTCACAGTTTGGCTGAAGATGAAGGGAATCAAAAAAGAGCAGCAAGTGGACAGTTGCTAGTATTCAAATCTTGTTGACCTTTTCTCTTCCATTATCTTCTTGCCAAATTAGACTGCAAGCTTCTTGAAGTGCTAAGCGCTTGAAATGAAGCAATAACCATGGCAGCAGTAATTCAAACAAATATATCCTGAAAGACCAAGATGAACAAATACCAGGGAGGCTTGAAGAACACGCAACATAGTTACTGCTGGTAATTAACAATATTATTGTTGATGAAGAAGGAAGAAGTGACCTGCAAGTGGTTATGGTAGTCTCAGGAAAGCATTGGAAGAGCACTTTCAGATGGTCCCTTTAGTGTAGTGTGTGAGAACCCTCTGGATGTTGTTGGACCTCAACTCCCATCAGTCCAAGCCAGCATTGACAAAGGTGAGGAATGGTGGGAGATGTAGTCCAGCATCATCTGGAGGGTCAAACAGGTTTAGTGTCTCTGCTTTAGTGGTTTGGAAGCCATTGCAGCATGACTCTCCCTTGAATCACTTGGGGAAACCAGATGTCCTCACCCACATGGAAAGAATGCAACATTGCAGCTCTTTCCCATGCCATCACGCCTCCAGTTTCCAGGAAGAAGAAGAAGAAGAAGAAGAAGAAGAAGAAGAAGAAGAAGAAGAAGAAACAATAGAGCTTGGATTTGATATCAGGCTTTATCACTACCCTAAGGAGTCTCAAAGCGGCTAACAATCTCCTTTTCCTTCCTCCCCCACAACAAACACTCTGTGAGGTGAGTGAGGCTGAGAGACTTCAGAGAAGTGTGACTAGCCCAAGGTCACCCAGCAGCTGCATGTGGAGGAGCAGGGAAGTGAACCCGGTTCACCAGATTACGAGTCTACCACTCTTAACCACTATACCACACTGGCTCTCAGGAGGGATGATGGCAGCACAAGAAAGCACTTCAATATGGTCTTCCTCCGTGTGCACTCAAAAAATAAATTGCAAAATGAAGTACTGGGAAGAACTGCTAAGTATTGAACTCAGGTAGACAATAAGTAATACAATGATATGTTGCGCTTCCCAAACCCAAAATTGTTAGTTAAAGGTTGCGAACTCTCAAGAAAAGTATTTATGAAAGTTAGGAACGGAAACCATACTGTGTCAAATTGATTAGATGCAGTTTGGCCCCTCACTTCATGTGTTAATATTTCCATGAGAGTGAGGCGCCGAACACACTTATACCAATTTGCAATTTGCAGCCAGAGGACATTTTCCAGCCTCCAGCTATTGTTGATACGGCTGCAACCAACTGGAAGTTGGAAAAGTCTTCATGGAGGAGTTTGGGGCTAGTAAGAAGAGAGAGAAGAGCAAAAGGGGCTGTTTGGGGGGCTGTTCTGGTTAATTATTTTAGAAATGTGATCAAAGATCAAATTCCAAAAGACATAGGGGCAAAACCACCACACGCAGAGGTAGCTGCTTGTTTCTGAGCCTCCCCTCTAGCATTCAAGCAATAGGGGTGGATTAATGTGATTTAATTTTACTGGAGTGAAGTATCAGCAGTGAATTAGCTTCACAAAGGCTTCCTTCACTGAGACTGAGACTGGCTTCTATGGCACAGAAGTCCAAAGATAACCCCAGGCTGAATCCCTGTTTTTCCACTCTCTGTATGATATACTGCTGAGATTATTTTAGTTCCCCATATAAGAGCATCTGTTTTGGAGAGCTTCTAATGTATTTTTGTTATGTATTTTATTGCTTCTAAAAATGCCGGTGTCATGGCCTTAGAGACCAAACAATTTGTTTATACTCAGAACTGGCACAGCATGACATTCTGAAAACTTTCTCAAACACCTCAAAATACGTTGGAAAGAAAAGGAAGGAGTAGAATTTCAGAAGGGCCAAACATGCCAGGAATAAACTTTGTTCATACATCTCCTTGTAGAGTTCAGAACTCCATCTCACATTCAGTTGACCCACCTATCCTACCCACAAAATTAATTGCCTATTTATTTATTTTATTTGTCCCTATACCATCTTCCCCCACACCACAGAAAGAACACTCTTGTGAACTCCCACCATGCTTACTGACTGCAACAGCTAGTGATATGGGGGTACCATGGGAAATATATTTCCCATAGCTCCCAATGTCCCCAAATGCTGTTGTGTATGCTCAGCATCCCAGAATGTAACCAGGAAATGATTTCAGATTATCAGTGAAGTGGATTTCAGCACCCATCACCATAGCACTGATGGTGATCCTCTACGCTAATGTTATTTGTTGACACATATGACACATAGCATCAGGGATAGGTCCAGGTTTGTGGTGGCCCAGGGCGAAACATCTTCTGGGAGTGCCTCCTTTGGGTTATTTAAGGTGAGCAGCACTGGGCAGCATTTAGAATTCCCACAATGCAATGTTAGGTCAGGGCCTTATGGGAAATTAAAAGGGTGTCAGGATTCTGCCACCTGGCACAGCGTGGAATGCTGAGATAGAATAAAATAATAAATGGGAGTGGGTGGGTGGGCATCAACAGTGTTCCCCTGCCAGTGTGTTGATGCCTTGGCAGCTACCCAGGGATGCCAGGTGCTGATGCCAATCCTGCCTAGAAGAGTTTCATAAGCTCATATACCACTTGCTTTTGGATGTTATGTCACTCAAAACTGTTTTTCTATCCCTGCAGCAAAACACCAAATGTTGCGGCACACATTAAGAAAAAAACAACTAGGTGGGCAGAAATTTTTACATGATGTTCAGCATGCATGAAACAAAATTCGATAGAAGAAGTGAAAGAATTTGCATCTGGAAAAAAGCAGGCTGCTGGTTTCAAATGGAATGCAAGCACTCTTGTTCCCACGAAAAGCTGTTCTGGGCTGTGTACACACTCCAGTTTCCTCTGCATCCAGTGCGCTCCCAGTGCTGGTTTGGGGAACAGTGTATGCATGGTGTTTGCAACAATCCATATCTTTATTCTGATTTTTTCTTATGAAATGCTGCATTCTAATGTGTCCGTCCCCCTAAACCAGCTTTTTAAGCCACAAATGGGTACATAGCCTTGGTGAACTGCCAACTTCATGAACAGCATCTTCTCAACTTCATAAGTCACCACGTATATGTTAGATATAAAGTGAACCCCCCTCTAGCGATATGTGGGACAGTTTTCAGCCTATGAACATCTGAACCAGTATACTGTGAGCATAGAGCCTATGAGTATACTGAACCAGATCATTGGTAATCTAATTACTGGCTTAGAAAATCCAAATGGATTAACATTGGTTAAGACCCATCAAGAAGTCTCTCCATAAAAGTCCCATAGAAACCAATGCGACTTGGGTGAAATTATAAGAAGTTGCTTGGTATTGTGTACATTAACTGTCAGGTGATCTCCAGACTTTAAGATTGGAATCTTCCCCAGTCCCAACTAAAGTCACTGAAAATTTAATATGGAGCTGAAGGTCACCACAGTGGATTCTGCCCCATTGTTTGAATCTGTCGGTCACTTGTAAGCACTGAAAATGCCACCTTAGCAAGTAGGGCCATTTTTGAGCAGCTGCACACTTAGGCTTTTTGAAAGACCATTTATTCCTACAGAAAGCCAGATGTGGTATCTTCCAGATATCACTTGACTACAGCTCTCATCAGCCCCACTCTTCATGGCCAGTGGTTAGAAATGATGGAAGTTGTAGTCCCAACAAAATCTGGAGGGTTCCCCATTGGCGCCCCTTGCCACACACTTTTCAAGGAATCCTTCTCATCACACAAGATAAGGAAAACTATCCATGAATCACCATCATCATCCAGAAGATGGTTTCTGCTCTCTTTTGAACACATCATTTTATAGAGTGGTTCATGCGCTATGGGACACGGGTGGCGCTGTGGGTAAAACCTCAGTGCCTAGGACTTGCCGATCGTATGGTTGGCAGTTCGAATCCCCGCGGCGGGGTGAGCTCCCGTCTTTTGGTCCCAGCTCCTGCCCACCTAGCAGTTCGAAAGCACCCCTAAGTGCAAGTAGATAAATAGGTACCGCTTTATAGCGGGAAGGTAAACGGCGTTCCGTGTGCTGTGCTGGTGCAGGCTCGCCAGAGCAGCTTCGTCACGCTGGCCACATGACCCGGAAGTGTCTCCGGACAGTGCTGGCCCCCGACATCTTAAGTGAGATGGGCGCACAACCCTAGAGTTGGACACGACTGGCCCGTAGGGGCAGGGGTACCTTTACCTTTTTACCTTCATGCGCTACAAAGAACATCACATAAGAATGTAAGATGATCAGACCGGTGGCCGACTGTAGTCCAGCAACCTCTTCTCACAGCGGACTACCAATGGTAAATGAATACATCTATCTGATGTAAGGTGAGTACTTCCATCTTCTATAATGTAGAAGAAGTGTGAGAAAGGACTGCTTTTCTCATGTATCTTGAAGGCTGGACAGTTACACTTAAACTCAGGTTTCCATATCTGATGAAATCACTTTGGTGGAGGCACTGGAGATGTGGTATATTGCATTTCATCAAGGTCCTGGAAGAACATTATCCTACAGATGATTCAAGTAGAAGTGACTGTGGTAGGCAGGCAAAGGAAATCACAGCTAGAAATAGAACTCCATATGGATGGAAATGTGGTTGAAGAAAGAAGGAGAAGGAGAAGGAGAAGGAGAAGGAGAAGGAGAAGGAGAAGGAGAAGGAGAAGGAGAAGGAGAAGGAGAAGGAGGAGGAGAAGGAGAAGGAGGAGGAGGAGGAGGAGGAGGAGGAGGAGGAGGAGGAGGAGGAGGAGGAGGAGAAGAAGAAGAAGAAGAAGAAGAAGAAGAAGAAGAAGAAGAAGAAGAAGAAGAAGAAGAAGAAGGGAAATTCAATGTGAAACATGACAGTGTTAGGAAGGCTTGAAAATAAAACGTTGCCTTACTCAGACCTAGTCCATCTTTATTTATTACAGGTTATACTATCTTGCCTCTCCTCCAAAGAGTTCAATGAAGTGTACATATCACTCCCCTCTCATTAATCTTCATGACAACCCTGTAAAGTTGACTCATCTATGAGATAATTACTAGTCCAAGGTGGGGTCAGCTCTACCTTTAACCAAAGTGAGGCAGCCACTTCAGGTGGCACATATGGGGTTGGGGGAAAGGATGGGTGGGAGCACCAACCCACACCAATCACCCCCCAGAGCTCTGTCCCAGTTGTTTCCATGTTCCAGAGCCAGTGCCTTGAGGGCAAAAATGCCTGATTATTGCTGGTTTAGGCTAGCTGTCATCTTCTCCCAGTGCATCAAAGATGCAGGCCATTGGGAAAGGTCTTTGACTGAGCAAGCAGATCAAGAGGTGTACCCTCAGGCCATGAGCTCCACCAGCTATTGCCCATGCATATGTGCTGCTCTGTTTATGTGACATACACTGGTGTTGCCACTTGCTGCAATGTGGCATTTGAATGGGCAGCAAGCAGGCTCCAGGCAGAGGGGTGAGCAAGTGGCAGAAAGATGTTGGAGGACTGAGTTGCCTGTGCCATCTGACATGCCCTACACACCCTATCCTGGACTCGTTCCCCTAAATGCAGTGGAATATTATGCCCAGCCAATTTGGCTTCAGTATTTGGAATTTGAGAGGTGGGCATCTTATGTGTTCCCCGAGGTAGTCAAATGTCTTAGGCCACTCTGGCCCAGAATTACGAAGTGGACTTCATAGCCAACCCATCAGAATGTGGGTGTCTCCAGTGCAAGCCCTACATTCTATCAGGACTGGGCTGCAGTTTGAGGCAAGTCTCCACCTTCCTGTTTCTTTTGCCTTGCAGTAATGCACCCTTAAGGGACGTGGGTGGCGCTGTGGTCTAAACTACTGAGCCTCTTGGACTTGCTGATCAGAAGGTTGGCAGTTCGAATCCCCGTGACAGGGTGAGCTCCCGTTGTTCGGTCCCAGCTCCTGCCAACCTAGCAGTTTGAAAGCACGCCAAAAAGTGCAAGTAGATAAATAGGTACCAGTCCAGCAGGAAGGTAAATGGCATTTCCATGCACTGCTCTGGTTTCCCTCAGCTTGTAAAACAAGATGAGCGCCACAACCCCAGAGTTGTCTGTGACTGGACTTAACTGTCAGGGGTCCTTTTAATGCACCCTTAAACTAATGCCTCTTATTTGCTCTGGTGGAAAATGGAGAAGCATGTATATGTCTCAAATACAGCCTAACTTACAAAGGTAAGAGTCACATCTGTTGCTCCACCCATTTCTCCCTCTGCCCTGCCCACCATTGTCACATGGTCCTAGGAATTGTGCTAATAGCAGAATTTGGCTCATAAGCGGAAACAGCTCCCCCCCCCCCGCAGTTGCTGGCTAATAACAACTCTGTTAAAGGAAGTAGAGTTGTACTGAGCTAAACTTTTAGACTATGAAAGCCAAATCAAAGAGTCAGAACTGAACTGATGCTCCATTTCATTTACATCATTTCTGGTGGGAAATGTTTCCACTCGCTAAATTCTAATGAATTCCAATTACTCCTTCATGGGCTGGTGCCTTTATGATTTCTTTAAATGGGTGGCTTGTTGTTCCTAGCATTTAATCTAGCATAGTTTACCATATTTTGGGAGGCTTAGTCATATTCCAAATAATACGATTACATATTTCAGTCTCAGTACATGGCACTAATTCACTTTAACATTAATTAGTGGGAGTTAGAAAAGTGCATGGGGAATAGGAAGCATTTCACAGAGCTGCTCTCTCGGTGAAGGAAGCATTCCTCCTGACTGCCTTCATGTTCTTGCAGTTTGTCCTCTGCTATTAATTATCATTAGAAACAAACAGGATTCATTTCTGCTTCTTTTTGGCTCCATCCACTGGTGGCTCTCAAAGTTGAAGGTTTCTATCTATCATCTATCCAATCCGCCCATCTATCTATTTAATATACCCTGCCTTTCTAAAACACTCATTAGGGCAGTTTACAAAGTTAAAACTGACATTTATTAAAAAATAAAAGAAATATCCACCATAACCTACGCCTTTTTTTTTGTGTGTGTATGCTGCTTAGAGACCTTTTTTCTTTTACGTTAAGCATATAACAAGTTCAGTTAACAGCAACTCCCTGCAACATTTGCTGCTTCAGCCTTTATAAATGACAGAAGCAACGGACCAGCTTTGTGCAAGAAAAGAAGTTCACTTGCCCTCTGTAGTTCTTGCAATGATTTGGGAAGTGGCAGCTGGTCTAGATTACAGTCCGTTCCCTATTTGTGTGACCCAGAACTGCTCCTTCCATACAACCATGTCTGGAACACTTTTGCTCCTATAATACACATTTTCTTTGTATGTGTTTCCCATTACATACACATTTTTTTGCAAAACAATCTTCATCATATAATGCATTTTTTACTATTATTTTCACAAATATATCCATCCATATGCACACTTTCCATCAGTATATGCATTTTTGGGACCTTTGCTTGGCTGGAGAATTGCATTGCAAAATTCAGAGAAGTGCAAAATTTGAAGGATGTGTTTCAGTTCCATGTATTGTTTCAGAAAGTGCAAATTAGGTAGATTTGCCTATAAATGAGATCTAAACCAAATTTCTTCCCCATCCCAGTTGGAACCAACATTTTCTGAACTAGAATCTTCTATCTCTACCAATATCCTGTGTTGACCAACCGCAAAGTGGACGTGAAACCGTTTACGTGCTTGTTTGTTGATTGTTATGTCTAAAAGAAATAATTAAAACCAGCAGAGTACAAGAAAGAGAAACATAAACATGTGCTACTATTTAAACATATACTTAAATATAAAATTCATCACCCATTTGATTATTGTAACCATGTAGTTATTACTTTTTAATCTGCATTATTACTTATCATTCAATGATAATTTGAACTAAATTGTCTCTGATCTCTCTCTTCCAACACTCTAGTAATTAGTTCTTCCATTCCTATATATATTGAACAAAAAATTATATCTACATTCCAGAGAGTCCCTTATAGCTTCAAAGTTTCTTATAGTAAGTTCTTTTCTACATTAGGATCTATCTTGTTGCCAGTCCTGCAGTAACAAACTTGGGTTTCCCCACCCTCCATAACATTTTATAATACTTAGCAGATTATTACCCATTCTGGTGATTCTAGTCTGAAAATCCTAGCTTCATAAATATGTTAACTCACTTACCAGCTATAAAAATAAACTATAACCCAAGGGACAATTATGAATGACCATAGGCCCATGCTAGGGCATATGCTTGGCACACACATGGCTGCAGATTCAGTCCCTGACATTTTTAGTCAAACACCCTGGAGAGTCTGCCAGTCAGAGTACTGGGCCAGATGGACAAGTTGTTTGACCTAGTGTAAGACACATTCTTTTTGCTCCTAAAAGTGGGGTTTGGGAGGCAGATATGAAACCCAGGCCAAAATCATAGGTGTTTGGATTCATGGTTCTGTTTTAGATCAATTGTAGCATTAGAAAACCTTGACCACCATTTTATGATTCTGATTCAACTTGAAATGTTTTTCTTTACAATTTATAGGGGTCAGGAAGGCTTCATCCTTTGTAGTCCTTACAGTAACATCAGTGAAACTATGCCGGATGTACACAAACTCAGTTTAAAAGGCCATAAACAAAACTTTTGGCCACTAAAAATGTTGAGATAAAGCAAAGTTTATTTGATAGGAATATCTTCCTCATGTTGTGTGTGTGTGTGTGTGTGTGTGTGTGTGTGTGTGTGCTGATTTTTTCCAAGAAATGTCTTTGTTTTTCAGCTTGGAATTTGTTCAGCGGAACTAAACTTAATTGCAGTATATTTGTAGAAGCTTATCATTTTCAGAGGTGAACACTTGGCCCCATCGAAAGACAAACAAACAACCGGGGTTAGTTATGGTACAATAAACAATATCCAATTTGTGAGGAAATAACAGGGAATTGCACAATTTGGCTTTGTGTGCCGATACAAAGGAAACTGCCTTATAGCGAGTCAAATCATTGGTTAATATAGCTCAGTATTGTGTACACTGACTGACAGCTGCACTTTGGGGCTTTAGACAGGAGTCTTTCATCCCCCCATCAGGAGATGCTAAATATTGAGCCTGGGACCTTCTGCATGTGCTCTACCATACAGGTACAGTCTTTCCTCACGTAGTAAGAGATAGTTCACACTTACATTCTGATCAAGGAGTTGGCATGGGCTTGTGATGAATGCATTAAGCATGGATGTGTGGTACTTTAGGGCAAGGCTTTCCAAACTTTCCAAACCAATGCTGCCTAGTGTGATAAACCACCACGTGGTAGTAGAACCTGAAACGTGAATCCCAGGGACACCACAAAACCAGGAGGTTTATTCAACCCACCTGATGGACCATATCAGGGGGGCCACTTATGCCTCATCAAAAAGAAAGATGAACAAAGGCAAAGATCTGCATGAAATTTGCAGGTGCTAACTTACGTATACAGATGCAAATTTGGAAATTATTACTACAGTTGAACAGAAATACAAGCAACCTCACCATATTAAGAAGAGTCCTGTTGGCTCAGCCTGAAGGTCCATCTAATCCAGCATTATCTTCTCACAATGGTCAACCAGATGCCCCAACAGGTCCACAAGCAAGACCCGAGTGAAACAACACTCACTTCACTTGTAATTCCCAAGAAGTGGTATTCAGAGATATAACAGCCAATAATTAAGAGAGAGGGTTGTGGTCAGGTGAACTGCTTAGTCTGCTGTCCAGCTGCTAGCTGTTGTTGATGTACAACTTCAAGGCTCCTGCTTTCTCTGTCTGTTATGGTTCTTTAAGCTTAGACCAGACTGCCCTTTATATAGGGCTCTGTCCAATGGAATCTCTTTAAAGAGAGGACTGTCCTCTGTAAAACAGAGCCCATGGCCACCATAACCCTCATCCATGGTTGGCTACTGCTTGGTGCATCTGGAAGCCATGTTTTGAATATATTTACCATTATGTTCTGTGCAACTTGAATGTATTTTTCCCCTTCCCCAAGAGAGATTTTAAGGGAAGGTGTTTAATGAATTGAAAAAAGGAGGCCATTCTGGGAGCCATGGGTGACATGACTGGATGCTTAGTGGAGGTGGGAAATGGAGGAGATGGTCCATCTTCTGCGATAAATATAATAAACTTCATTCAGACAGGAAACAGTGACATCAACAAGTCACAGCAGGGAGTCATTTCCCAATTTATGTTTCGTTCTGGATTGCGAGCCTGAGAAAGGTCACCTCCATCTAAATGTGGAACCATCTCAGTCCCAACATGACTCAGGAATCCATGTGCTCCCACCATCAATATCAGCTCTGAAGTTTTTGGATAAGCCCTCTGGAATGAGAGTTAATACCCGACTAGGTCAAAACAAGTAGAGCTGGAGGAGCCACTATGAAGCCAAGGCACAATTCCCTCGTCAGCTGCTGCTTATTCTGGCCAAAAGAGACATTTCTGCCCTTCTGAAAGCTAAAGAAGAAAATAATTCCTTTATGATTAATGGCCTTTCTTAAAAGCAAAGAAAGAGTTGCATAAAACCTCATGGTGGTGGTGGGGGTTGTTGTTTTGGTTTTTGTTTACAAGACATGTGATAAATTTATCATTGGTTTCTTCCAGAACTGTAGTAAGAGAGAACGCGGTCATAAATTCTGGGGGTGGGAACGGAGGGAAATTCTGCTTCTGAGAAGGAGAGATGCATAAATCAAGGGCAAAATTTGGAGTGATTTGAAAATAAGCATTATGAAGGTTTCCAGGGCTGGAAATATGTATACTTCAGCAGCTAGGAAAGGAAGTCTGGGTATATATGCACCTTGCCTCTGTTTACATGCTTTTATTCCTTGACCCCCGCTCCGCCTCTCTCTTCTGCCCCTCCACTCGGTTTCTGCCCCTTGTCAAGACTTCAGATTGTATGTTTTTGGGGACAGAGACTTGGCTTTTGCTTTTGGATGTAAAACAGGGGTGGAGAACATTTTTCTACCAGAGGGCCACACTGCCTTTAGGGAAGCCCTCCAAGGGCCACTTGCCAGTGGTGGGTGGGAACAGTGGCAAAAGTGGGTGGAGCAATGAATGTTACTTTTGCCTTTGTACAATAGGCAGGTTTCAACACACTTCCCATCATGCCAGGATATGGTTACTTTGGCGGCCAAGGATATTTTGTAGCAGAAGAGACAGGGCCGGCCCACCCATGAGACAAGGCGAGGGAACCACCTCAGGCAGCAGGATCCACAGGGGCAGCAGATCCCAATGTTGATCTTTCTTCCCTTCCACTTGTTCCTGATGGAGATTTTTTTATCACCCCTTCTTCACTGGTGCCATTTTAGGGCCTGCCTCAGGTGTGAAAAGGTCTTGGGCTGGCCCTGAATAGAGAACAAAATAATATATAATGGTACCTTAGTTTATGAACTTAATCCGGAAGTCCGTTCTTAAACAAAAATGTTCTTAAACCGAAGCGCACTTTCCCTAATGAGGCCTCCTGCCACTGGTGCCCTTCCACCATTCGGATTCCATTGGTAGACTGAGGTAAAGTTTGCTAACCAGAACACTACTTCCGGTTTTGAGGAGTTCTTATACCGAATATTTCATAAACAGGGCTGTTCTTAAACCAAGGTACCACTGTAGTATTGCAGCATCACACTATGGCAGGGGTAGTCAACCTGGAGTCTTCCAGATGCTACGGACTACGGGTTTTTCTTCTTCTTTCCTGCCCATTATTTATTATTATTTTATTTATTAGATTTATATACTGCCTTTCATCATAAGATCTCAAGGCGGTACACGGAACAAAATACAGAATAAAAACAAGTAAATAATTAAAATAGAACAGCGAAACAATAACTTCCCCTTCCCACAGACACATTTAAAAGACGGTAGAATATTAATCAGCCAAGGGCTTGTTTGAAGAGGAACATTTTCGCCTTGCACCTAAAAATATATAATGAAGATGCCAGGTGAATCTCCCTGGGGAGAGAATCCCACAAACAGGGAGCCACTACAGAGAAGGCCCGTTCTGTGTTGCCACCCTCCAAGACCTCACATGGAGGAGGCACACAATGAAGTGTGGTGGCCATGACTGGTGGGAGTCGTATCCAGTGGCGTAGCAAGGTCAGGTGGTATCCAGTGCAGAAAACTTCTTGTCACCCCCCCACACACTGATTTTTTTTTTTTTTTTGCATGCAAAAATGGTTTGACTTTAATTCATATTTTCTTACAAAGGAATATGGATTCTGGGCCTCTGATAACAAGTAGGCGCCTGTGGACAGATACTTAAATCTACAGGATGGATTGTGTTTCGGCTTGTGTTATGTTATTTATAGCAGGCATGTCCAACTCCCAAGACACTGTGATCTACTCCCACTATAAAAAAAAACTGGCAATGACCTACCCATTGGATTTACCAAAGTTGCTGAGCTTTTTTTGCAGAGCTGTTGAGCCTCCGAAGGGTCTGCCTGCCACCCTACAGCTGAGGGGGAGGCGGAGGGTGAACCATTTTGGCAGCAGGAAGCCTGTGCATGCCAAACCCACAGATGGTGAGTGCCACCCTCTCAGAGGTGACACCCGGTGCAGATCACCCCCACCGCACCCACCTTGCTCCGCCCCTGGTTGTAACCAAAAGCATCTAGAATGCACCACACTGTGACTCCTGATCCCTGCTCAGTTCAATAGCTGCAGTTCCCCACTCTGGCCATCTGCAGTGGTGGTGCTGTTCAGCAGCAGAAAGCAGACTAGTGTCCCTCTCCTCCAACCAGCTGCCATTGTTGGTGGAACAAGGACACTGGTGCTGGTACAGTTGAACTGGCCAGAGTTGTGTGGAGCAGGGCGGTTGCAAGGCTGGTGCTTTATAGCACACCCACACAGCCCTGATCTCGCTGCCACTCTGCCCCACTTCCACCCCATCTAGGCAGCCCCATAGCACCACCCCATCACCCCAGCCACTCCTGCCTGCAGCTGGAATTCCCTGTATTAGACCTCTTACACGTACTCTTTCTTTCTTTCTTTCTTTCTTTCTTTCTTTCTTTCTTTCTTTCTTTCTTTCTTTCTTTCTTTCTTTCTTTCAACAATAATAACACTCTGAGCCCTGAGTAGCTCCGGTGCAATAAGTGGCCCTGTGTGGTTTTCAAGCCAAGTTTGCGGGAGGAAATCTGACCATAAATATCCATAACTTTTCTACATGGAAATGATCAAGAAGGATCAAAACATCAGAAAATTTGCCAGGCGCATTTGGGTATGTACTTTAATAGCTAGCTCTGGGATTAAGGAACTGCTGAAGTATAAAAAATTAAAATGCTTATTTTGCCTCCTTTGCATCTTCTGATCAACTCCTCAGTCATGAATGCTGAAGCTTCATGAAGGAAATGTAATTAGCACACTTCCTTCCTGGCAGGAACCATGCTGCTCTTTTTAAAGGGAAGTGGAAGGCATTCTTCCACTTACAATCGCATGTAAATTGTATAATTTATTAATAATTCCAGGAGCACTTGATATTTATTTTAATTAATCTTTAAGTCAGACGCAAACACTGGGGAGTAACAGCGGGTCATCTGAAGTGGCAAAAATTGTTGGCATTTTTTTAAATTAAAAAAAAACACACTTAAGAAAAATATTCTTGAGCAGATTCTTTTAATGAAAATGTAAATTATTCAAATGAATGCAAAGTTGGGTCTAAAAGTTTGGGGTAAAGTGAAATACAACACATGGAGGTTTGTCCTTATAAAATGAAAAGGCTTGTCTTCATTTTATAATATAAATAATAATAATTTATTATTTATATCCTGCCCATCTGCCTAGGTCTCCCCAGCCACTCTGGGGAGCTCCCAACAGAATATTACAACACAATTAAACATCAAACATTAAAAGCTTCCCTAAAGAGGACTGCCTTCAGATGTCTTCTAAAATTCAGATAGTTGTTTATTTCCTTGCTGTCTGATGGGAGTGGGCGCCACTACCAAGAAGGCCCTCTGCCTGGTTCCCCCTAATCCCACTTCTCGCAGCGAGGGAACCACCAGAAGGCCCTCAGCGCTGGATCTCAGTGTCCTGGCTGAATGATGGGCGTGGAGATGCTCCTTCAGGTATACTGGGCCAAGGCCGTTTAGGGCTTTAAAGTTCAGCACCAACACTTTGAATTGTGCTTCATTTTCAATGAAGTGATCCTTCTGTGTGGCAGCACATAATCTCTGGAACTCCCTGACCAATGACCTCAGGCAGGGGCCTTCATTATATTGCTTTGAGTGCTTGTCCAAAGTGTCTTTGTTTAGGCAAGCAAACCCCGACATGGAATTTTAAGACCGGCAGTGAACATTTTGCATGTGCCGAATGTTCACCACCTCTATGGAATTCCATGTTTGCATATTTGTTTTAAAACTGGTGGTTTATTTATATTTTGATAAATTTTATGTTGATTTGTTCTTAACAGTTGATATTATCAGTATTTTTAATGTATGTTTTATATTGTTTTATGTCAACCACTGCGGAGGGGTGGGGGGCCATCCTGTGACAAGATTCGCAGCAGATCTTCTCCAAGACTCAGCATGGCAAATTAAATAATAGGCAATTAAACACCAGTGATGGGTATAAATTGAGGAGACGTTAACATACATTTAAATTCCAGAACATAAGTTTAGTATCTGTCAGCCAAACCCAACTCAAACAGAAAAAAATCTTAAAACTCTTTGAGAAAGCCTGCCAACTCCAGTTTTGGCAATTACAGTCTCAGAAACATAAGTTGCAGAGTCAGAAAGCATGGACCTTTCTGAATGCCAATACCAGCTAACCAGATATGGACTAATGTGTGGATTGTAGCTTCGTTTTCTGCCAGCTTTTGCACTTTATGAATATCCTGATATAATTCACAGCTTCAAAAAGAAAAAGAGAGTATCAAAATCCTTCTCAAAATATCAGATGCTGGGGTCGAGGAAGCTGCACGGGGGGAGATTTAGAGCAGACAAAAAGAAGTACTTATTTGGATAGCACATACTTAAACTATGGAAGTCACTACTGCAATATACAGTGATGTGGGGACAGCTGGAAAAGAGGATGAGACAAATTCACAGAGGATAATGTTGGTTATGTGCTACCTCCAGTATCAGAGACAATATGCCTCTGAACACCACTGGTTGGGAATCACAAGTGGGGACAGTGCTGTTGTCCTCATGTCCTAGGTGTGAGCTTCCCATGGACATCTGGTTGAAGAAGAAGAAGAAGAGTTTGGATTTGATATCCTGCTTTATCACTACCTGAAGGAGTCTCAAAGCAGCTAACAATCTCCTTTCCCTTCCTCCCCCACAAGGTCACCCAGCAGCTGCATGTGGAGGAGCGGGGACGCGAACCTGGTTCACCAGATTATGAGTCTACTGCTCTTAACCACTACACCACACTGGCTCTCACACTGGTTGTTCATGGTAAGAACAGGACACTGGACTAGATAGGCTTTTGAGCTGATCCAGCAGTGCTGCTGCTATGCTCGTCTTTAACACTATGATCTCCTTGCTGACCTTGTTGAGCTGAAGTCCAATACTCAAGGAAAGACAAAGGCCAACCCAACACATTTGACTAGCTGTGCATGGAAGTGAAATGCTAGACTATCACAATCCTGGGTCTGATCTAAGAAGCCCGTTCTGATCTAAGAACCCAACTGGCTAATCAGTATAAATTACCACCACTACCTCCTCCCATTAGGAAGAACCTCAGGAAGCTGGACCATGGCTGCATCCAGCTCAGTGTTTCCCAAACTTGGGCCTCCAGCTGCTTTTGGACTACAATTCCCATCATCCCTGACCACTGGTCTTGCTAGCTAGGGATGGTGAGTGTTGTCATCCAAAAACAGCTGGAGGCCCAAGTTTGGGAAACACTGATCTAGCTTGATATCCTTTGCACTGATGGGCAATGGCTCTTCAGGATTTCAGATAGGGAACATTCACAGTCCTAGGCTGGATCTAGACACATCAAAAAAGTGATTCCATTAAATGTGTTGTAAACTTCATAAAGGGAGATCCCATTGGTGGAAGATGGGACTCCACAGTGCCATCTGGTGTCACAGTGTTATAACTCATATTAAGCGTTTTTTCTTCACTAATGTAGCTGAGTCCCTACATGACACTGCCAGGAACCGAACCTGAGACCTTCTGCATGCCAAGCAGATGGTCTACCTCAGAGTTATGGCCCTTTCTCTTCCTCCTCCAGCACCCTAGCATCTTGCTTCTTTGACCACATTGCTACAGGGTTCCCGGCCTTTTCCCTACTACTCTGACCCTACACTGAACTGCTTTCACAAGCTTCAATAGACTCTGCTTTAATAGATTTGCACATAGACCATGGCTCTGATGTTGAGCACTTACAGCTGTGTGTGCCTTGAATGAGTGGCATGGTCTTGCTGCGTTTGATTTATTTTACTGAGATTGCAGAGAATATACAACGAGGGGAAGTACTGGGAGGAAAGATGAGAAGTCTGCTCTTGGACCTCTTGACTTTGAGGCTATGATGAAGCATCCTTGCAGTAACAATAACAATACTTGTTTTCCTGGCTCAGTCCTTTGTCCTTCTCTGTATCCGCCTCATCCCCAAGCAGAGGGTTTCTTCAACCATATAATGTGTACAAGAATAGATCTACTCAGAAACAATGTGGGCATATGCATACACTGCTGAACACAATATACAGAAATGCATTATATGGAGGGGGGAATTGCTTGTGAAAATATGTACTGTATATCGGGAATAATTGCATATTAAAATGTGCCTATTAAGAAAAATAAACACTCAAATGCTGACAAATTTTAATGAGGACTTTTTAGAAAGATGGAAACTGATGCAGAAATGTGGATAATTGAACTCAAGATGGGAAAAATGAGACACCGAGAAAAACTGAGAACCATGTGTGCTCTATTTATGAGGGTGGGAGAGGCTAACCCATGATGCCTTGTGACTCCCCTCGTGCATTCCTCTGCACAGGTAGATGTCATCTGAATCTCTCCCCCTCCCCCCAAAAAAGTTATCTAATACTGAGAATTCCCAATGTCTCCGTTTCATTTCACTCAAAATATTGGGTCATTTGCAACTCCAGGGAGAGATATGAATGGGGAGAATTTTTGAGGCGAATGAAGGAAAACAGATCCCAGAACCAATTCCTGCTTTCAGGCTTGGCTCAGGATACTGAAGAAACCTGTCGAGCAAAGGGGCCTCTCTTATGAAGCCTTCCTTTGTCCAGAGACCATAGTACAAAAATAACCAACTTTGTCTCCGTTAAACAGACCACAGTACAAAAATAACCAGCTTCCTGTCGGCGAAATGGCCTGGCCTTTCACAAAGGTAAAATGCATTTATTTGTTCTCTCGATTGAGCTGTTTTGAGCCATGATGGCTGTAGGACGTGCAGTGGAAAATGAGGGGTGGGGGGAGCCAAGGAGGTGTAGGTTTGGCCTTACACAGCCGACCTTTCCTGTGAGACCTCGCAGGACCATTCCTACCTTGAGGGTGGCCCAGCTAGGCTGGATTGCTCAGATTAGGAGCCCTAATTGCCACAGGTGCCAGCCATGGAGATATCCAGCTCTGCCTGGTTGAGGCAGGTACAAAAAGTGTGGGACAATGTGGTTGAGTAGGAAGAGGAAGATGGACCAAACACTGCTGAGTTTGCCTACAGTTCTAGTGTTGTATGTGGGTGAAGGTCTTGTTGTTTAGTCATGTCCAACTCTTCATGACCCCATGGACCAGAGCACGCCAGCATGTCTTCCACTGCCTTCGCAGTTTGGTCAAACTCATGTTAGTAGCTTTGAGGACACTGTGCAACCATCACGTCCTCTGTCGTCCCCTTCTCCTTGTGCCCTTAATCTTTCCCAGCCTCAGGGTCTTTTCCAGGGAGTCTTCTCTTATCATGAGGTGGCCAAAGTAAAGGTCTGGTGTGGGAATTGTTCCTTTGGGGTTCTTTCTAATTGTAGGGTTTACTGTTTGAGGGCTTTATGTTGTTGCTGCTGTTTGAGGAGGTTTTCCTCCTCTGTTCAAATAAAAATATATTTCCCCTCATACATTGACTACCAACAATCCTTTAAAGAACCTGTGGAGTTAGTTGGCAAAACAGGATGAGAGGCTAAAGCCATTTCCCACATATTAGCTGGACAGCAAAGAAATCCATGTTTTATTAGGAACTGCCTTTGCATAGTCAGATTACAAAAAAACCACACATTTTTAAAAATGAAAAAACCAGCGAAGTGCACCTAAAATTAGAACACAGATTAAACAAGGCTTGTTGGCTGTTGTTTTTTTAAAGATAAAAAAAGGACTCAATAAATTTAGTCTGTAGCTTGTGGCTTTTTCATAAATCATTTCACGAATCACTTCATCTGGGGCAGTGGAATCAGTGCAGGTTTTCCACACTCAAAAGCCAAACTCTGCATTACTTATTTTTGTTTTTTGTTTTTTTTATAGGGCTTAATTCAGGGGCAAAGAATGTTGAGGATTCAAATCGGTCATGGCACAGGTTGCGTGGCTGAACTGGAATTCAGGCTCCTTGGGAATGTTCTTCTGCAAGAGCAAAATCCAGCACAGCAGACCCACCAAGACTGAACCCCAAAGCTTGGTATTCTCAGTCTATCAGGGCGGGCTGCAGGATGATTGCGGCTTTGCCCTTCAAGGCTCTACAAAGGCACTGGGGAATGGGAAAAACTATGGTGCCTAAGCAGTACTTGAGATAGGGGTGAGGAACATCAGACCTGGGGGCTGAATGTGGCCTTCTGGGCTTATCTCTCTAGCCCATGCCCCTTCCCCAGGCCACATCTACACCAGCTCGGCTGTGCACCCTCATTGAGTGCTTTTACCTGGCTGGAATGTGTCATTGAACTGTGATAATACCTACTCTGTGCCTGGATGCAGGATGGAAATGTGTGAGAGCATGTAGCACCACCTGGTTTATGAAGACCCTACAAGTGTCACTGTTTTGTGGGGACAGTCCTGAATTTACAGAAGCTGTCCCAATTTCTAATTTGATCCTGGAATGTCCTGCTTTTCCTTAGGACATCTCTATTTTCATTGGAGAAATGTTGGAGGGAATGGAGTTATGCAGCCCCTGAGCCAAGGATATAAGTAACTATACAACCACAGGCAACCTGTGTAGAGGGAAGTTTTTAAATGTTTGATGTTTTATTATATGTTGGAAGCTGGCCAGAGTGCCTGGGGCAACCTAGTCAGATGGATGGTGGGATGATGAGAAGGAGAAGGAGAAGGAGAAGGAGAAGGAGAAGGAGAAGGAGAAGAAAAATGATGGAATAGGATGTCCCTATTTTCATCAGAGAATGTTGGAGTGTATGGTTTATGTGTGGCCAGAAAGTACAAAGTCACATCCATTTCTCCACTCATTTTTTTATCTTGCCCTGTCTGTCACTGGCATCACTGTTTATCACTGTGCTCCCCATGAAGGATTGTAGTCCTCAGTCCAGAAAAGGTTCCTCAACCCTGGCTTAGGACATCGGTCTATGCCAGGCCTCTGCTGCAGCAACTCAGCTTAGTGAGAAATCAGCCGCCCCTAAGAAACCGACCTGCCACTATCCATTCTCCCCTTGTCCTTTCTATATAAATCAAAAAACACCCAAGCAAACAAACTCTATTTGCTCTTGGAAATAACCAGTTAGAATTATTTGAAAGCTGAGAGATCACATCTCTATTCTTTCCTTAAACTGATTACCCACAAGCTTAGCATTGTCAGATTATCAAGGTTGGGTTGGGTCGAGGGCAGGGGTACCAATTTGAATAAAATATGGGGGGCACGCAAGCCCCTCCCCACATAATCAATCACATGACATGGTGTATGTACGCCATTTGAATGGCATTACCCATCATCTTTGAAGGTGGCCCCCTCAAATATGTTATGGGGGGCGAAGTCCCCTTGGCCTCTAGGACTTGGCTCCTTTGGTTCAGGGTTTTGCAGGCCCTTTGGTATGGTACCTTCAATGAACCTCTCTAACATGGAAGAGGTGCGTCATGCAAACTGTGATGTCTTTTAGGCCACATGTGATCATCTTTGACACTCTGTGCCAAGTGGAAAGAGTGATGAGGTCAGCATAGTGGGCCTTCTGGGGTGGAAGAAAATGACCAACCCTGTTTCCACCACCCCAGAGTTGGCCCTGAAGCCTGTTATCATGTTTGCTGTTTTCTTTTAATATTTTCCTTTTAATCCCTAGGGAGGCCTCCTTGGCTCCCACTGAACATCAAAGCTAGTTTGAATGTGACCCAATTTTCATTCTGCTTCCCATGGCCCTATATGGACAGTGAGTAGCAAAGAGCGGTCCTGCTTCAACAGAGTCTGACAGGCATCCAGGATTAACGGACGGCAAACCAAACTTCAAAACTCAAACTGTAGAATGATGATGCTAATGATTATAGTGAATAATGATATTTAGTCTACAGATTGCTTTGTAAGCCTTATGTCTTGACACTGGTCTTGCAACATTGACTGCTAGTATTTCCGTCTTACAGGCAGAGAACTGAGGAAATGACTTCAGTGAGTAAACCACTATCACCCATCATGCTGCTTGCAGAGTTAGGATTTCAGCTCTGGCATTCCAGATCTGACTCTAACTTCACAGGAGCTGTTTGAACCCGTTAAGCTGCAATATGTTCTGCCACCAGATGTGGTGATAGCTCACACTGGCTTTTTGTTGTTGTTGTTTAGTCATGTCCGACTCTTCATGACCCCATGGACCAGACCACGCCTGGCACTCCTGTCTTCCACTGCCTCCCACAGTTTGGTCAAACTCATGCTGGTAGCTTCGAGAACACTGTCCAACCATCTCGTCCTCCGTCGTCCCCTTCTCCTTGTGCCCTCCATCTTTCCCAACATCAGGGTCTTTTCCAGGGAGCCTTCTCATGAGGTGGCCAAAGTACTGGAGTCTCATCTTCAGGATTTGTCCTTCCAGTGAGCACTCAGGGCTGATTTTCTTAAGAATGGATAGGTTTGATCCCATCAGATGTCAAGGAAATAAACATCTACCTCACTTTTAGAAAACATCTGAAGTCACCCCTGTTTAGGGAAGTTTTTAATGTTTGATGTTTTATCTTTTTTATATATATATTCTGTTGGGAGCTGCCCAGAGTGGCTAGGGGTTTAAGTAATAATTTTATTATTATTATTATTATTATTATTATTATTATTATTATTATTATTATTAATTATTATTATTATTATTATTATTATTATTATTATTAGTGCATTTGCCTGGGCTGGTGAAGGTAAGATCAGGCCATGAGGCTATGACACATAATATACAGGTTATAATCTTGTTGAGCTTCAGCAAATCATATCTTGTGGATCAAAAAAAACCTGGATGGCTCACTAGATCCCAGTTGTCATGGTAGTGGGCAAAAACATTGGGTTTCTTTTTTTAATTAACCAAAATCATTGCAAGTGCCAAAGAAGTAATGAAATGGGAAAGACCTTCCCTATGCAAGCTAAAGTGAAATCTGAAAGCTGTGAGCAATTTCAGCTAGGCCATAAAAGCAGAAGCATCAACTATGCTAAAGAAGTGGCTTTCAAGGTCAAGCCAGACCCAGGGTTTGACTTTATCTCCCAGGTATAAAATTAAAGGAGGCAAGTGTAGCTAGGATACACACACACACACACACACACACACACACACACACCTCATTTTCCTTCTTTCCCAGAGTGTCATAATTTGGGGTAATGTGTCACTGTATCCTTTATTCCTTCTCTTTCCTCCCTTGCACATTTCATTGCATCCTGTCATGGAATATATAGGGCTCAGACGGAATGGAAGCTTTGTCCCCCGAATTCAATTAAAAAGACAGAGATGGGAAGATCATGCGGGTAGCCATAAAGCAGAATCATAAAAAGGATAGCACTAAGTTCACTTATTGAGAGACTCCTTCACAAGTTCCCTCAACTTCCTTTAGAAGTAGAATTGATGGTGGCATTGTCCTCTTAAGCAGAAAAGGAGGAGGTTGCCTTACTGTGTGCTGCAGACAAAAGGGCGTGATAGAGTGGCCAGATTCAAAGTCAGAGCACCAGATGGGAGTAGCCAAACTCAAGCCTATACATGTTGCTTCATTTAGTTCAATGGGACCTGTGTAAGTTTGCAAGGAGTGCGATCTCACTCAGCTTTCCAGGGGGTTGCAGAACAGCTAGATCTTCTTCAGGCCAGTCCCTGGGTGGATCTACTCACAGGGGGAAAAACACTATAAATAAGTCAGAACTTAGATAGTTATAAAAAAGAGATAATAAACCCTATGGAAAATCATATATACAAATTCCCTGCTCTCTAGTACCATCTGGTGTTGCATGTTTATAGCGCATTCAAATCGTTGTTTTTTTTACTAATGTAGCTGAGTCCCTTGTTATCCGGGCAACCTGCCAATTCTCCCGTCTCTGTCCGATCCTCAGAACCTGGAGAAGGCTGGCTCTTTTTCATTGTCAATGGCCCTTAATGGCTCAGTAAAGGTAAAGGTAAAGGGACCCCTGACCATTAGGTCCAGTCGTGGCCGACTCTGGGGTTGCGGCGCTCATCTCGCTTTATTGGCTGAGGGAGCCGGCGTACTGTAATCACGAATATAAGCCGTGCTTTAACTTTTCACAGTCGGAATTTGGGGCCGGGGGGTCGGGGGGGTCGGAAGTGAGGCTTATATTCAGGCCAATACAGAATATATATTCTCCTTTCAAAGAGATGTAATTTTAGGGTTATGGCCTATATTCAATGTCCCCATATATTCAGACTATATGGTATATATTAGGGTATACATGAAAGGACACTATTCTAATAAGATATCAGGTGTTTTTGGCATGGGTCTGGCCTACTGAGGAAGCCACCCACCTTGCACACAGATTGGTTGTTATCTGCATCATGCTATTCTGCCCTTTCCTAAAATGTATTAGTCCTTGCATTTCATATTGCAGGTAAATTGAATGTTGTGTCTCTGTTAATTGAATGTTGTATCATTCCCTCAGTTGAGTGCTACATCTATTAATATTTATTTAAGCATCCATTTTATGCATGCCTCTCTGTACTGAATTAAGGGGCCAGGAATTGCCAAGGAGGAATGAGGATCCAACTTCAGCCCAGTACGAATGCCAAATCAGGGCTAAAAATATTAAACATCATTATTACCAGTAGGTGGTATGCATTAGCTACTATTTCCAAACCAGTGGGCTATTTTGCGGCTTTGGAAACAATAAATCTCCCTAGACCGAAAAGATTTGTCTCTGTGTGAAAAAGAGTGATTATCAAATCATAAGTATTCATGATAAATCCTAAGTACTAGGAGGTGTTCATGCTGGGAATAATTAGTAACACACCTCGACATTACTGAATGTCAATGGCGTTTCGAATGCTCTTCACAAAACAATGCCTGCGATGTAGGTGCGTGAGTTTTAAATGGAACCGAGTAATTTTGTTAATTGCAGAGATATTGCAGGAAATAAAAAAAGAAAGCCTCTCGGAGACTATAAACTACCGTGTGAAGACACACAAAACAGCCTTCCATATTTAATGATCTGGTAACTGTTCTCAATCGCACACAGTTTTATTTTGGGGCGATGCTTATGGGAAGGTGGGTGAAATAGGATGAGAAGATGGATTCGCTGCAAAGCTTATGGGAGTATGGAAGAAACCCAGACTTGGGCCCTTGGAACTCCGAGGCAATGCAGAAATTGCATCCCTGGCTCCCAGGCTCTCAGGCCATGAGCCTCAAGGGAGACTTGAACGGGCGACCTGCTGCATGCCAATCATACCACTTTCAACACACTTAAATCAAGGGTTTCTTTCCAGGAGGGATGTCAGTGAATTCCATCAAAATGGGAGCAGAAATGGCTGATGCTGCCTTATTCATCCCATGTCCTGAATGGAAATCAATCCAGTAAAAATGACCAGTATTTGCTGGGATAATAATAATAATAATAATTTATTATTTGTACCCTGCCCATCTGGCTGGGCCTCCCCAGCCACTCTGGGCGGCTTCCATAAAAACCAAAAATACAGTAAAATATCGCACGTTAAAAACTTCCCTGAACAGGGCTGCCTTAAGATGTCTTCTGAATGTCAGGTAGTTGTTTATCACTTTGACATCTGCTGGAAGGGCGTTCCACAGGGCGGGCACCACTACCGAAAAGGCCCTCTGCCTGGTTCCCTGTAGCTTTGCTTCTCGCAATGAGGGAACCGCCAGAAGGCCCTCGGCGCTGGACCTCAGCATCCGGGCAGAATGATGGGGGTGGAGACGCTCCTTCAGGTATACTGGACCGAGGCCGTTTAGGGCTTTAAAGGTCAGCACCAACACTTTGAATTGTGCTCGGAAACGTACTGGGAGCCAATGTAGGTCTTTCAACACCGGTGTTATATGGTCTCGGCGGCCGCCCCGAGTCACCAGTCTAGCTGCCGCATTCTGGATTAGTTGTAATGACAATGTGCCTTATGCAATTTCCGCAATTAATTACATAAATTACACAGTGTATTCCCTCATACAAACCTGCCCATGTTTTGAGATCTTCAGGGGAGGCTCTTCCTTCAGTCCCGCCACTCACACAGGCATGCTTGGTAGGGACACCAGAAAGGGCCTTCTTGGTGGCTGCTCCTAGACTCTGGAACTTCTTCCCTAGAGAATTTAGACTGGCTCCCTCCTTCGACTAGCAGGTGAATACTTCCTTGTTCCAACAGGCTTTTGGAAAGTGATGCTTTTAATGAGAGGGCTGGTGCTGTGCTGTTTTATTGAAATTATTTTTATGTTTTAAACAGATTCTATATGTTGTAATTCTATTAATGTTTAATTGTTTTTAATTAATGTTTTTTCCTATGTTTTAGAAAGTATTGGTTTTATCTGTAAGCCGCCTTGAGCCGCCTAAGGGAAAAATGTGGGGTATAAAAAACCCCAAATAAATGCAATTTATCATGCATTGTTTAATGGAGTTTCAACCTTTGTCATCTTTCTATTTTAGGACAACATCCTGCTCCAGCACCATGACTTGCAAGTTGCAGAAATAGCAGACGTTGAATTAAATCAACTCTGTCTGAGATTTCAACTATCTTTCTGGAGGACACTCAAAAGCATTCATCTTTATTGTCAACAGCGGTCGTAAAACAGCTCCTTTGTGCGACTGGGATCTGGTCATAAAAGGAAAAATTTGGCAGGGTGCTTATGAAACCATATTAGCATCATTTCATTGCACCATAAAAGCAACACAAAAAAACTTATGGCCAAACGCTAACTGTCTTAATTGCAGCATGCAGCATGATAAAGCACTTTCATCTGAATGATTATTAGCAAGAGCCAAAAATATGCCACAAGTGTGGCATTTTGTGAGATTACTTAAATCAGAAACGAATTTCTCTGCTTATGAAAGATGTATTTGAAGTAGTGGTACTCTTCTCTGGTGGGCCAGAGGGGATTATTTAGGACTGAACTTTAAATGGTAATGTTCCTCTGCATTTGATTATTTGATGCTTTTTGTCTATGGCTGCATCTCTACAGTACAGTGGTACCTCGGGTTACATACACTTCAGGTCACATACGCTTTAGGTTACAGACTCCGCTAACCCAGAAATATTACCTCGGGTTAAGAACTTTGCTTCAGGATGAGAACAGAAATCGTGCTCCGGCGGCACGGCGGCAGCAGGAGGCCCCATTAGCTAAAGTGGTGCTTCAGATTAAGAACAATTTCAGGTTAAGAACAGACCTCCAGAATGAATTATGTTCTTAACCTGAGGTACCACTGTATAAACATTCTTGCAGTGCCCCAGAATGCCTGACATGATGCCATTCTGGGAAGGCATTGTAAAAATTAATGCTCACCTCAAATGTTGCCTTCAGCTAGACAGCGGCAGAGGAAGCCGCTCAGGGGCCTTGGGGGATGCGCCCAGGGGCAGGGCAAGCAACCCCTATGGGCGGGGTGAGAGTGGGGCGAGCTGCCCATAGGGACAGGGTGCGTTGCGGGCCCTCCAGAGTCTGCCTGCCTCCTCCCACTCAGCCGCCCTACAGCTGGGAGGGGTGAGGCACCTGGCGAACCATTTGGGCAGCGCAGAGCCGGCGCGCGCCTAAGCCACTGCGTCTCTCCCAGGAGAGACACGTGGCTTGGGCGCGCAGCAGGCCCCATGGTGAGTGCCACCCGGCATTTTGTCACCCCCTCAGTGGTGACACTGGGGGCGGACCATGTCCACCGCACCCCCCTTCCTCTGCCCCTGCAGCTAGATCTACTATTTTTTGTGTGCACATACATGCCTTTGAGCGCTCCAATATTTTCTTTCCGAGTGAGTTAAGTTGTGCTTCCCATGACGTTTCATTGTACGTAACAAGTTGTGGAACTCCCTTCCCATAGAGCTGCATCTGGTACCTTCGGTTTTCAGTGAATGCCGAAGATGTACCTCTTCGCCGTGCCTTTTGTCGCTTGAGATGCCTATTTTTAAGACCTACCTTATTTTTTAATTACAAAACTGCTTTTAATAGTGTGTAATGTTGTGTTTTAATATTAATGTTGTGTTTTAATCATTGTAGCCCATCCTGGGACCCTAGGGTGAATTTGTTCTCTATGGGTTTGGATGCCTCTTGAGATATTGTCACCAAACTTGGCATGAGGATTCCCCAGGTAGGGCATAGGGGTCTTTGTCTTTGTTTGGACACCAGGCTCCATTCTGACACCAGGCGCCATTGGCATGGCTCCACCCCATTTCTGGTGTCATGGGTCCAAACTCACAAATTACACAATCCATTTAAAAACCACAATATATTTTTGGTTTCTAAAAATTCCTGGGCAGCACCAGGCACTCCCTGGTAGTAAAATATAGTTTAAGAAACCCAAAAGAAACTTGCACACCACTGTATTGAAAAGTAAACACCTTGTGCTTTCAGTGTTCCTAAATGCTTAGTGTTGGAGCTTAAAGGTAAAGGTAAAGGGACCCCTGACCATTAGGTCCAGTCGTGACTGACTCTGGGGTTGCGGCGCTCATCTTGCTTTATTGGCCGAGGGAGCCGGCGTACAGCTGATGGGTCATGTGGCCAGCATGACTAAGCCACCGCTTCTGGCGAACCAGAGCAGCACACGGAAACGCTGTTTACCTTCCCGCTGGAGCGGTACCTATTTATCTACTTGCACTTTGATGTGTTTTTGAACTTCTAGGTTGGCAGGAGCTGGGACCGAGCAACGGGAGCTCACCCCGGCACGGGGATTCGAACCGCCGACCTTCTGATCGGCAAGTCCTAGGCTCTGTGGTTTAACTCACAGCGCCACCCAAGTCCCATTCAGTGTTGGAGCTTACAGTGGCTAAAAAGCTATCCTTTCATGCTGTTTGGACACTTGTGGGAGGCTGGAGAAAGACACCTTGTAGGGACCCTGTTGCAGAAATAGTCTTCGGTCCCAGACCCTATACCACTGGTCTTATCATGCACTTCCACATTATAAGGAAGAAGGTCCCAGCATTATTTTCTGTAGCATCCCTGAGTTGACGGTCAAGTCTAGTTACACTATTAAGGACATTCCAGACTCCTCCCTCCCTTCTTTTCTCCCTCCCTTCCACTTATGAAGATATAAGGTAAACTTGCACACAGCACCATCTTTTAAAATAGGAAATCATGATCTTCAGCCTGGTTTATGGGACACTGTTACTTTACAGAGCCAGAATAGTTACAGAAAAGTGAGCTGCACAGTGTCAATCATGCATCAAAATGTCAGCTGGGTTCTAAACATGGATTTTTTTAAACTAAAGGACAGGAGGTTCAGGAGGCCAAAATAGAAGCATTTTCATTCCACGTCTAAACATCACAAAGGGCTGACGATGCAACTTTGAAACACCAGGCAGTGTTTTATGCACAAACTGACAAGAACGATGATGACTGAGAAGAAGGAAAGAAACTCCTCTGTGGACAATGTCATGTGGCCAGCTATGAACCTTGCTTGAATGTTACCTTTCATCTAGGGCAGATGTGGGGAACCTTTGGCCCTCCAGATGTTGATCAACTACAACATCCATCATTGGGGGCCATTGGCCATGCTTGCTGGAGCTGATGGGAGTTGAAGTTCAGCAATAGCTGATGGGACACAATTAGGATCAGGATTGCAATTAAGGGATGCTAAAAGATTCACCTTTGCCACCAGAAGCCTAAATTGCATCCATAGCATAGAACATGGATGGGGAACCTGTGGCCTTCCTTATGTTGTTGGGCTACCATACCCATCATCCTTTGCTGAGGCTGATGGGAATTGTAGTCTAACAACTTCTGAACACCTAAGTTTCCTCAAGCCTGAGCTAGGGCCACTTCTCTGGAACAACCTTTTTATACTCAAAGTGAAGGACAAAAGGTCTCTGGGGTTCAGGCATGTGAAAAACAAAATTACATCCCCAATGGGGGGAAAAAACAAAACAAAATTCAATTTGGAGTTTGAAAAAAAGTCTCTGTGAGCAAGAGGGAGAAATCCTCTCAACAAAACCCATATGGATTCAACATTCTGTAGTATCTAGAAGCCTGCAGCTGAAGAGGGACTTCCGGTCGGTGCCAGCGCTTAATGGCGGTCCTAGCTCCGAGCTCCGGAGAAGGACTGCTTCGCAAGTTCGGGTCTTACCCGCTACGGCAAGCGGGGGACCCCTAAAATCCCAGGCGCTGAAGCCTGAGAACAAGGAGACTCGGTGGGCACCTTTGCGCCCCCCGGTACCGTGAAAGAGCCTTTTTAAAGGCTACGGATCGACATCGGGAGTGAGCGCGGTGCTGAGAGTCGCTACCCAGCCTGCGAAGTGAAGCCGCGTCGCCATAAGCGGAGAGCGCCGATTCCTTCCTGAAAAGAAAATTTGGACTGAATCCCCGTGAGTAAGAGCTGAAATATAACCGGGACCTTTTAAATTTCAAAAATTGGGCTAAAAACGGGGGAGAGCTAAACAAAGGAAGTCTGCCTCCCCCCGACTGCATGAAAGCGAAAGCAACGGAGCTTTAAACCTGCATCCGTTTAAACCTGCTACTTGACTAGCTTAACCGGACATTTAGACCCTTTGATCTCCCCTCTAGCTAGCAGGGCAGAGGGGAGGTGAATTTGAACAACAACTGCATGATTTGTTAGAAGTAAAAAAACCTCTGCTGTCTCATCCATCTGAAAATGAAACGGTCTGCCTTTGCACCATACTGAACTGACTTTTTCCTGTGAAGCGATACTTTGATACAAAGTTTCCACAGTGCCTGGCTACTGTACAATACAAGAAGAAGTAGCATAAATTGGGCAACTGTGGCAATCTAAAGCAACAAGTTTTTAGTAATACTGACTTTGACTGACTTTGACTGTGTTAACTTCCCTTTTTACATTCTGGACAGACTCCTTTGTTTTTATACTTGGAAACTTTGTTCTATGGCCATTTTGATTTGCTCCCTCTAGAGGACAAAGTGAGGCCCGGCACGGCCTAAGACAGTGGAATTTTCCAAGGGAGAATAAATCCCGTGGGAACTGACCTTGACATGAGTGGCGCACAAGAGGAGATAGTCACAAGAGCCAAAACCAAGCAACAACAACAACAGCTGCAGCAGCTACAGGCAAAGAAAAGAGGCTCAATCTCAGGCGCAACAGTTGGATCAACAGGAACAACAGGACAAGACAAAGGAGCAGCCGTTTCCATGGAAGCTGTGACAGATGCTTTGCTCAAGATAAATCAAACTCTGGAGTCTCTGACAAAACAGACTTCAGAGAATACACTAAAACTAACAGAAATTTCAGCAAGACTAAACCAGAATACAGAATCCATAAATAAATTGGTGGAGGAAAACGCCACTACGCGTCAAATTGCCGAAGACGCCAAAGCTACTGCGGGAGAGACACAGGAGAAGTTAGAGCCGATCGCCAAGAAGGTCTATGAGCATGATGCAACTTTGGCCTTGTGGGAGTTACAGAGGAAAGAGAGGAATTTAAAAATAAGACTGATTCCGGAGAATGAAGGAGACAACCTTGTGGAATACTTGACAAGGGAGTTTGTGGACTGTTGGGACCTCCAGGAAGACGAATTCAAAATCACGACTGCCTTTAGATTGGGCAAAAAGCAAAACAGAAAGACCCCGAGAGATTGTTTGATCACACTCAGATCCAAGGAGGAAAGAGACAAAATATTGGGACTACACTTTGAAAAGGCCTTGCAAATTGGAAACTCAGCTGTACAGATCTTCAAAGACATCCCAAAATACATTCTGGACTTAAGAAACTTTTATAAGGATTTAGCCCTTCTACTAAAGAAAAACTCTATCCGCTTCAGGTGGGAATTCCCACAAGGGCTGTCATTTGACTACAAGGCAAACAAGGTGAAAATAAAGACAATTCAAGATAAAGACAAATTTTTGGCAAGATACCAGGAGGATCTACAGAAGGGGACTGTGGACGTACTTGCAGAACAGAGGAGAGCGTTGGACATCCTGAATCTCTCGTTTGGACAAAAACCACCACCATCAGAAGAAGAGCAACAACTGGGAGCTGTTGGAGGAGCCTCAGAAAAATAGCAAGATGGCTCTGCAATTCCTCAGTTGGAATTGTAATGGGCTCAATGGGCCTTTGAAGAGAAGACAAGTATTTCATGTATTAAATAGAGAACAACTGGACTTGATATGCTTACAAGAAACTCATATAACTAGAGCCCACAGGAGATTACTTATAAACAAAAGGCTAGGACAAGAATTTATCTCATCAGACAAAGTTAAGAAGAGAGGAGTGGTAATATATGTGAAAGAGAAATGGGCTCCAAAAATGATATTCAAAGATGAACAAGGGAGATATCTGGCTGTGGAGATACAAGTACAAGGAGAAAAATTTCTAGTTGTTGGAATTTATGCACCAAATGAAGGCAAATCCGACTTCTTTAAGAGACTTCATGAAACGTTGATGGATTATTTGGATTACAATATGATAATCATGGGAGACATGAATGGCGTGGTCTCCACCAATATGGACAAGGCACAAAGACTAACAGTCACCAAAGAAGGGAGACTCCCTAAGACTTTTTTTGAAATGACTGAAAACATGGACTTGATAGACATTTGGAGAACAAGGAACCCTCTGGAAAGAGAGGGAACCTTTTTCTCCCAAGCAATGATGACCTGGACCAGAATCGATCAAATCTGGGTTACTAGTGGAATGGCTCCAAAGATTAAGAAAGTGGAAATCTGCCCAAAAACTTGCTCCGACCATAACGCCGTGAAGATGGAGATGAAGCTCACAATAACTGGTCAATTTAGATGGAGAATGAATGACACCCTCTTTCATGATAAGGAGATCCTCACGAAGGCCCAAAAGACTCTAAAAGACTATTTTGAAATAAATTTGAGGACCGACGTGGAGAAAAGAGTGATCTGGGATGCAAGTAAAGCGGTTATGAGAGGATTTTTGATTCAACAAAACTCAATAAAGAGGAAAAAACAAAATGAGAAAAAAGAGAAGATTTTGGAAATGATAAAGGAAGGAGAGAGGAAATTAAGAACAAAACCAAAGTCTCAAGACATTTTAAGAGAGATCAAGTTATATCAAACACAATACATGGAATTGATGAACCAAGAGATTGAATGGAAGATAAAGCAAATGAAGCAAAAGACCTTTGAATCAGCAAATAAAGGTGGTAAACTTTTGGCATGGCAATTGAAGAAAAGGCAGAAACTAAATACAGTTACAAGCCTTGAGGTGGATGGAAAGAATATATCTAAGCCCAATGAAATTAGAAATTGCTTTTTAAGTTATTTCAAAAAACTCTACACTCAAGGCCCGCAAAATGAAGAAGATATAGACAAATTCCTTGGAAAATATGGATTACAAAACATCTCTCATCAAAGTAAGATGGATTTGAACCAGAGAATCTCAGAACAAGAGATAGAGGCTGCCATTCAGAATATGCAACTGGGCAAATCTCCGGGACCAGATGGACTGACTTCCAGATACTACAAATCGTTGAAGGAATGGTTGACTCAACCACTAAGAGAAGTTTGTAATGAGATCCTTGAGGGAAAAAGGGCGCCTGAATCGTGGAAAGAGGCATATATTTCACTCATACCAAAGTCAGAGACTGAAAAGACCCAACTCAAGAACTACCGCCCAATATCACTCCTTAATGTGGATTACAAAATTTTTGCAGACATTTTGGCAAAAAGATTTAAAAGAGTTTTGATGGAGAAGATTCATAAGGACCAAGCAGGCTTTCTCCCTAAAAGACACCTGGCAGACAATGTAAGGAATGTAATAGACATCTTGGAAAAGCTAGAGGTGAATATAAACACTAAGGCAGTATTGATCTTTGTGGATGCGGAGAAAGCCTTTGACAATATTTCTTGGAGTTTTATGAAGAAGAATCTTCATGGGATGGGGGTAGGCCGGGGTTTTGAGAATGGTATGGCTGCAATATATTCTGAACAAAAAGCTAAACTGATTGTAAACAATGTTGTGACTGAGGAACTTAAGATAGAGAAAGGAACACGACAGGGGTGCCCGATTTCCCCATTACTTTTTATTTCAGTTCTGGAGGTGTTGCTGAACATGATAAGAAATGACCAGCAGGTTAAAGGTGTGCAGGTCGGAGCTAAACATTATAAGTTAAGAGCGTTCGCAGATGACCTAGTATTGACTTTGCAAGAGCCAAACACTAGTACGAAAAAGGTATTAGAAATAATACAACAGTTTGGCCAGGTAGCTGGATTTAAGTTGAACAAGCAAAAAACCAAAGTTTTAGGGAAAAACCTAACAGATATGGAAAAGGAGAAATTTCAAGAGGAAACAGGTTTGACTGTGGTCAAGAAGGTTAAATATCTAGGGGTCTACTTAACATCTAAGAATCAGAATTTGTACAAGGACAATTATGAAAAATGTTGGTTAGAAATCAAAAAAGATTTAGAAATATGGTCAAATTTGAAATTGTCAATGTTAGGCCGAATTGCAGTAATCAAAATGAATGTATTGCCTAGAATGTTATTTTTGTTTCAGACCTTGCAGATTATTGATAAGATGGAATGTTTTAAGAGGTGGCACAAAGATATTTCGAAATTTGTCTGGCAGGGCAAAAAGCCCCGAATTAAATTTAAAATATTGACAGATGTTAAAGAAAGAGGGGGGTTTGCCCTGCCGGACCTGAAACTGTACTATGAGGCAGCAGCTTTTTGCTGGCTCAAAGAATGGATGCTCCTCGAGAACACGGACATCTTGGATCTGGAAGGTTTCAATAACGCTTTTGGTTGGCATGCATATCTTTGGTATGATAAAGCTAACAGTGCCTTTAAAAATCACATTGTCAGAAAAGCATTGTTTAATGTTTGGATAAGATATAAAGATCTATTGGAAAACAAAACCCCTAGATGGGTGTCACCAGTGGAGGCTAAAGCAGTGAAGAAACTCAATATGGAGGTCGGATGGCCGAAGTATTGGGAAATTTTAGAACAGGATGGAGATAAGTTCAAACTACAAAGTCAGGAGAAATTGAAGTATAAAGTAGAAAATTGGTTCCAATATCGCCAAATAATGGAATTCTTTAAACAGGACAGGAAAGTCGGTTTCCAGGTGGAAAAATCAAAATTAGAAACCGAGCTGTTAGAACCCAATACTAAGAATCTATCTAGAATGTACAACTTGTTGTTGAAATGGAACACACAGGATGAAACAGTTAAGTCGGCTATGATTAAGTGGGCTCAAGATGTTGGACATAACATTATGTCAGCTGACTGGGAATGGTTATGGAACACCGGTATAAAATTTACGGCATGTAATGCCTTAAAGGAAAACATTATGAAAATGGTATACAGGTGGTACATGACCCCAGTCAAGCTAGCAAAAATCTATCACTTGCCCGATAACAAATGTTGGAAGTGTAAAGAGACTGAAGGTACCTTTTATCACCTTTGGTGGACATGCCCGAAGATTAAGGCCTTCTGGGAAACGATCTATAATGAAATGAAAAAGGTACTTAAATGTACCTTCCCTAAAAAACCAGAGGCCTTTCTCTTGGGCATTGTCGGCCAACTGGTGACAAAGAAAGACAGAGCCTTTTTCATGTATGCCACAACAGCAGCAAGAATACTCATCGCAAAGTATTGGAAGACACAAGATTTACCCACTGTGGAAGAATGGCAGATGAAAGTGATGGACTATATGACACTGGCCGAGATGACAGGCAGAATCCGTGACCAACGAAAAGAGACGGTGGAAGAAGAGTGGAAAAAATTTAAAAGTTATCTTAAGGACTACTATAAACTTAATGAATGCTAAAATGTTGTGGTTTTCAGAAGCAAAAGGGTACAGGGATACAAGGTTAGACTATAAAAGAGGACTAAGATGATAAAGATTGGAAAGTAATAATTGGAAGTTGCTAGTTGAATTTTGGACATTGGGATGCAGAGAGGGGGGGTATGGGGAAGTCCAAGAAAAGAGGTTTATGAAAATATGTTTGAAACTATACGTGTATGTTTGTCATTTTTAGTGTTTGTCTGTTTTTCTTAAAAATTTTGTAAAACCAATAAAAATTTTATAAAAAAAAATAGAAGCCTGCAGCTGAATAACTGGCTGGTTAGTCCAAATCAATATTTGAAGCTCACCCCCTGCCAGCTGTTGTGAGATTTTTGCAGTCCCTGTAGGATTGCCAGGTCAGTGGTGACAGAAAAACCCACAGCAGGCTTAGCTGAACATACATAGCTGTGTTATACTGGTTGAGACCATCAGTCCATCTAGACTTACATTGTTCACTCTAGTTGTGGTTCTTTCCTAGACATTGGCTGGTGATGCCAGGGATTAAACTGGCACCTTCTACATGGCAGAGCAGATGTTTGCAATGGCTTTCCAGGGTCTCAGATGGAAACCATTTTCACATCATCTCTTACCTGGTCCTTTTAACTGGAGATACCAGCGATTGAGTTAGCTGCTGGGCTAAGTTCCAGGCACAGGTGTTGCAGATCATTCCCTCACCCTCCATGTCTCTTGGTCCTATGCACACCGTGAGACATTACTCTAGGCCTCTCCCTTAAGCTCCCATGCCAAACTCCCTCGCTAGCACCCCTGTTTGCAAGTCCTGTTTGTGAGCTCTTGGTCATGAGCTCCCAGAAGCTGCAATGAGCCATGGTTGAAGGCTGCTGGCCGCTAACTCCTCCCTCAACTCACTTTCTCGTTCAGCCTGGCTTCCTCTCAGCAGTAGCTCTTCCCCCTCAGATCATTTGCAACTTATATCTTTCCCATGCACAGCAACACTGCTGTGTTCCCTGAAGTGCACCAAACACTTGGGGGTCTAGAGTTACCGTCCCCATGCATTGTCCTCTACATCACTTGGCAGATTGCACAATTTTGAGCACTCATCCAGATTTACTTGCAGGGCGTTTACACATCTCAAAACAAGCTGGAATTAACTACTGTACAGTGGAACCTTGGTTGTCAAATGCTCTGGAAGCTGAACAATTTGGAACCCAAATACCGACAACCCGGAAGTGAATGCTTCTGTTTCCAAATGCACCTCAAACGACTTCTGAGGCGCGCTGCTCCATTTTTCCAATGAATTTTGCCGACCGGCAATTGCGCCTCGGTTGTTGAACGTTTTGGGAGTCGAACGGTCTTCCGGAACAGATTACATTACACAACCGAGGTTCCACTGTACTACATAAGCTTTGTGCAAGCAAATCAAAATGGAGGCTTAATTTATAGGTAATCTGAAGAGGCCCGCTGATTGTACACTTGTTCAATGCAATGTGTGAACACCCCTTCTACCTCTGCCATCCATAATTTCCTTATGTTCTAATTTATTTTTGTTCTAGCCTAGGCCCTAAATTGGTGGATTCACTTCCACAAGATGTGGTGATTGCCACCACCTTAGATGGTTGTTAAAGGGGGATTAAACAATTGGATAAGGCTATCAAGTGACTGACACGGGAGGCGCTGTGGGTTAAAGTACTGAGCCTAGGACTTGCCAATCAGAAGGTCGGCAGTTCGAATCCTTGCGACGGGGTGAGCTCCTGTTGCTCAGTCCCTGCTCCTGCCAACCTAGCAGTTCGAAAGCACGTCAAAGTGCAAGTAGATAAATAGGTACTGCTCCGGTGGGAAGGTAAACAATGTTTCCGTGCGCTGCTCTGGTTCGCCAGAAGCGGCTTAGTCATGCTGGCCACATGACCTGGAACCTGTACACCGGCTCCCTCGGCCAATAAAGCGAGATGAGCACCGCAACCCCAGAGTCGTCCGCGACTGGACCTAACGGTCAGGGGTCCCTTTACCTTTATCAGTGACTGCTAGTCACAATGGCTATGTGTTGTGTCCAGAATCCCAAGCACCATACCTCTGAATTGCAGTTGCTATGAAAGAACAGGAGAAGAGGGCTAATGACCACATGGCATCCTTAGTGAGTTCTCAGAGGCATCTGGTTGTCTGCTGATGGAAACAGAACATTGCTCCAGGTATGTTCTTATTAAAGATGTAGGAGCCCAGTCTTCTTTTGCATCCGACCACCCACATTCTAGGCTAGATGCTGATAGCTCACACTGAACTATGCCTGGTTTTCCCAGTCCTCATTTGTGAGGAGCAGTTTTCCACTTGGGTTTCTGAAGCTGACTAGCCACATGGCTGGAATGCAAAATAAATAAACCTCCTGGTCAGCATAGTCTTCAAGTCACCCTTTCCTCTCTTTTTTTGTTTTTATTAAATGCTTCCTTTGCGGTGAGAGAATCGCAATGTTTAGCTAGCTAAGCCAAAGGGCAAAAGTTACAATTCCAGGCAGTGCCCCCACTTCTGTGGTCTGCTTTTTTCACAGCGCAATGTGTAACTGTGAAAACACAGGAGCTAAAAAAAGAAAAAAAAAGGAGTTAGCATTCTGATACTAAAAATAAACCCTATGGCAACAAAACACACACAATGCCTCCATTTATTCCAGAAGGTCAATTCCTGAACAGGAACTTTCTTCTGAGGAACTCATCCTAAGGCCCCAAGACACATAGGACTGTGTATCCCAGTGCCACTGGTTTGCTACATTTCAGGCTAGTATACCAGTAAATACAAGACATCATCAAGTGAGAAGAAGCAGACTGATGGATCAGTCCAAACATCCACTTCATCCAGCATCCTTTGTCCACCAGATTTCTCTGGGAAGCCCAGAAGCAGGGTTTGGATGGAAGCAGTGGAGGCTGGTGTCCTACTGAGATGTGTAGGGCAGAAGTCAGCCATATAATTCTAGTCCATGCAACACACCCTCCTCCCTCCTGAGTGATACAGGGGCAAGACTGAGATGAAGGAGGAGGAAGTTGATTGGCAGTGCTATTGTCTGGGCTGGCTGTAAGGAAGAAGGCACGCAGGTGAGGGTTGTTTGAGGTTGGTGGGGCAGCATCGCCATTTGGTCTGACAGGCCAGCCTCTGCTGAATGCAGGGCCTTCTTCCATCCTTGTTCCTCAGCAACTAGTATCCATACGAACAACAGCATCTGCCATATACCAAGTCAGACCATTAGTCTATCTACCTGGGTATTGTCTACCATCAGTGGCTCTTCAGGGGTTTAGGAAGGAAGGTTCTCCCTGCCCTACTTGGAGGTGACAGGGATTGAATTTGGCAATTTCTTAATGCAAACAATGTGCTCTACTACTGAGCTACTGTGGCAAGTATTTCCACTTCTGTACTCATTTTTGCACCTATTTTGTCTGGCCCCAGAGACATTCGAACGTGCCCTATAGATGATTTTCCTTACCCCAGTGCAACACAATAAAACTTACAGAAATGGGAGTAAAACACATCTTTCTATTTTTGTAATGGGAAAAAAGCCCAACTTGCATACCAGACTAGTAAATCACTACTCCCTGTTTCCTAGCTTGAACTAATACCCTTGTGTTCTATTGTACTCAGTGGGACTTCTCAGAAGACTTTTATTGGACTGTGTTGTTACTAGGAAGTAAGCCCCATTGAAAATAGTGGCTTGTTCTGCTGCTAATCTAACACCCTCTTTCTCACAGAGGCCCCTGGGAAGTTTACGAGGAGAGCGTGACTGCAATAGCCACACTGTGCTGTTCCCAAACCCATCCCCAAACTGGAATTCAATGATATACTGCCTCTAAAGGTTCCATATAACCATCAATAGCCACTGGGAGACCCCATCTTCTATGAATTTGCCCTTCCTTCTCCTAACTCCAGGGAGGGAAGCACAGTGTTGCTTTTGCAGGGGAAACTCTGGAAATAACATGATGGGCCAGTTATTATAATTATAATTGATTAATTATAATTATTAATAATATGATTAATTATTATGCCATGTATATGCCAAAATGCCTTCTAAGTACTTTACAACTATAAAATCAATACATAATTAAAATATGCAATAACATTAAAACATCCTTTACAAAAATATACAATAAAGCAACCATTATATTAGGCAGGCAGCTTCACTGTACTTTTTTCAGCACCCGATAAAAACACTTTTGTTCAAAGAAGCCTACCCAGTTATGTAGAATGTTGATATGTGCTTGTGAATTTTTATTTGTTGTCTGTTTTAAATTATTGTTGTTAATTCTTTCTAGCAATGATTTTACACTTTTGTCCTTATTTATAAACCATTTTGAGGGTTTTTATGATATTTTTATTTTTACAATCAAGCACACTATAAATTTTATAAAACAAAACAAAAAGATTTAAAATAGTTTTTTTTAAAAAAAACAAATAACCCAGTTAAAACAATGAAATCAACAGTTCAGGGGACGTTCAAAAATTAAGGAGGTCAATTTCACAGGATGAAACTCAATTTCACTTTCTTCTCCCTATGTCATTTGAGGAAATATCCATCTCGCCTCTTAACAGGCAGGGAGGAAACTGACCAGAGCAGGTTCTTGTTTGCTTTGTGCCTGTTTCATACCGTTGCAAAGAGGAGAGAGTGATCACAGGCTTGGACGGAGATGGGAGAGATGTCTCAGTTCCTTTCCTTGCCAAACAGACACACACACACAAACGAAAAACGCAGGCATCTAAGGGTGGGCGGGTTCTTGAACTGCAATGCCTTATTATGCTCCCAGTTCGCCCTCCCTTGACGTCCTCAGCCCGGGAGTCTAAATAGAAGAAGTTGCAGGCAGCGGTCAAACAGCTCCAAATTGCTCTCTAGGGCAGTAGGCGAAGTGCGTAAAGACGAGGGGCCCCGCGAGCGCATCTGCCCTGCGTGGAAGTTTGTGGTTCGGATCGCTTTAAGTGCCTGAATAAAATCAGCCGGGGTTGCTTTTTCAAGAATGAATGAAATGAAAGTAGCAGTTTTGGGCAGCGAAGGAACAGGCAAATCTGGTAAGGCTCCCTTCTGTTTGACCTCCCTTTTCTAGCTACCTAAATTGCTGTTGTATATCGGTCTACAGGCACTTTGGGGTAACTTAAAAAAACTACTGGAGTTCTCCCTGTCTCTCCCCCCCCCAACGCTTTTTTGGCTGGGGTGAGGGAATGCTTGGTGTGTTTGTGATATAATCTGAAGTTTACACGAAGTTTATAGGATGAGATGCATATGTGTGTGTGTGTGTGAGAGAGAGAGAGAGAGAGAGAAAGAGATTTTGTTTCCCATTCTTTTGAAATACGATCAAGTAATATGTGTCCAAGAGCTGTCTTTATTTATTTTGCGCAAGAAAATAAAATTATTTCCATATACCTCATCCAAATTGCCAACATTTCACAGGCCCTGCTTCTGTCCTGTTAACAGCATTTTGACATATGTATCTAGAAAGTATCTGTATTTATTTATGTTATATGTTTTAAAAAATTAAAAATACCCTTCTTTCAAAGTACCTACTTATGGTTGCCATTTTCCTGCCAAGACCTTGCTGCTATGCCTTTAACATCACTTTTGTATAGAGCAGTGAAACTTCTGCCAGTGTATATCTTCAGTACCTAGAAAGGTGTTGGCTGCTTAAGTTCTAAATGTCATTCTTAAGGCACAGGAGGAGAACTGGTTGAATAAAAGTTCGCCACTTTAGCTCATGTGAGGAGGGGGAGTGTGTCCAGAATTCTGGGATGTCTTCAATTTGAAATTTCATTTTGCAAAGCAGCGTTTGAAACAGCTGAAAATTCCAATAGCTGAATCTGAAAGTGCAAAATTGAAATTGGAAGTTCAACATTTTGAATGGTACATTTTCTTTCTCCTTTTTTTTAGAAGCACAAACTCTCTAATGCTGTCAGTTTAGGAATATTTACTTGAGCCTATTTGATCTAAAACAGACTTAACTTCAGAGTTAACATGCACAGACATCTCAGTGCATCAAATTTCCAAATGTGACATTTTGATATCTCACCTCTCCCAACCAATAATTTACAAAACTATGCCATTGGCAATGTTCTCCAAAACTAACTCTAGAGTCTATAAATCCAGATTTGCACTAAGATCTGTAAGCTATTCACTCGCAATAGCCCAAATATTGCTCCAGGGGTTCCTTAAGGATGCATTTGGGATTCACCCAGTGGCACCTCTCCAGTGTAGAGCCATTAATTAAAAGTGTGGGAGAATTATCATCAACATCATCAACATCATCCTAATTTGGCATGAGAAACCCCATTGCTGATGTTGCCAGCTTGTTTTGTGCAGACATGATGAGACGATAGGGTAGCCATTTTCAGCTATCTGAAGGGATGTGTCACATGGAAGATGCAGCAAGCTTGCTTGCTGTTGCTCCAGAGACTAAGACCCGAACCAATAGATTCAAGTTACAAGAAAGGAGATTCTGGCTAAACATTAGGAAGAACTTTCTGACTTGACAATGGGACAGACTACCTTGGAAGGTGGTGAACTCTCCTTTATTGGAGGTTTTCCAACAGAAGTTGGACGGCCACCTGCCAGGGTCTGTAACTGTCATTCCTGCATTGCAGGAGGTTACGCAAGATGACCCTAGTGTATCCCTTCCAACTCTGCAATTCTTTGAGTCCTGCTATTGTCCCAAATTATTTTGTGCAGACCCGAGTCCTGCAGTGTCCCAGATGATCGGTGGCAGAGCTGAGTGTGCTTCTAGCTTGAGGATCATAGAATCATAGAATCATAGAGTTGGAAGAGACCACAAGGGCCATCGAGTCCAACCCCCTGCCAAGCAGGAAACACCATCAGGGCACTCCTGACATATGGTTGTCAAGCCTCTGCTTAAAGACCTCCAAAGTAGGAGACTCCACCACACTCCTTGGCAGCAAATTCCACTGTTGAACAGCTCTTACTGTCAGGAAGTTCTTCCTAATGTTTAGGTGGAATCTTCTTTCTTGTAGTTTGGATCCATTGCTCCGTGTCTGCTTCTCTGGAGCAGCAGAAAACAACCTTTCTCCGTCCTCTATGTGACATCCTTTTATATATTTGAACATGGCTATCATATTACCCCTTAACCTCCTCTTCTCCAGGCTAAACATGGAGTAGATCTGATTTTCTGATTGCTGACATAGGATAGATGAGCCACAAGGGTATTTCTGCAGTGCAGCTGACTAGCAAGACTAGTCTTCTTTATTTGTCACATTTCTCTCTTAACATTTCTTCCAAGGAGCTCAGAGGGGCATGACATCCCTGTGAAATAAGTTGGGCCAGAAGATGGTGACGAGCCCAGGGTCATTGTTGAGCTTGATGGCTAAGCAGCCATTTGAGCTTTTTGGTCTCCCATTCCACCACACTGCCCACTTTTACTGTTTCAGTTTAACACTGAAACTTGAAATACAAGCCCCAGGGGGTATGCAGGTGCCCAGGACATTGTCTGAAGGCAAGTGATGCAACACTTGTGGAAGTGAAAGCAGATCACAGTCCGAAGAGTGCCTGGATGAGAGATTCAGTGGGCTCTCCATCTTAAACCATCTTGAATTCCACCAAGGGAGAAAAGACAGACTTGAATGGCGTTCATAAATGAGTGCTAAAAAGTGCCTCTCCATTCTTTCCTCTTCTGCACCAAGTCCTTCCTCTCCAGGGATCCATTGTTGGTCTCTTCAGCACTAGGGACCAATTAACTGCCTGGAGCATCTTGCTTTTGTCTCCTTTTCCAGGAAAGTGCCAGTACATTCTGTGGCCAGGCTCCAGCAAAACTAAGCCTCATTGAAACAAAGGCAATTGTTAGTTGCAGCCAACTTTCTCCATCCGTGAGGTTTAGGGAGATGGGGATTTATTGCAGTGCCTGTCCAGCAGATGTACACAAGTCCACGTAACCTAGTTGTCATCAATGCCAGCCCACACTTTTGTGTCATCATGGCTGGCCCTACTTTGGGCCAGAATGAAGTGTCTGTTGCTGGTTACTACATATGTCACAAATGAGAAGCAAATAATTTATTATTGTATTTATATTTCCAGAAATAGATGCTTGTGGAATTTCTGTCTCAGTGCCAATTTTGTGGGTACTGTGCACTTTGCTGTCCTGCCTCAGGCAGCAAAATGTCTTGGGTTTGTCCAACAGGCTGAAGATCATTTCTCATGTCACATTTTGTTTTCTCATTGTAGCCCTTACAGTACGCTTTCTGACCAGACGCTTCATTGGAGAATATGCTTCTGACTCTGGTAAGCCTCCACTGACTTGGAAAATCTGTATCTACTTTGCCTCTTAGGTCCCATCTGCATTATGCATTGAAAGCAGAATCACAGAATTGTAGAATTGGAAGGGACCCTGAGGATCATTGAGTCCAACCACCTGCAACACAGGAGTAGGGAATGAAACCTGCAACCTTGACATTATCAGATCCACACTTTAACCAACTGAGCTATCTAGGCTGACTCATACCACTTTATTTATTTATTTATTTATTTATTAATGAATGAATGAATGAATGAATGAATGTATGAATGAATGGCATTTATAGCCAACATTTTCCCTGAGGAACTCAATGTGGCATAAATGGTTGTCTTGCCCACCATCTTATCCTCACAACAACTAGGTTAGGCTGAAAGAATGTGATTGGCCTAAGGTCGCTCCATGAGTGACTGAGTAGGGATGTGAATCCTGGGGTTTTTTTTACATGAGCAGTGGGAAATCTATTTTTGAGTGGTTTTTTACACTCATGATCATGTGTGTCCTCCTTCTCTTGTCTCACAGAGTGCATCTATACAAAGCACGTTTGTCTGGAAGGAAAGCCGATCAACCTGGAAATATATGATCCTTGTTCACAGGTAAGTTAAAGAACACTGCCGACAGCATGCTCCGATGTTGCATCACGTCACATCACTCTGAAGGTCTTTTAAGTAATGTTGGGAAATAAAGTGCAGGAGAGGGGGCTGCGAGATCCATGGGTCTAAACTGAACCCCTAATTAAGATTCATGTCTTCGATGTCAATCCATTTTGATCCCAAAAGTGGTCCAAACGTGGTTTGTGGTTGCGTGCTCCTTTCTGGGATGCAAATAATTGAGAGGGTTGGGTTGGTGTTGGTGGAAACCAATGGCTGGGATCAAATAATTCTTTAATGTATGCATCCACATTTGCATCCCATAGCCCATAATCTGCTTATGCACTTCACTGCCATGTGATGTTGCAATGGCAATAAGTTCACATGCTGTTTATAAAAAGGAATTAAGCTGATTCTTGGAGGATGGTGCTGTCAATGGCTGTTCCACTTAGGTTCCAGTTAGTTGTGATATTTCTGAACACCAAATAACAGGGGAGAGCCCAGGGGGCTGGTTTGCCCCTGTTACAGACAGAATCTTGGGCTGTAAATTGACACCATATAGGTGTGTGCACCAAAGGTTCATGTGAACTTACATGGATAGTTGGTCTGGCCCAACAAAGCAGTTATTGTGATTTTATATATATTTACATGCTAATAATAATAATAAGAAGAATTTATTATTTATACCCCGCCCATTTGGCTGGGTTTCCCCAGCCACTCTGGGTGGCTCTCAAGAGAATATTAAAAACATGATAAGACATTAAAAACTTCCCTAAACAGGGTTGCCTTCAGATGTCTTTTAAAAGTCAGATAGTTGTTTATTTCCTTGACATCTGATGGGAGAGCGTTCCACAGGGCGGACGCCACTACTGAAAAGGTCCTCTGCCTGGTTCCCTGTAACCTCAATTCTCATAGTGAGGGAACCACCAGAAGGTCCTCGGAGCTGGACCTCAGTGTCCGGCTGAACGATGGGGGTAGAGACACTCCTTCAGGTATACTGGGCTGAGGCCATTGAGGGCTTTAAAGGTCAGCACCAACACTTTGAATTGGGCTCAGAAACATACTTGGAGCCAATGCTGGTCCTTCAGGACCAGTGTTATGTGGTCTCGGTGGCAACTCCCAGTATCCCCCTTTGTTCTGCTTACCTCAGCTTCTCATACTTCACTAGAAGTAGCTTTCATAGGTTATTTTTAAAGGTGAGAGTTTCCAGGGCAAATATCTAAAATTCAACGCTTGCAGTCATTAAGGTGCTCTATGAGAGCCAGTGTGGTGCAGTGGTTAAGAGCGGTAGACTCATAATCTGGTGAACCGGGTTCGCGTCCCCGCTCCTCCACATGCAGCTGCTGGGTGACCTTGGGCTAGTCACACTTTTTTGAAGTCTCTCAGCTCCACTCACCTCACAGAGTGTTTGTTGTGGGGAAGGAAGGGAAAGGAGAATGTTAGCCACTTTGAGACTCCTTTGGGTAGTGATAAAGCGGGATATCAAACCCAAACTCTTCTTCTCTTCTTCTATGGTATGCTATGCGGATGCATCCTCTCATGCGATGGGTCTGTTACCTTCCAGCCTCGACGGGGGAAGTTGTCTCTCACCGATGAGCTCCACTGGGCAGATGGGTTTGTGGTCGTGTATGCAATCAGTGACAGAGCCTCCTTTGCCTTCGCGAAAGCCTTGCTGTACCGGATACGAGAGTGCCACATGTCGGGCTGCAAAAGGTAAGTCCATCAATGGCTGGAGCTAGGATTGTTGAAAGGATTGTGATAGCCATGAGAGAGTCTGGTTAGTTCTTATAGTTCCCATCCTGTTGAACATATCTGTACTACAGGGGCTGCATTCAGACAGCCCTTTATTCTTAGGGTCACGGGTTTGAGCCCCACATTGGGCAGGATATTCCTGCACTGCAGGAAGTTGGACTGTATGATCCTCGTGGTCCCTTCAAACTCCAAATATATGATTCCCTTATCCCCATCCTTTTCACACTTTATGTAATCTTCTGCAAATCTGGTAGAAAGAGCCGCTTCTGCAAATCTGGTAGAAATCTCATGCTCATTTTCAGGTTAACGACTTCCAAAAAATATCTGCTTGCGACGCTGTTAACCTGGAAAATCACGGGTGTTTTACACTGTAATCTTCCTGTTGTTTTTGTGGATCACACCACTGCCACCCAAGCAATGAAATTTGTGGTGCCGTTCTGGCATATAGGACTTTCCCATAGTTTTCACAGTGGGAACAGAAGCATGCAGGCACCCGAAGAGTGGTGACATGTCCCATGATGTCTGCTGTTGCGTCATACCATGGCCACTGGGTATGAATGAAATTTAGCATGACATGAGGGTATATCAAGCCAGTTCCATAATGCAACAGGTGACACACTGTAAAATGATGGTTAGACACCAGGACAGTAGTCCTAACAGTATAACCAGGGGAACTAATGCAATAATCTCCATGTCTGAATGCATCCAGGGTTTTGCTGGCTTAAGAGTCATTCCTTTTTCCCAAGAAGCCCTGGGAAATGGAGTTACATGAGGGTGGGAGAAGAATCACAATGGAGAAATCTAAAGCATTTCGCCAAACCGCAGTTCCTAAGATTCTTTTAAGTGAAGCCATGTCAGTTCAAGGAGGATATTTCTGATATAGGTTTGCAGTGCGGGTAAGGCCCTAATCTCTTACATTCAGCATGCAAAACATGAGCTGAACCATGTTCTTCATTTGTTTCTTAAGATTTAGGTGCCGCCTTGCAAAACCATTATCAGTGGGGCTTAAAATTGTATTGGTAAAAACACCACCAAATTGTCTGGTCTGTGTAAATAAGCTAAAGGCAGTACTTCTACGCAGCATAATGACTACTTACACATTCCAAAAAATGGAGGAAACGCATCATCAAAGGAAGGACATACAGAGTTGCGTTTGCTAGCTTATAAACACATTTAGAAATTAATACAGTGGTACCTTGGGTTACAAACACTTTGGGTTACAGACTCCGCTAACCCGGAAGTAGTACCTCAGGTTAAGAACTTTACCTCAGGATGAGAACAGAAATCACGCACCGGTGACAGTGGGAGGCCCCATTAGCTAAAGTGGTACCTCAGGTAAAGAACGGTTTCAGGTTAAGAATGGACCTCCAGAACGAATTAAGTTCATAACAGAGGTACCACTGTAATAATAATAATTAATAATGACACATAATAATAATTAATAATAATTAATAATGACACATGATAGAGGACCTGTAAAACAGGACGCAGGGCTATCCTATGTAACATAGAAAGCCGTTGTGGTTTAGTGGTTAGTGTTGGACTAGGACCTGGGATTCCAGGGTTCAAATCCCTCCTCAGTGATGAAACTCACTGGGTGAACTTGGGCCAGTCAAAGTCTCAGCCTAATGCCACCTTTAGCTCCTTGGAGAATAGAGGGGATATTACTGCAATAATAAATAAACAATAATAAGCAGCATCAGAATAAAATGATCAACAAATTGTGTTTTATGAGTTTTTCCTCTCCTCAACTCTCCCTCAGGGCTGCAGACTCCACTGTCATTTTAGTTGGGAACAAGCAAGATTTGTGCCATATGCGTGAAGTTGGCTGGGAGGAAGGGCAAAAGTTGGCCCTGGACTACAAATGCCAATTCTGCGAACTGTCTGCGGCGGAACATTGTCAGGAAGTGGCAGCCATGTTCACCAAAGTCCTGAAGAACGTCACTTCAAACGCTAAGGGGAAGGAGAAAAGGCGGCCTAGCGGGTCAAAATCTATGGCCAAACTGATCAACAACATGTTTGGGAAGAGGAGGAAGTCTGTTTAAAGGAAAGTCCTCCAGCTGTGATCAGGGCAGGAAGAAGATGCACACAAAAGAAGACCTAGTCAACATGGAGATTTTACTCCAGTGAATTTCATTTCTAAAGAGGAGGTCATAGAGCAATATTGAATTATTCACACATTGCTTAAGGTCTGATGGATGGTTGACTCTCATAGGGACGTGTGACCTGTCCCCGCTGAAAAGAGTTGTATTTGAGTTGACACATAACACAAAAGTTCTGCCTGCAGTGATTGAAATATGATGGCAGATCCAGACATGCAATTTTTTCGCTGCTACAGCCAATGGGTAGGCAGCAAGGCTTTCTTGACCCAGCTGATGTTAGTCAACACTGAGTCCAATTGAAAGCAATGGGACCTAAGCTAACACCAGAAAATGACATTGAGCTGGACTTGGGCTGGATCCAGACACATCAAAGAAATGCTTCAGAAAAATGTGTTGTAACCTTTAAAATGAGAAATCGTGATGGCAAAAATGGAACTCCACAGTGCCAACTGGTGTCACAGTGTTATATTGCATGTAAAATGCCTACAAAATGCCTTTTCTTTACCAATCTAGCTGAGTCCTAGGACCAGGATCAATGTGTCCCCCATCTGCACTATATATAAAAACTATATCATACCACTTTAAATAGCCATAGTTTCCCCCAGAGAATCATGGGGACTGTGGTTTACTAAGGGTCTGAGAGTTGTTAGGAGACCCCTATTCCTCCTCACAGAGCTACAATTCTCAGAGTAGTTTAACAGCCAATCTCTCTTTTCAATAAACTCTGGGAACTGAAGCCCTGCGAGGGGAATAGGGGTCTCCTAGCAATTCCCAGCACCCACAACAAACCACAATTCAGAGCATTCTTTTTTGGGTGAAAGCTTTAAATTCATAGTGCAGCCCAGATTGCAATAACTCTAAATCCTTAGGGTCTGCTTTCGTCCTGACATTTACTTGTTCTATGGATTTAACCTAACAGCTTTCCACATCTCTTCTCCATTCGTGTTTCTGTTTACAGTGGTGCCTCGCAAGACGAAATTAATTATATTAATAATTTTTCGTCTTGCGAAGCACGGTGTCAGAAAAGTTTTGGAAAAGCTTCAAAAAATCACCAAAAACCTCAAAAAAGGCTACCACACCGCGTTCTATGAGTTGCTCCTCGAAATCAAGTCGCAACTGTATTAACGGTGTTAAGAAAAAGGAAACAAACTTGCAAAAAAGCAAGACGCTTTCGTCTTGCGAAGCAAGCCCATAGGGAAATTCGTCTTGCGAAACAGCTCAAAAACCGCAAAACCCTTTCGTCTAGCGAGTTTTTCGTCTTGCGAGGCATTCGTCTTGCGGGGCACCACTGTATATAGACCTATCTAGCAATACAATCCTATGTATGTCTACTCAGAAGTATGTCCTGCCTTGTCCAATGAAGCTTACTGTCGTGTATAGGACTGCAGTCTAAGTCTACCTAAAACTATGTATGGTTTACTTCTACTTAAAGCTTCCAGGTAGTCCATGTTATCAGCAATAATTGGTTTTCTTACAATAAAATATGCTAGTGCCTTTCAGGAGTATTGCAAGCACAGGCCCAGGGCGCAAATTTGTTCCAAAATTTGCATATGCTAATTTCTATGCGTAAATGCACATTTTGGTGTCTCAGCAAAATAAGCGTGCCTGGGGTTCATGCTGAGGAGCCTTGTGAACAAAGTAAAAAATAAAATTAAGCTTTAAAGAAAGTGAGGAAGAAGACCCAAGCAACATAAAAGGGGAGCTTTAATTGAAGTATGGGAATACCAGAAGACTGCAGAGTGCAGACCACTGGTCATATGATTGTAGAATGAAGGGATGGACACTCACAAACACCCCTTGGTCATCTCAGGGGAGTTGTAAGCACTGCAAAAACCTTGCACCCCAACCCTGAGAATTTCACCACCATTTTCTTTCTCCTTTGATAATCCCTAAGTGCAATTGTTTTATCATCCATTGATGGAGTACGGCTTTAAACAAGAACTTGCGAGAGAACTCTTTCATGCAGCGTTAATCCATTCTGCCTTTCAACACTGTTTTATTATTGCATTTTATGGCTTTCGGGCCATGTTTGGATTACGTTTGTTGTTTACTGCCCCGATTATTTTTAATTAAGGGAGGTTTATAAATAATAAATAAATAAAGGGCAGAGTGAACTGGTGAGAAAGAACCCTAAGATCTTACTTGGAAACCTCTTCCTTGGAGTTGCTTGGCAAATTCTCAGGAGCAGTGAAAAATAGATAAAGCCAATACATTTCTTGCTTGATTGGGGGAGGAGAAGCTGGGTTTATTGCTCCCCACAGCAACCTTTTAAGAAAAAAAATACCCAGCTCTGAATAATGCTGACATTGTAATGCCCTTCACACAACACTTGATATTGTTAACTGGTATCCTTGTGTGCTGTGGTCTCAGTTCCTGGGGGGTGGGTGGATCAATTACCGTATTTTTTGCTCTATAAGACGCACCAGACCACAAGACGCACCTAGTTTTTGGAGGATGAAAACAAGAAAAAAATATATTCTGAATCTCAGAAGCCGGAACAGCAAGAGGGATCGCTGTGCAGTGAAAGCAGCAATCCCTCTTGCTGTTCTGGCTTCTGGGATAGCTGCGCAGCCTGCATTCGCTTCATAAGATGCACACACATTTCCCCTTACTTTTTAGGAGGGAAAAAGTGAGTCTTATAGAGCAAAAAATATGGTAACTGTTCTGTCTTTCTCGATGGAAAGACAAGTTTGCAGTGTAGAGGGAGATGGTCACTGAGCATAGGATCACCTATGTGAAACTCAACCAAGTACGGCGTCATTTTAGTGGGAAACAGAATATAGTCCACCACACTATTTCCCTGCGGGGAGATGTAGGTAAAATTCCCAGAGCCTTCCCAGTCAGTTAGCCCACTGAGCCAAGGAACTAACAGCAGCAGCAGAGAAAACATGCTCCCCTCTTTACTTTCAACTTTCTTGGGCATATGAAACTAATCACAATTATCTTGAATTTCTGCTTATCCCTCACGAAAGAAGGGCATTTTTGCTGGCCAGGTTCAATTCAAATCCATCAAACCTCCTTTGGGGAAGCTTCTCGGGAATGGTGGAAGCAGAAAGAATTTGCCCATGTGAAGACCACCTGCTGGAAACTCTTACTCATATGATTCTAAAATGTAAACTATATGCTGATCTCCACCAGCAGTTTCTAGATCAATGCTGCATCCCCAAATGGAAACCAGAGTTGGAGGTCATCCGTTTTCTATTACTGGGGAATGATCAGGAGCTCACCAAGTTAGTGGCTAAATATCTTTATTTGGTTTTTTTGTCGCAGAAACACATTGCAGACGTCTGATCTCCCTGGAGACCTAGAGATGTAACGTTAGACTGTTTTGCCTCTTTTCATTTGACAAATGTTCTGTGACACTGGGGAGGGGGTAATTCTGTATTGATTCACAAGGGATGTTTGTATGCGATGCCAATAAAAGGTTTGATGATGATGATGAAGATATCGTCCTAAAGTCAAAGCTTTTTGCTTAGAAGTCATCAGGCATATAAATATGGTTTTTGTCACCTCCTTGAGATTTACAGATGTTAATGTCCTCCTGAATTATGTTCTGGTCCTTTGGAACTTGACAGAGAGACAATCAAACTGGCAGGGGACACTCAGGGTAGCTAAACATCTAACGCTTCAATACTGGGACAAGAGGTCCGCCCCTACCAATTGCACCATAGACAGAAGATATGATTCATCTGGCAACTAAGGATGGTGACCTTCCATAAACACAAGAGAAATGGAAGTTTTAAGATACAGTGGTACCTCGGGCTACATATGCTTCAGGCTACAGACCCCACTAACCCAGAAATAGTACCTCAGGTTAAGAACTTTGCTTCAGAATGAGAACAGAAATCGTCTTCTGGCGATGCAGCGGCAGCAGGAGACCCCATTAGCTAAAGTGGTGCTTCAGGTTAAGAACAGTTTCAGGTTAAGAACGGACCTCCGGATCTAATTAAGTACTTAACCAGAGGTACCACTGTACATCTTCTCAGATTTATTTGCTTGAATGTCTGGGCAACGGTTTGGTCTGGACCATCACCTGCTTCCACCTCACTCCCCCCCCCCAAAAAAAAATGTATGTACAGAATGTGTTGATTTGATTTATTATGGCTTATTTTTCATTGTTTAGCTATTTGTTTCTGCTTGGGGGGGGGGGATTCAATAAAATTCAATTTAAAAACTCACTGAGAAAAGGCGAACAACCTGCTTCATGCAGTAATACTAATGGGATCTGCAACAAAATGTTGTGAAATGGTGCCTCAACAGCTTTTGCGGGGTCTTTGCTCATTGACCAGTCCTGGGCTGCACAGTCTGCAGTTTGCATAGCACAAATGTCCTTCAGAACATCTCCTTCTACTGCTGACTAGATCAGAACAGTGAGGGGGGAAGTCCCAGTCACAATTTAAGGCAAAGATTTAGTGATGTGCACATACTTCTGTGTGCTGTGTGGTATGGAGTACTTAACCTTAAGGCCTTTGGGCTCCAAATGGAGGACAAACGGCCTCTAGAACTTCACATATGGAATGTGATCAGAATCTCAGATGCCCACTGGCTAGTTTCACAGTCTCCAGCTGGTGTCTGCTCCTCTTCCCCACTGACCCTTGGTTGCTCCTAGTCTTTGGATTGTTTGAAATCAAAGGCTTTGCATAACTGAGCTTGGGTGGGGTGTTGGTGCAGAAAAGGGATATTAGGAGTGGTTGTTCCATGTCACGCTGTTCCTCTTTATCCTTCTGCAGGGTCACCAACATACCACATTTAGTCTCAGTGTAATATACAGTGGTACCCCACAAGACGAATGCCTCGCAAGACGGAAAACCCGCAAGACGAAAGGGTTTTCTGTTTTGGAGGCGCTTCGCAAGACGAATTTCCCTATGGGCTTGCATCGCAAGACGAAAGCCCATAGGGAAATGCTGGCAGTCGGGAGCAAAGACTTTCACCCACAGCCGGCCTTCAGAAGAGGACCTCTTCTGAAGGCCGGCGGGGGGCAAAACTCTTTGCTCCCCCCGCCTGCCTTCCCCCCGCCTGCCCCGGGCGATCTTAAAATGCTGGCGGGCGGGAGCGAAGCGTTCGCTGCCGACCCCCAGCATTTTAAAATCTCCCCGTGTCCCGGGGAGGTTTTAAAATGCTGGGGGTCGGCAGCGCTTCGCTCCCGACCCATGCCGGCAAGCCTTGCGCGCAAGGCTTGGGGCGGCAGCCTGCATCCCCAAGCAGGGGGTGAGCTGCGGAGCCCGCCCCCTGCTTGGGGGAGATGCCGGCAAGCCTTGCGCGCAAGGCTTGGGGTGGCAGCCTGCATCCCGAAGCAGGGGGTGAGCTGCGGAGCCCGCCCCCTGCTTCAGGCAGATGTCGGCAAGCCTTGCGCGCAAGGCTTGGGGCGGCAGCCTGCATCCCCAAGCAGGGGGTGAGCTGCGGAGCCCGCCCCCTGCTTGGGGGAGATGCCGGCAAGCCTCGCATGCCCGGCGGGAGGTCCCGCTTAGCCCGCTGTTCCGAAGCGGGGAGGGGGGCGGGAAGACCTGCCCCAGCCGCCCCACTTCGGAACGCTGTTCCGAAGCGGGGCAGGAACACCTTCTGAAGGCGGGCAGGGGGCGAAAGTATTTGTCCCCCCTGCCTGCCTTCCCAGGGGCTTTTAAATCGCCCCAGACAGCAGAGAAGTCCTCCGCTGTCCGGGGCGATTTTAAAATGCCGCCCGCCAGCATTTTAAGATCGCCCCGGACAGCGGAGAAGTCCTCCGCTGTCCCAGGGTTTTTTAAAATGCTGGGGGTGGGAAGAAAAGTCCTTGTCCCCCCCCCCAGCCTTCAGAAGAGGTCCGGGGACAGACTGTCCCCGGACCTGGTCTGAAGGCGGTTTCCCTAGGAACGCATTAATTGATTTTCAATGCATTCCTATGGGAAACCGTGCATCGCAAGACGAAAAAACCGCAAGACGAAGAGACTTGCGGAACGAATTAATTTCGTCTTGCGAGGCACCACTGTATTACAAGATGTATATGCCACTGAATCGACACAAAAACTCAAAGCTGTTTGCAAACATAATGAAAGAATGAAATACAATTTTGAAAGAATTGTTGACATTTCCTGCCTGTCCTGTTGTTGCTTTACCATTGCACTTTTCTATCGGATATTTATTTCAATATAACTAACCACCATCATTCAGCCCCTTTTGGCCACTAGAGAACGAAAATGTCACCTGTGTTTATGCGTGCAGATATACAATCTGCAGCCATTTCTGCAAGCAGGTGTTTCCCCGTCAACAGTGCTTTTGCAGTGCTTAGCTGTAACTGTAACTGAATGTATCCACGCACAGAAAATCTCAACACAAATAGGTTATCCTTCCCCCTTAAGGCACACAGTTGGGCAGGCCCACTGCCTCCATTCCTTTTCCCTTTCCCTGTTTCAGTTGGCTCCTTCACTCAGCGCCGCAGTGCTCTCCTGGGCCAAAGGCTGCCTTTTCATCTCCTGCAGTTTAGCTTGCTGACAGATGTTTCTCTCCCTCGACTGCATGGCTGGTGCCACGATCCTGGGCCTCAGCCCAGCTCTGCATTCTGAGCTAGCATCATTTTCCTAGAATGAGGCTTCATGTTTCGAATGGTGATGATCTCCCTGGCCCCGTTCAAGGTTCTCTTACTCCAAGAGATCATATGGGTTTGCTGATTACGGCTTCCTTTAATACATGGCGCTGCAATCAAAGCAGAGCAATGCATACTTTCACTACAGTCTACCTAACGTTTTCCCTGGCAATGTCTGATTGCCATGTGGACAGCTTGAAGGTGCTGGATATTTGCCATTCTGTGGAATTCAAGGCTGATCTTCAATTGGTTTAGAGCACACACAAAAATCTAGTGTGTCTTAAAAAAACAGCAACAGGCACATTGCTCATCCATATACAGTGGAAGCTCTATTTGCGACCATAATCTGTTCTGAAGGTCTGTCCAGAGGTCAAAATGGGTCGCTGGGAGAGGCGCCATTGTGTGCAGGTGGTGATTGCCCGCTTCTGCACATGTGCGAATGGCGATCACCACTGCTGCGCATACGCAAACAGCGGCAAACCCACCGGTTACTTCCAGGTTTGCAGTCATGACTTGTAGCGACCATAAGAAGAGGCGGTGGTAAGTAGAAGTTCGACTGTATTGAAACACAAGAAGAAATCCAGATACAAGATGAGTGGGTTAAATTGGCCCTATTATTCCTTGTACCTTTGAAATGCAAAGCCGCCCATTCTCTACGTTCATTGCCCATCACTCCATGGCTGGGGAAAGTAAATAAGGATGCGAGAATTAGCCCTGCTGTGGAGGACAGGAACATGGGCGCTGCAATCCAAAAGAGCAGCAGAAGAAATAAGGGTGTTTGTGTGCAGACAAACACATGTGAGTCCCCTCTTTTTGCTCTCCCATTGGTTTTCTAAGGGGGGGGGGAGACTTCCCATTGATCCCAGTGGAAAACAAGTATGCCGCTCCCAGGGCTGGCATACTTTCTGCCCCATTATGGAGTCGCAGTGTGGCAACAGCAGGGTTTCATGTCATTGGAAGTTTGCATGCATACAGCTGTACTCACAAAGGCTCCCTCGGTAGAGACAGTTGTGTTCTTTGTGCCAAGGTCAGTGTACAGGGAGGGGGAAGACCCATAATGTGTATTTCAAGCACAACCAAGACACATTTAAAGCACATGACACACACCCACACACTCAAGAATCCAAGGAACTGGAGTTTGTTAAGAATGCTGGGAGCTCTGTAAGGGGAAAACTACAGTTCCCAAGAATCTGGGGTGGGGAGTTAAATGTTTTATGTATGGGGTGGATTTGCCCTTCATACATTCACAGGAACATTTATGCCTGATGTTTTTTTTTTTGGGGGGGGGGGGTCTCCCATGTCTTTCAAAGCATGAAAAGCAGGTAATCTCTATCTATCTATCTATCTATCTATCTATCTATCTATCTATCTATCTATCTATCATCTATCATCTATCTATCATCTATCTATCTATCTATCATCTATCTAGCTATATATCATCTATCTATCATCTATCTATCATCTATCTATCTATCTATCTATCATCTATCAATCATCTATCTATCTATCATCCATCTATCTATCATCTATCTATCTATCTATCTATCTATCTATCTATCTATCTATCTATCTATCTATCATCTATCAATCATCTATCTATCTATCTATCTATCTATCATCCATCTATCTATCATCTATCTATCATCTATTCACTCATTCATTCACTGCATTTATATCCGAACTTTTTCTCCAAGGAGCTCAAACTTAACAACCCAGTGAAGAAGGTTCAGCTGAGAAGCAGTGACTGGCCCAAGGTCACTTGATGATCTTCATGGCTGAGTGGAGATTTGAACCCTGGTCTCCCTGGCCCTAAGCCATCGCTTTAACCACCACACCACATTGCTATGAAACTTCAGCAAACGAAAATGCTTCATGGTTGACACCTTACAAATGAAAAAAAAGGAAATAAATAGGAGACTGACGAATGTGCCTGGTGTTGGTGTGCTCCGTATTCTGAATGCCAAGATAAAAGGGGGCCTGTCCTTGGTAGCTTAACCCTTCCCACATCCAATTGCTGAACCCTGAAAATGCCCCCTGTTTCTTTATCATCAGCAGCACCATCATCATTCCCTAGCCTGGCTCTGGAACCAGATGCATTTGCAGGACAGAACTGGTGGAGGTTGGAAGACTCGGATGCTCCCTCCCTGTCATTGAGTGATCCTTCCTGCAAAGTGCACCCCAGCCCTGCGTGCTCCTTGCCTTGTCTGATCATGGTTTGAGGAATACGCATTTGCAGAGATAATGCCTGGTTCCACCCTTTAGCTCTATTAGAAGAGGAACCATGCTGAGTTTTCAGTGGCTCCGTGGGAAAGTAATAAGGTAGAGTTGTGATCTTAGCATGCACACATAAATCCGCCAGACATCTAAACAGATTGATAAGTCAAGTGTTCTCAGGTCAACTGTTACCAGAATGGAGTGCTTATTTGTCTCAAATTAGAAATGAGATGCTTGGTGACAGATAATAGAGATTGGAGACGTAAGAAGGGGGGCGAACTGCCCCCCTCCCCTTCTTCTCTTTATCAAACTCACTTGATTTAATGCAAGACACGCACGGTTAATGATAGCTTTGAGTGATACCTGTATGTTTTATAGGTGTATAAATTGGTTGTAGTAAAATCTTATACATCCTATATCACTAGGTATTGTTTCAGCCTATTACAGGCGATATCTATCCAGAGCTGACTGGATTGTATTAATCTGATCCTAGTTTAATGATGCCTTAACATTTTTATGGGAGAATTTAATGTTTGCAATATCCATGTTCCTTATTTGAAAGTGTGACTTATAGGTTCTCATCTTCCTTAAATTATGAAATCCTTCAGCTAATAAAGGAAAATGATTATGCTTTGCCAAAAAAAAAAGGAAAGGAGGGGGGAAGGCAAAGTCATTTAACAAGCCATATAGCTGTCTATTGTAGGGCTTTGCATAATAATTGTAATTTAGCTATGACGAATTCTAAAGGCAGTTGTATTAGTCAGAGGCTGCAGTTTTGAAGAAAAGGAAAAACTTCACCACTTGAAGATTTACATTTTCCAAGCACAGGTGGGGAAAAAATACTTTATTGTGGATCAATAATGTGTTTACTAATAATGCTGTTAAGGACATCAGTTGTGCCAAAATAAATGGTTGTTGGTGTATTATTATTATTATTATTATTATTATTATTATTATTGCAATACTCTAATATTCAACTGCCCTTTTTGTCCCTTTGAGAATCTGTGGGTTGGCTAACAATTTATGGACCTGCTGGTCTTGCGATGTTAATAGGTATCTGACAAAGTGGATAGAAACCCCTAGTTCTCATTGTACCTGAAGGACTTCTGGCAGAGATCCAGGAACTGGTAGGCTGTGTCAGAGCCCATTCTGGTAACACTGCCCTTCATCTTAGATGCCACCAAACTCTCGATACACAGGTGGCTTTGGGGCACATCTGATAATATGAAGTTTCCCTAGGAACCACTTTGTGAGCATGACAGTAGGGATTGGCAAATCTGTCTATTTTGGGTTCTCTGAGTTTCTCATTTTACCAACCTTCAATTCAGTTCTCCACATCAGGAGACAGGCCTGTGGCCGTACTACAAACATGGTTAAATAAACTGCAAAAGAGGCCAGACCTTCTGTACAGCTAGATGATGTGATCAGAAAGGGGCAGCTTTAGGAGTCTGGCTGCAATCCTAACTCCCCTGTCCTAGGAGTAAGAATTCAGTAGGACTTATTTCTGACTGAGCAGACATGGTTAGGTTAGGATAGTATTGTTTGTTGTGGAACTATAGCAATAGACCCTCCAAATTTTCCAGTCCCAGATTTACAGATTCTATCCCAGTTTCTGATTTGATCCTGGAAAAGTGTACCATTCCAGGAAGCCCCTGAAAGTACAGGGAAATTATTTAATGATTTATTGTGTTTTTGTATATGTTGGAAGTTGCCCAGAGCAGCTGGGGCAACCCAGTCATATAGGTGGGATTAAATTATTGTTATTACTATTACTATTATTACTATTATTACTATTATTACTATTATTATTATTATTATTATTATTATTATTATTATTATTATTATTGAATAAGATGTCCCTATTTTTATCGGAGAAATGCAACTTACAACACAGCTATGCCCTCCTTTGACAAAAGAGAGCAGCAGAACCCTGACTGGTTTGAGGCTGACATTAAAGACTTGGAGCCTGTTATTGGTGCAAAGTGCAAGGCTCTTGTGAACTACAAGTGTGCTCCCTGCACTGAGAAAGGCAAGGAGTGATGCCCAGTGGCTTGCCAGACAATGTGCTAGACTAACGCTGTGTCAAAGCATCCAACTCACTGCTGACACTGGCAACACTCACAAAATATATGAAGCCATGAAAAAAGCAGTCACAGAATTGTAGAGTTGTAAGAGATCCCAAGGGTTGTGCAGTCCAACTCCCTGCAATGCAGGAATTCCACTCACAGCTATCCCTGGATGGGCTCAAACCACCAACCTTCTGGTTAACAGCAAGACACACTGACCCATTGTGCCACTGGGGGCTGCTTGGAAGGTTACCCAGAAAGAACTGCAGCCCTCAGGCTGACGTTTGATGGGATTTCCAAGGTTATGCAATTTGAATAATGGGCTGCAAGAAGTGGTTGTTTCTTTATGCCCTCAGGGAATGAGGGAATTCAGTAATGAATGCTTTTTAAAGGCATCTGCCTTGAAGACATGCAATGTCAAATATGTGAACCCAAAACTATGAACTGGCCAGTCAACAGCCCTCAGGTGAACTGGCTGAAGAAAATTTCCTCATATTTCCAACGCACAGTGACCTGGACAATGGAAACATTGGGGGCTATCCTTCAGACTGGTTATTCATGTGTCAATGAATCAAATACTTGCTCAGTAAAATCCTAGATCATCTATCGCTCACATACATAGAGGCCCATGCTGAGGCTATTTGGAGCTGCAATCTGAAAACATCTGGAGGGTCATAGGTTTTCCATTCCTTGGATGAACAGTAGTGAACCAGAAGAACAAATGGTTTGACTTTGTAGGAGACAACTTTCCATGATCCATGGCCGCTGCCACCTCCACAGTTTCTCACCTGGTTTGTCTTTCCTGAATGCTTATATACTCAAGAAGCTTTATTCCTGAAAGAACCGAGCAAGCATCATTTGAGTGTTATGTCATCGTCAAAGCCACGTAGAGGAAGCCTTTAACATGTGGATAGGAAGGTGCAGGAACATCTGCAGAAGTAGCAGCTGCCAGTCTATACAGCAGGGTTGCAGAAAGGTTTCCAACCCAAGGGCCACATTCTCTTCTGAGCGACCTTCCAAGGGCCACATGCTGGTAGTGGGTGGGAACAGAGGCAAAAGTGGGTGGGGCAAAAATGGCAGGTTTTGCCTTTGTACAGTAGGCTAGTTTCAACATGCACACCCACACACTCCTCTACTAAGATGAGCAAAAGTCATTATCAGAGCTGAAGGCCACATTCAAGCCAGGCAAAGATATTTGTGTGTGAAGCACACATTTGTGTGAGGGGTGTTGTTGTTGTTTAGTCATTTAGTCATGTCCGACTCTTCATGACCCCATGGACCAGAGCACGCCAGGCACTCCTGTCTTCCACTGCCTCCTGCGGTTTGGTCAAACTCATGCTGGTAGCTTCAAGAACACTGTCCAACCATCTCATCCTCTGTCGTCCCCTTCTCCTTGTGCCCTCAATCTTTCCCAGCATCAGGGTCTTTTCCAGGGAGTCTTCTCTTCTCATGAGGTGGCCAAAGTATTGGAGCCTCAGCTTCAGGATCTGTCCTTCCAGTGAGCACTCCTTAAGAATGGATAGGTTTGATCTTCTTGCAGTCCATGGGACTCTCAAGAGTCTCCACCAGCACCATAATTCAAAAGCATCAATTCTTCGGCGATCAGCCTTCTTGATGGTCCAGCTCTCACTTCCATACATCGCTACTGGGAAAACCATACCTTTAACTATACAGGCCTTTGTTGGCAAGGCGATGTCTCTGTTGGGGTGTAGCCTGGGGAAAACTTTGAAAGTCAGATAATGAGGTGGGGGGCACATTTGGCTACACATGTATGAAAAAGTCACCCTGACTTCTGCATCCCTTTTGTTTCTTTGTATGTTAGAAAAGTTTTGCTGCACCACTCATGCACTATCACCCCTCTTGGCTGGGCTGGCTGGGCAAGGCTCTCTTGGGCCATACAAAGCTGAACTGCATTAGCGTCTCTCTCTGTCTCTGTCTCTCTCTCTGACTAAATGTTAATGGCTTCCCTTCTATATGCACCATGTACTGTATCCACATAATAGCCCTCTTCAGGAGTGCACGCGTTAAGCAGCCGAGATGATCCTTGTCTAGAGAACACTTTTGCTGTGGCGAACATGTGGATAATGAGCTCCACATTGCTGCTTGTGTCCGAGACTGAGACCACGCTAAAAAGCTTTAAGTGAATGGACCTCAGAATGAACCCGCACACACACTTTTCCGAACGATGTGATTGCAGGAGTACCAATTTCTGTGCGCTCCTTCCAAAAGCTATTCCCATTGTGGCTCTCCACATTAACTCCAGCCGCAGACTCCCTGCCCCTTGCCTCTCACAGGTTTGTCCCATTTCACTTAAGTCTGATGTGCACTATAATTTATACTTCCCTTGGGAGAAAGAAGTTGCTTCTTTTTTTTAATGACTGTCAGTTATACGGGAGAAGAGCAGCACAGTAATAGCTAGCATTGATTAACAGCCTCCTCATTTATCATAGAGGATACTTTCGGGCCTGTAATGCTGGCAAGGCATTTTGCTCCATGAAATCTCCTTTGGCCAACTCAGTTCTGCCCAATAGGACAGACACCTGGAAATCATCAAGTTGATGGGGAGGAGATGCTTGTTCCAAACTGCCTTGAGACAGGGCAGAGGTTCAGGGCTAGGGGTGGCCAATGTGATGTCATCCAAGTACTGTTGGGCTCAAACTCCCATCAGCCCCAACCAGGATGGCCAATGGTCAGACATGATGTGGGTTGTGGTCCTCACTGCACTGGCTATCCCTGCCCTATGCCCATAGGCTTGGTCCAGCTGCCATCCCAAGCACTCAGAACTTTTTCCTTAGGAGACGAAGACTTTTCTTGGTCTTGTTCATGCTTACCAGCATGTCCCAGGAGCCCTGATGCCACAGATCAATCAAGCACCTGGAGTTGTCGAGGAAAAGCCATAACTTATAGGTAGAAGTGGTGTAGCATGGAGGGGAGGGCGCACAGGGGCAGTTGCCCCAGGCACAAATATTTCAACACCTGGTGCTGCCTTAATACAGCAGCCCACTTCTGTCACTGGACTCCAGTGAAAATGGAATTCTCCATGCAAACCAGGAAGTGACATCTCCAGCCAACGGAATGACTCTTCTTATCTAGGCAGCTGCAATCCCCTGGGTGAAGAAGATGCCGCTAGGCTGTTGAATGTGCATGTGTGCTCCATCCGTTTCCTTCCCTCCACTCCCTCCGTATGGCCCTGGGTGCTGGCAATCCACACTACGCCACTAATAGGTAGTGCACTTTCTCTGCATGTAGCTGGTCCCAGGTTCAATCCCTGACATCTCCATATAGGGCCAAGAAAGAATCCTATCTGAAACCCCGAAGAACTGCTGCCAGTCAGTGTAGACAATACTGAGCTATACTGAGCTGACTCAGTATAAGGCAGCTTCCTCTGTTTCACTGCTCAGTGGCTTGGTTCAAGGACTAGGATATGATAGGATCTCTTTTTTACTGGTTGCATAAGAATATACGAAAAACCATGTTGGGTTATAGGAACATGGATTATAGGAATCCTACATCAGGATTCTGTTCTCACAATGACACTAACCAGACATCCTAGGGAAGCCCAAGAGTGCAATAGGGGTGAAATGATCAGGGGTCCAGTCTCTAGGTGTTGTCTTTCTGTTTCCTGGACCTCTCCATCTTTCTTCCCCATTCTGTTCTAATAGGTCAGGGTTGCATGTTGAAGATACGCCATTCTGCCTCTGATGTTTCTGCACTCACTTTAGATCCAGCCATGTTTACTCCTGGCTGGGATGTTCAAAGCAGAAGGTCACCGGGAAGTCACCCTGGAAAAAGTCCTGCACATCTGACTCCTACCTACATCCTTACAGAAATCCTGCAGCCTAAAATGGAAAATTGTCTTCTTGAAACTAGGTGAAACTTCTCTAAACTTCCCCATGTCATGACATTGGCAAATGAACGTAAGGATATTTTAAAATAAAACATGAGGTCCGAGATGGGCAACCACTTAATGATGGATACGTACACCCTTTCTTTCCTCTCCCTGTTGCTGGTCACCTTGCAAAGATAATGTAAAGCCATGAGTTGTGACATTAAACTCATACCATGGCTATCATGCACATCCCAAAAATCTCTCATTATGCTGGAGCATCAGGTCAAAGAATCAGATCATTAAAAAATCAATACAGGACAACTTTTAAAGGTGTTGCCCAAACTTTTTCTATCATTTTTTTTTAAAAAAAAACAAAACTTCTAGCCACAATAGAAGAGATCAATTTCCAAATTACATCAGATACAGCAGAATACCCTGGGAAAAACATGAGCTACAGCGGCCTGACAGAGGATACATTATCTCCATGAATTACTGGTGCCCTTTATAACTCACTTAAAGATGGAGTAATGCACAGAGCCACAAGTGACTTAGTAAAGGTCTGAGGCTAGTAAAAAAGAAGATGAATATGCTGCTGGTGGATACCACACAGAATAAGGAAATACTACATCAGAAAGAGAATTTAAATGGGAGTTCTCCTTTCTCTTGCAGTTGGATAACAGATGTTGCAGGCTGGCTACTTGTTCTGCTAGACAGATGACTGAAGCCTGCTTTTTAGGAGAAGGTATAATAATAGGGCGAAAGGAATCGTTTTGCATATAAATCAACAAGTGTTTGCGATTGTGCATGTGATCAGCAAATTAGCTGCGATTCCTGCATTGCAGGAGATTGAACTAAATTACCCTTGGGGTCCCCTTCCAGCCCAAGAATACTATGATTCTATGTGCACAATGTAAAGTTTGTTCACACAACAAACCTTTGCACCTTAAGCATCTCAATTGTTTAAGCCAGAGGTAATGACAGTGGTGGCCTCCAGATGTAGTTGAACTACAAGTCCCATCAGATCCAGCTGTATTCCATCAACATCTGGAGAACACCACATTATTTACCTAGAGCTGTGAACAAATGAAACTCTCTACCCTATCTGAAGGCAGAGAAACTGAAGGGACTATTTCAGTGAACTACCTCCACAGGAAGAAGTTTTCCATCACCTCCCCCATTACTAGAAGCTCTTCTTTGGCGAGCACTTGTAGCCAAGTAAGATTGTCTTCCATAAACACAGTTTTAACAATGAGTCCGTAAGTGACTGTAGAGGCCAATTCTGGATCCACACATCCTTCCACAGTGGGGACATAGGTTTCTGGGTGGGAATTGATCATGGTGTGGATTTGCCAATTAACCCCACAATTCATTTGAGATAGTCTTTCAGTTCAGGAATGGAATCTGGTAGTGTCTTATCCTTCTCCCACTTTCATGCTGTATTCAAAAGGCCTTGGATAAGGGGTGGTGAACTTGTGACCTTCCAGGAATTGTTCGTTGACAGCTCCCATGATTCCCATGGGTGATGCTGGTTGAGGCTGATAGGAGTTGGGACTCAGCTCTACAGATGCAAATATAACATTTCAACTGTGTTTTAAGTGCATTATAAAAATGTGGCACTAGATGGTGGTGGTGAGCTAATGGTAAATTCCATATTTTTTAAGAACATTTTTTTAAAAAAGCATTTTTACAGCGGGTTTTTTTTTAAATATATGTGTAAATTCAGCCTTGGAGTCTACCAACATTTGGAGGGACACAGGTCACTCGCCTTCCCTTTAGATCTACAGTGGTACCTCGGGTTACAGACGCTTCAGGTTACAGACTCTGCTAACCCAGAAATAGGAGCTTGGGTTAAGACCTTTGCTTCAGGATGAGAACAGAAATTGCACGGCGGCAGAGTGGTGGCAGTGGGAGGCCCCATTAGCTAAAGTGGCACCTCAGGTTAAGAACAGTTTCAGGTTAAGAACGGACCTCCAGAACGAATTAAGTTCTTAACCCGAGGTACCACTGTACCTATGGGCAACTCCTTGGGCAATATTAAAAACCTTGGCACTTTAATAATGCAAACCGTTCTGCTTATTTCTGTGGAAATCCCTGTTGTTGGCCTAAAGGCAAGTTATGACCCTAAAAATACACTTCCTTTGGCCATATTTACAATGCAATAAGGGGTTTATAAAGATAAGCAAAGGCATACTCGCCAGTGATTTAGACTAATGAAACCCACCATTTGCCACTGATTATTTTACTTAGTTAAGCCATAAAGTCCCTTTTAAATATGAAACGCAAGAACCTGGGCCATTAATAATAATTATTGCAAATGTCACTGATTTCAGATTATAAAACTTAATAGACTTACCGCCATTAAAACATGTGCTTCTCATAATGAGTCTGTGTACCGTTGCGTGCTTGGGTTTCTCCCTCCTTTCTCGTCCGCTGCGTTGCTTCTTCCGAAGAACCATTTTTAGCAGCTGTGCACACTAACAACACGCTTCGTAACGAAAAGCACAAACGGAAAGCCATACAAACTGCTGTGATGTGGAGGCTGAGCTGCTTTATTAACTGCTAATAGAGCGTGGGATGAGGGTAATGAGGAAAAAGGGCTGGGACAAAGTGCAATATATATATATATACACGGAAATTAAGAGTCGGGTATGAGGTCCACTGGTAAGATCCAAATCCTTCAAAACTGAGTAGTTTCTATATTTCTCTCCGTGGCTCACAGAGGGGTGTGCAACCTGCTTCCAGTGGTAGATTGAAGACTCAGCCCCGCTTGACCCAATATGCACTGAAGCAAGATTTTCTAAGCAGGAGAGCCAGGGCAGGGCAGTAGTTAGAGGGCTGGACTAGGACCTAGGAAACCAGGGTTCAAATCTACACTTGGATATAAAACTCAGTGGACGATTTTGGGCCAGTCATTGCCCCTCACCCTCACCCACCTCTTCCTTCCTTCCTTCCTTCCTTCCTTCCTTCCTTCCTTCCTTCCTTCCTTCCTTCCTTCCTTCCTTTCCTCCCTCCCTTCCCTTCCCATTTCCCTCCCTCCCTCCCTCCCCCACTCTCTCTCTGCCTCTCCATGCTCCCCCCCTTCTTTCTCTTTTTTTTGTGGATAGTTAAGTAGTTATGATATTATAATAGCTTGGCCAGAAAGGCTTCTTAGTTGTTTCTGTATTATAAAGACTGAGAATCTATAAGTGCTATGCGCTGTTAAATTGTTATTAAAAGTTGAATGAAAATTATAAAGAATAACCCCTGTATCGAACATCACACATATATATAACGTATGCATTAGGTGCAAATTTATCCCATGCTTTCCCCAAGGTGGTCAAGGTGGAGTACATGGGTCTCCTCACCGAACAGTTCAGATTCACAACAATCCTGTGAGGTAGATTAATCTTAGCAGTGTGACAAGCTCACATTTCCCCAATGGAAATTTGAATCCAGCTTTACTAATCCCAAGCCTGTGGCCCTTCAGATCTTGTTGGACTACAAGTCCCATCATGCCTGATTATTGACCATGCTGGCTGGGGCTAATGGGAGTTGACACCTTGCGGGCACTCTGGATTCACTCTAAATTCACTTGGCTTCGCCTCCTCCTGAATTCCAGTTTAAATTCTGGTTTAAAATGTGATATCCCCACTTCCCATTCTGGGGTAGCTAAGACCTTCCAGATCTTCCCTGACCATTGTCCACGTTGACTGAGGCTAATGAGTGCTGTAGTTCTCCCTCATCTGGTGGGCGCAACGTTGGCTACCCTTGCCTTATAAAATTAAGATGTTTAAGGTGCAAAGTTTTGCCTTATGGGCAAAGCTCAGCGAACACTGTCATCAGCTTTCAGCTAAATTAAATTTACCATTTGCTATCAATACTGATCCCTTGTATGCCTTTGATAAATCTCTTTTTCATGTTTCAGGCTATAAATAACTCAATAGCCATGATTTTTAAAAGGGAGGCAGGGCTCAGGAAAAAAAAAGGGGGGGGTATAAGCCAGCAGTCAAGTTCCCTTCATTTTATTTAATTTCTCTTTTTCTCGCCCCTGTTTTGACAAGTCTCTACCCCAAGATAAGAGCCTTGGCAGGATGTTGAATAGCCCTATCTGGGTCTGGTGTTGCTTTAAACATATGGCTCTAAAATTCAGAACAGATCTATCATTTGGCCCAGTCCACATAATTGATTCATAAGTCAGCTGCATCACGCAGGTTTTGATGGTATCTTTATAAATAGGTTGGCGCTTTCAAAAGTGCCCGATGATATCTCTCATATTGACATGAAAGGCGTTTGGAGGTTGGAATACTCTACAACTGCGGTTGCACTTGGTCCGGGCAATGACAGCCACAGGCCGCCGTGCAAATAAAACTCTAGCAATTATTTGGGAAAAAAACCTTTCTCTCTTTTAAAATTATATATACATATATATTTAAAACAGGTGCTAGCAGGAATTCTAGCATCCAAGGGCTGGGCAAGAAGAAATGATATGATCTCATCTATCTCGTGATATAGGCATTCATTTCATTTATGGAACATGTGGGTAAGGCTGCAGCCAGCTAGGCTGCACAGGTGAGACTACATTGCTCTTCGGTCTTCCCAATGCTGTTCATTGCTGCTGCTCACCCACAGGGGAAGTGGCAAGGCAGCACGAGGTCAGTAAGGTGCGAACACAGTGGCGGGAGCATCAGATTGGCTCATCCACTGCACTTCACCCACATCACCCCACCAACTGATACGGGTGGCACTGTGGTCTAAACCACTGAGCCTCTTGGGCTTGCCGATTGGAAGGTTGGCAGTTCGAATCCCCGCAATGGAGTGAGCTCCCGTTGCTCTGTCCCAGCTCCTGCTGACCTAGCAGTTTGAAAGCACACCAGTGCAAGTAGATAAATAGGTACTGCTGTGGCGGGAAAATAAACGGTGTTTCTGTGCACTCTGGTTTCTGTCATGGTGTTCTGTTGTGCCAGAAGTGGTTTAGTCATGCTGGCCACATGACCCAGAAAGCTGTCTGTGGACAAACACCGGCTCCCTCAGCCTGAAAGCGAGATGAGCGCCGCAACCCCATAGTGGCCTTTGACTGGACTTAGCCATCCAGGGGTTCTTTACATATACCTTTTTTACCCAATGCTTCTAAAACTGAAGATCCCAGGGGCAAAGGTTGAGCAAACATGGCATCTTCCAGTCGTTCATGATATCTGCAAATGGTGAAATTGAGCAGGAGTCCATTTTGCAATATGGGGAAGACTGGAATTCTCCAAAGATCCACGAAGAGCTCATATTTAGGGTTGCCATATTCTGAAGAGCAAAAAAGAGGACGCTATGATGACTCTCATTTTAAATACCCATATTATATGTAGGCTATAGAAGCTGTGATATATTGCAAGGGGGGCAGGAGAAGAGAAGAGGAAAGCAAGTCTTCAACCACCGGTTATGTCTATGTCTCATCCAGAAAGTTTAGCCAGAGACATTTTGGCAAATTTAAAAAACCCACCCAAACATAAATTGGATGTGTCTTGGAAAAAGTGGACACATGGCAATCCTATTTTTCTAACGTATTTTCTTTCAAATATGGACCCCTTTTTTTTTAATCCAAGGAATGCATAAAAAAAAATGGGAAATATGCTGGGTGGGTGACTAAGTTTCAAGTCACATGTTATATATACTGAGAAGTACAAACCAGGACAGTTCCTGCTGGAATTTACAAAAACCACATTCCATTTAGCACCTGGATGTGCAGTCCTTTTGCTCCGAATCATGGGGGGGGGGGGAGATGTCTTTGAACTTGGAAAGATTAAGAACAGAAGAGGAGCCGACTGGATCCGGCCAAAGGCTCATCTAGGGCAGCATCCTGTTCTCACAGAGGCCAGTGAGAAATCTCAAAAGGACCCCAGCATTGCTGCACTTTCTCTTCCTGAGTTTTTCCAGCAACTGGTATTCAGAAGCATCACTGGCTCCCAAACAAGAGTTCTGCTGAAAGTTTGTTCCTCTTTGAAAAATCCACATTTTGTTCTGATATGCAAACCGGTGGGAGCTTGATGCAACTTTACAGAATCCCATTATGCGATTCCTCGCATTTCTAAGGGGACCTAGATTGTAAACGGCAGTATGTAAGATCTGAGTTGGCATCGTCCATATGTGATGTTCAATTATATCATATCAGGATGGAAAATGTCATTAAATCTGAAAGGGGAAACGTCTAAACATGTCCAGTTGACGCATTGATGCGGTGCGGGGAACAGCATAGCAACCATGGATTCTGAAGGAAAAAGAAAAAGTCCCCCCCCCCCGAAATCCTATGTAGCATTTCTTTTTCATTTGCATCACGGCAACAGAGGTGGGTATTTTGATGTTTTTAAAAATGCCCTTTCCCCCTCATTAATTTTTAACAAGGAAATATATTTCCGACTGACAAGGATTACAACAATCAAAGAGAATCAGGCGACATGCCAAAACGGAAATAGGTGTGGGAGAGAGAGAGGACGGGGATTTTTCTCAAACAACCAAGTGACAGGACAGCCAGCTCCTTTTAGCAATGGGCAAGCTCCTACCCACCTACCCGCCAGCCTCATAATTAATTCATTTTTTCCTTGAGCTGTCACAGAAAATTCTCAGAAAAAGCTCAGGCATTGCAAGCTTTATTTATTCTTTTAACGTAAACTTGGGGTGGGTGGGGAGAGAGAGAACAAGACCTGGGAGCCACCAATCCTCTGAGCCACTTCTCCTGGACTGGATAGTTCAGGTGCAATGCCAAGGTTGCAGGTTCGAGCCCTGTAAGCAGTGTCGGATTTACATATAAGGTAGTCAAGCTATAGCTTAGGGTCCCACTCTCTTGGGAGTGCCTCCCCAAAAAATTAAAGGAAAAAAACCCTTGGGTGTACATTTCCAAAATACAGTGGTACCTCGGGTGGGTTACAAACTTAATTCGTTCCAGGGGTCCATTCTTAACCCAAAACCGTTCTTAACCTGAGGCGCGCTTTCGCTGATGGGGCCTCCTTCTGCCGTCGTCGTGCGATTTCCGTTCTCATCCTGGGGCAAAGTTCGCAACCTGAGGTAACTACTTCCGGGTTAGCAGAGTTTGCAACCCGAGGTACCACTATATAAGATGAAAAACAAATAAAATAAAACCTACCTATAGCAACAGTGTTTTGTGTTTTGTAGGCCCCTATGATGTAAGTAATGGGCCCCGCCTGCTAGGCTGCTCCCTAAAATATAACTGGTTTGCTCATTTCTATATATAGGGTGCCTACATTCTGTATGAACTGGTTGTGTGGCAACATGTGCAAATGGCTTTAGATACCTATTAGGTCCATAAATTACCATGCAGCATATATTCAACTCAAAAAACAGTGACAATTTGTTGTTGACAAAGGACAGCTGGACATATAAAGGGCCCCATTACCTTCAGTAGTTTAGGGCCTCATCAAACCTAAATCCAGCCCTGACTACAACTCCCATCATTTGCCAGTGCTGGCTCAGCCTCATGGGAACTGGAGTCAGGCAACACGTACCCCATGCTTGCTTTAGACAGTAATTAGTAATTGCAACTAAACTTAACTTTTAAAACCACCTTCAGTGATCGTCTTCAGTGCAAAATGCCTCCCGCAATTTGCAGATTTCGCAGGGAAGATCCACAGTCTCGTTGGGCAGAAATAGTGCTCACAGAGGTGCAGGAACAGCAGCGCATTCCAAGCATGAAAACTGCCCAAAAGTGATCTTCAAATATGCTACAAAATAGTAATTGCTGTCATTTTCCCATAACCACCATTGCACTAATATTCTATCCTCACACTTGGAAGCTTTCCCATTTTTTGTGTGTCCTTATTTCCCCACCCCCTGTCCCCAGATAGCATGGCAATCAAAGTCTTTATTCTGAAACGAAACAAAAGTGTTAAGAAAAGTTAACTTACAGGTTATCTGCCAAAGAAAGGAAGGAAGATCCACTCCAAAGCCTTTGGACCGTTTTTATTGCTTAGATCACTCCCGCCCTCTAGTGGGTCTCTGAGTTATTGCATCGGATTATTCTACTAAAGTTTTGTAACTTGTTACATTTAGAAAATAAACATAGCGCCACTCCGGTAAAGCACATAAACACAAATTCATCAATCCTCAGCCTTGGGGGAAAACCTGGCCAGGATGCTAGACATGTGGGATCTCTGTGAAATTCACAAACTGAATATTTGAGTGTTAGATTTTAAAAACAACAACAAAACTTGAAGAATGAGCCTTTTTCAGGGAGTGGGGATCTTGCTAGACATTTGTTTTACTATGTCTTTATTTCTGGTATTTATATGCTTCTTAATATTCGGGATGTCTAAGTGGTGTGCATAAATGTTTTTTTAAAGAAAAGAAAAAAACCAAAGTATAAAAATAATTAGAATTAATCATAAGGGAGAAGAAGAAGGGCCTCTGATGAGAATTGCAGGGTCCAGATTGGTTCATATGTCAGTCAGTCAGTCAGTCAGTCAGTTTTATTGCACATAGCCAAAGGCTGCCACAATGTACACAGAACCATTCAACAATTAAAAGAAAATATGCTGGATTAATACAAAAAACTAAAAACATTTATATTATCAAGACATTACCTACTCTAAACAGAGTTATAAAAGTACCTAAAACCACCACATGGCCACTAGTATATTAAAAAAATAATGTTAATTAACACAATGTGCAATTATAGTCAGAGTTTGGTGATAAAGATAGAATATAACTTGATGTAGATAGGGTCAAATAAATTCATCTCCTTTACAGTTGGTGGCTATCTTGGCTATATAATTTGCTCTAATTTTCCTAGTGGCAGTTGCAAAGAATGCTACACATCAGGTCACATACTTATCTATGTCTGTGAGGAGATATAAAATCATTTCAGAGGAGTTCTAGCCAGGAGACCTTGTCATTATAGGTGCTAAAAACCATTCTCTTGCTTCATTATACAAGGGGCAGCACAAGATATAATGCATAAGGTCCTCTACTTCAGACATCCCCTAATGCCAACGTTAATTTGTTGGTATACTTCTGTGTGACTGGTTCATACAGGGAGAGGCAGTCCTTTGGGTATTGGATTCTTGAACCACCTAAGACTTTATAGGTCAGATGGATGCAAGTTGGATGGAAATTCCGCATGCAGATGCATAAGGAAGGCTTCTCTTGTTGTTTTACATTATACAGTTATTAAAAGCAAGGAGCCCTGCCAGCAGAAGATGGAGCCATCACATGCAGAGACTTTTCTCAACAAATCATTATGCTTCATTCAAATGGCTGTACTAACATCCCAGTCCTTGCATACACAAACAGAGCTATGGCGCAATTGCCTTTGTTGTTATTCCAATTGGGTACACTTACGACTTCTTAGAAAGTAAGTCTGTTTCCTCCAAGTTTTGTTTAATGAGATTATATGCAGAGCTCAGTGCCAGCAGGAACCTGGATCCCCTGTGTGACAGTTTCACAGCTGGAGGGGAAAGAGGCCAAGTTGTCAATGCAATGGTTAACCTGGAGCTGGACGGCTTGAAGTTGAAGTTGTGGCACCCCTCTGTCCTTTGGAGACAATTGCATACCGGAATGTTACTCCAGATCTATGTATAGATACAAAATCTTTCTACACAGAGAGGGTCTCCTTTATGTCAAGGGCAAGACAGTCAGAACCATCAGTGACATCAGCAAGGGAGGAGGGCAACTCTCTGATGCCCCTCCTTTAAGGATTTCAATTGTCAAGTTAGCTCTTCTGAGATCTGTGTGGCGGTGGAGGTTGGTTCATCAGAGCAAGTGGGGCAGTGCCACACCAAACTTGCTCTGCTCTCAGCCAGCCTGTATCTGCCTGCCTTCTTATTTAGATCCAGGCCTGATCTACAGTGACCTGTTTAACATTATTGGAACGATATCAGAAATATCGTTATAAAATGTCACAGGGCATACTTGTAAATTAAATTAAATATATATATATTTTACCTTTATTTCTTTTTGTCTCCCTGCTGCCAGTTGCTAGTTGCTCTGCAGGGCTCTCTGTTGTCACATTTTAGTAACACATTAAGAACGTTAAAAGCAGAACGTAATGGGTCCATCTACATTATGAAAACCAATCCCTAACCCTTCCTTAATGTTATAAACCATGAGTGTAGATCTGCCCACAATCTGGGGGATGGCTCTGGCTGTCAGCTTCCTCTTCCTTCATCTCAATGTTCCCTTTGTAAAACTCGGCAGGGAGCATGATGGGGGCAAAACTAGAATAAGATGGCTGTGCTTGCAATTGGCTCCAGCTGCTGATGGACCTCTCTGCCTTCTCCCCCATCCGTCTTGATGGGCAAACATGCTAAATATTTGACTGTGTCAATTCCATTGCATATGCATTCAGTGTTTCTTCGGTGGGGGAGGGCATATATGGAGACTGATTGTAACAAGTATGTTCAAGAAACTGAAAAATAAAAAGTTACATATCTAAAAGAACATTATGAGATTTGTTGGCAGAATCGTTGGTCTTTCAGAATCAACACCCCAGCAGATGCCTGTCCAACCTCTGCTTAAATACTTCCAGTAAAGGAGATCCTATCATCTGCCAAGATAGCCTGTCCGATTTACTGTTTTTCCTAACATTTAGCCCAAACCTGCTACAAGTAGAGGCGCTTGCCATCTTTGTATTCTCATGGCTTCAAGGGGTTCATGAATACTTCCCTCAAAGTCTCACTGCATCTTAAAGATACACTAAATATCCCAGCATTGGCAGGGTGAAGCATATGTGCCTCCCTTCTCCAATTTTGTGGCGTGTTTCTGCTCCCAAATTTGTCCCTGTCTTCTTCTTTTTCCCCCGAGGCAGAATTGATTTGCAGAAAGGCTATCAGCTGTTCAGTATTTGGAGAGAGGGAGATGCAGATCTAGACCACCCATTGCAGGGCAGGGCAACATGAACTGTTCACAGTATTCCAAGTGGGGCTTTTCCACCTGTTTATATTAATGGAGGACCTACTGCGAACAAATTTCATGTGCTGGTTCACTCTTCACTGCGCTGGAAGCTGCAGACACTGTATTTATCAATTTGATGCCTTATTCCTAATTATCTCCCAAAATTTCAAGGCTTTGGGATGGGGGAGAAGAGAGGAAAAAGACGCCATCTATTTTGAGGACAACTTTGCAGGAAAGGTTAATGATTTGACTTCCTCCCTCAGCTTGGAGTGAAGTCCATTTCCTTTCCCATTCTGTCTACCCTTGTCCCCACTCCCAGTCTGAGGCCCCGAGACAATGTTTCACCTCCTGAAAAGAAGCAATCTCTTCTCCTTCTTCTGGTTTTGCTCTTATCGGAGGACCCCTCCATCCCCGAATGGAGGTATTCGCTATCTGTTTTCGATCACATTCGTCAGTGGCCTATTCAGCAGAGCCCCAGGGATACACACTGTTATCACTTTGGTCTAATGCTGTGAACTTCGACAGGCTGAGAAGCTCAGGTGCCTTTCTGGAAATGTTGACGACAATATCCAATCTCTCCAAGTTGCATACTCATTACTTCCACATAGATAATGCATGCATATGATTTAAGAAGCTGCCTTATGACAAACTAGTTTTCTGAAAAGGCTGTGGCTCACAGCAGTAGAACATCGGTTTTACATGCAGAAGGCCACAGGTTTGACCCTTGACATCTCTAGGCAGAGCTGGAAATGTCTCCTGTCTGGAACCCCAAAGAGCCAATGGCTGCTGGTCAGGATTTAGAATGTGGGGTTGTTTTTTGTTCAGGGCTTTTTCTGTGGTTGTTTTTTTTTTTTTTAGCTGGCTTGTAGCATGGGGGTGGTCACCTTGGGCATTTACAAGCTGTGGCTTGTCCGGAGTTTTGGGTTGGGCTGCCATCAGTATGCTGATGACACCCAACTCTATCTGTTGATGGATGGCCATCCTGACTTGGCCCCAGACACACTGATCAGATGTTTGGAAAGCTGTGGCTGGATGGTTACGTGGGAGCCGGTTGAAGTTAAATCCTTCGAAGACAGAGGTCCTTTGGCTGGGTCGGGACAATATGGGATGGGGGGGGCAACTCCCATCTCTTGCGGGGGCGCAATTAGTGCCAGCACCGCCCGTTAAGAGTTTGGGTGTAATCTTCGACACCTCCCTTTCCATGGAGCCGCAGATTGCAGTTATAACAAAGGTGGCATTTTTTCATCTCCGCCAAGCTAAGCAGTTGGCACCTTACCTCTCTCGCCCTGACCTAGCCACTGTGATCCACACGACGGTCACCTCCAGACTGGATTATTGAAACTCGCTGTACATGGGGCTGCCCTTGAGACTGACCCAGAAACTCCAGCGGGTGCAGAATGCCGCGGCGAGACTCCTTATGGGGTCCTCGCTGCGGGATCACATTCACCCAGTGCTATACCAGCTGCACTGGCTCCCAGTGGAGTACAGGATCAGGTTTAAGGTGCTCGTTTTAACCTTTAAAGCCCTATACGGCCGAGGATCCTCATACCTACGGGACTGCCTCTCCTGGTATGTCCCACGGAGGACTTTACAGTCTTCAAACAAAAACATCTTGAAGGTCCCAGGCCACAGAAAGGTTCGGCTGGCCTCAACCAGAGCCAGGGTTTTTTTTGGCTGTGGCTCCAATCTGGTGGAATGCTCTATCACAAGAGACTAGGGCCCTGTGGGACTTGACATCTTTCCACAGGGCCTGCAAGACCGAGCTGTTCCACCAGGCCTTTGGCCAGGGCACAGCCTGACCCCCTCCTTTGGTTATCCTCACAGAACTCTAGCCCAATGGTCGCCATTAATCTGATTTGAACTGATCTTATAATGAAATGATTTTAGAATGTTGTATCATTTTACTGTTGTTAGCCGCTCTGAGCTCGGCTTCAACTGGGGAGGGCGGGATATAAATAAAAATTTATTATTATTATTATTATTATTATTATTATTATTATTATTATTACCTAACCGCCTGCCGCTCTGTATCCCTGCCGCTCGTCAGCTCGCGCAGGCACCTGGCATGCTGCTCGTTCTCCCACCTTCCATTAGGCTCGGGCTACCGCCCACTGTTCATTTTTCACTCCCGCCCACCGTTTGGCGCTCCGTTCCGCCAGTTTCTGCTGTACCAAAAAAGTATTTCCTAAGGATTGTGAGACCCTGCACAATCCTAAAAAAGGTCAACAACTTCAATCCTAAAAAAAAAAAGGTCAACAACTTTGGGGGAACAATCAAATAATGTCAGGCAAAATGGTCGGCCCTCACCCACGTTCACGTCACCAAATCTGGCCCTTTTTGGAAAAAGTTTGGACACCCCTGGCATAGACAATACTGAGTTGCAGGAACCAGTAAAAGACAGCTTCTTATGTTCCATTTAGTTTAACATATGAACATCAGAAGACGCTGGTGGATCAGGCCAAACTAGGCTAACCCAGTCCAGCATCCTGTTCTCACAGTAGCACAAGAGCACTCTCTCCTCTTGAGGTATCCCTCTGACCACAAACGCAGGCATCCCATAGGCACCTGGTTGGCCACATGAGAACTGGATGAGGGACTTGGTAGGTCCTTGGCCTGATCCAGCAGCACTGTTCATATGTTCTTAAAAGGTTCATAATGAAATATCTCATTTTCTGATGCATAATGATATAAGAAATGCCCACTTTTCATAGCCTTCATCTTCATCCCTTAGTCCAGAATGCAGCTTGCAGTATATCACTGTCAGAGCCAGGATGTTTATTGCCACTACCCTTCTGAACCGTAACTCGGGGCAAAAAGGACACCCGCCTTTTCAGTGGGGTAAGCAAATTTACATATCCCTACCTCTCATTAAGTGGCTTGTGGATCACAGTGCCTGTTTATTTGATTGTCTCTGAACCATAACATTTTGCTTCCAGATCTGCGTCAATGGCTCGCCAGCCTTTTGACACCCTAGTGTGGATTTCAAGTTTTCAATCAAGCTCCAGCTGAAAACACATTTTAAAGAAGCTTCTGGTATCCCTGCAATCATTCCATCCAACTCCAACAGATAAGCAAAAGACCCATAAGCATTGACTCTTTTAATCAGACTCACACACCCATGATTCAATTTCTTTCTCTATAGGAATCTCCGACATTCCCCCATTCATTTCTTTATCAGAATGCTTGAATTCTGACACTTAAACTCAATTCCTTACTGGTATCCCTTGGGTATGCAAAAATGATTATCTTGTCCAAAATAAGCAGTCTTAAATTACCTGGAAATCCTAGATAAAGTGTGCAGTGTGCATGATTTTTATGAATCGAACTCTCTCTCTCTCCCCCCCCCCCCTTTTTGCTGGGACTTGAGATTACTTGCTTCCTTGGCCAGTAGTTTCCAAACTCTTTGTCTTCCAAAAGCATTCCAACACAGGAACTGAACTCTGTGTCTGCCATGAAACCCTTACATAATGGGAACGTTCTAAGGGTACTTGCTTTGCATGGAATGCTAGAAACCAGGCATACCGCTAATGTGAACATACAAGTGGCCCATCTAGTCTAACATCCTAGTCTAACAGCCAGTGTGGTGTAGTGGTTAAGAGCGGTCGACTCGTAATCTGGGGAACCGGGTTCGCGTCCCCGCTCCTCCACATGCAGCTGCTGGGTGACCTTGGGCTAGTCCCACTTCTCTGAAGTCTCTCAGCCTCACTCACCTCACAGAGTTTTTGTTGTGGGGGAGGAAGGGAAAGGAGAATGTTAGCTGCTTTGAGACTCCTTCGGGTAGTGATAAAGAGGGATATCTTCTTCTCACAGTGGCCAACCACATAGATGCTAGATAGATGCCCACAAGCAGTACAAGACTCTGCCCACCTGAAATTCCCAACAACAGGTGTTCAGAGGCAAACTGACCCTCCATGGCTTCACACAGAGTTACCCCAAAAGCTACTTGGCAGTCAGTGTAGACAACACTGAGATAGATTGATCAGCGGTTGGAGATGGGGAACCTGTGGACCTCTTGATTCTGTTGGACAAAATGCTTCATTTTAGGAAAAATCACTTGCAAATAATGTGTTTATTAGGAGAAATGCACACTTCTCTTTTTGTTAAGGACTTTTTAAAAAAGCCTTTGCATACTGATTCAGAGACTGAAGAATGAAGAGAAACTAAAATTGAAATTGAAACCCTCTGAAAAAATCTCCAAATATCCCAACACAGAATCATTATTTTGTGTTAGATGAATGGTCTTGTATTGTGTGTATTCAACCCAGCTTTAGAAGTATTCTGCCAGATCTTTAGCTGCAGATTTCCATTCAAACAGATACCCAGTGGAAATAATTACATTTCTACCTTAACGTAAAGGAACAAATGAACAAATAATTGAAAGCTATGGTCTCCTAGAAATAGTTAATAATACAGTGGTGCCCGGCAAGACGAGTGCCTCGCAAGACAAAAAACTCGCTAGACGAAAGGGTTTTTCGGTTTTGCGTTGCTTTGCTAGACGAATTTCCCTATGGGCTTGCTTCGCAAGATGAAAACGTCTTGCGCTTTTTTTTTAAAGCCGCTTGAAGAGGCGCAGTTGCGGCGGACCGTGCTTCGCAAGACGAAAAGACTCGAGGGACGAATTCTTTTCGTCTTGCGAGGCACCACTGTAACAATAACAAGATTCCCATACTGGTTTCTAAATTATTTCTTTTTATAGTAAAAGCTTTATAATTAACAAGCCAGGCATTGATTTTCAGTCATTACCAATTTCTCTGTGATTATTATTGCTTCCATAATCATCTCCACTGTATTAACATAGATTAAGCAGCCCTTTAAAGCGGAGAAGCTTCATTAGCTGGAAGCATGGTAAAACTAAGACCCGAATAACGCAGCACTTCAGTTAAACACTACTTGGGAGGTGAAAATAAGTCCTATAGAGGCTGAGCCGGAAAAGAAACTGCTAAAAGATGGGTACAAAGAATATATCTAGATTGGTCATGTGGCCCTAGCTGTAAATATTGCCTGTCTCAATGAGCTTTATAATCTGCTATCCTGTGATAAATTGAAGTGGTTTTGTGAGCTTCTAGGCCTGTTTATGTTCCACTACGTATTCAGAAGCCTCAGAGTGACTGTAGCATCAGCTATTAGCACTGACAGCCACTGGCACTTCACAACTTCTGAATGCTACCACCACAGTAAAACAGCAAGAAAACTAGAAAGATGACATCTTGCACCACTCTTTTCACAGTGTCTTGAACAGTCTCCTTCACTGAGAGGTCTGATACCCAGAAGCCATTGTTAGAAGCAAATAAATACATTGTGAGACACAGACTGAGTGCTTGGTAACACACTTCTATGGGATGCAGTGGGCTAATCCCTTGTAGCCACTGTGTGCTTGGCAATGTAAAAGCAGCAACAAGAAATCTGGGGAGTGGATTCTCTTCAACTTCAATTCCGACCGCTGCTGCTACAGTCCCCTAGAGGCCTAACACACTGGGGCATGTGTGCAGGTGTGAACCAGACCTATGCTTTTTAGTACATTGTAAGACGCGGGTGGCACTGTGGGTTAAATCACAGAGCCTAGGGCTTGCCAATTAGGTCGGCGGTTCGAATACCCAAGAAGGGGTGAGCTCCCGTTGCTCGGTCCCTGCTCTTGCCAACCTAGCAGTTCGAAAGCATGTCAAAGTGCAAGTAGATAAATAGGTACCACTCCAGCGGGAGGGTAAAAGCCATTTCCATGTGCTGCTCTGGTTCACCAGAAGTGGCTTAGTCATGCTGGCCACATGACCCGGAAGCTGTATGCCGGTTCCCTCGGCCAATAAAGCGAGATGAGCGCCGCAACCCCAGAGTCAGCCACGACTGGACCTAATGGTCAGGGGTCCCTTTACCTTTACCTATTTGCTGGCTAGGGCGATTCGTGCAGTGGTAACTTCAAGGCTTGATATGCTCTATGTCACAGACATGTCCAACAGGTAAATCATGATCTACCGGTATATCACTGGACATCTGTGGTAGATCACTGGATCTCCCCCAAAGAAGCTCAACAACTTTGGCTCCCCTAAAAAAAAAGCTCAACACTTTTGCCCTTCACCCCCCAAAAGGGAGTAGATCACTGCCAATTTTTAACTCTGAGTAGATCGCAATCTCTTGGGAGTTGGCCCTGCTCTATGATATGCTCTATTCAATATGCTCTATGTGGGGCTCCCCAGCATACATGTTGCATTCTTTCCATTTATGAAATCTACCTGTGGTTTTTGTTCGTTTTGAGCACCATATTATTTGATTGAGGAATTGCTTTATAAATTGTCCCATAAACCACTTTGCTGTCATCTGTGGTTGAAAACACGTTGTAAATTATGCGAGGCATACAACGGAGTTTTACTCAGAGTAGACACACTTAAATTAAAAGACCCAACTTAGTCAGGTTCCTTTATTTCAGTGTCTATACTCTTTTACTCAGTATTAGCTGGCTACCACCCATTGGGAATGAATGAATGCATACATTTCTCTGCAAATTGCTCTGCCAATGAGCCTTATGGTGTGTTCCCAATTGTTCTATGGCCAGGGAAGCTTGCTGAGAGTACCAACAGGCCAAAGGTAATGAGCTCTTCTGATACCAAATTTTCCAGGTCAGAATCTGGGTCTTTCTTGGGGACCATATCCAGTGTTATGACTGTCCCCTTATATGTGTCAATTCCTAGCTTGCTCATTGGGGGCATGGCTGTCACCTTGTTCTACTGATGAGTATCGTGCATTTCAGACAAAAAGATTTAACCTAAAGTAGTTTCCCCACACTAAAACATTTGTGTTGACACTTCCGACAGTCTTCAAAGGGCTAAAAAAAGAAAACCTCTGCTCAGGTAGAAACATATTGGTACACAGTGACGGCGACAGTTGCAGACATCAGCATGAATAATCAATGATGCAGCAGTTTGGGTAGGGAAACCTCTGTGGGGAAAAAAGAAAGAACACAACATCACACCTCTGACTATTTTTAGGTTATCAGATTCATGACACTGTAGAATTAAAGAGCTGGTTAAAACGTTGCTGACTAGCAGGAACAGGAAGCATAAGGGAATTCCACTTCCTGTGCACTCTGTCTTTTGAAACTGACCTTGTGGGTTCCCCCTAACGTTCAAAATGAGCAGAGGATGATGAGCAGGGTCACTCCATCCCCTCTGCTGAGATACCAGTTGCCTCTGGCCATCTCCATACACACTTTTTAAAATCAGGGAAAGGTGTAAGTCTTGCAGGGCCGTGATCTCACGTGCATCATGTGAGTCATGCAGGAGCGAGGCCTGGAAGATGTGCATCCTGGTTTTTCACCACGACATGTTAGAAGCTATGGAGATGGCTAGAGGCAACTGGTATCTCAGCAGAGGGGATGGAGTGATCCTGATTTTAAGCAATTGTATTATATTCAATATGGAAGTGAGAGCTGGACCATAAAGAAGGCTGATCACCGGAGAATTGATACTTTTGATTTATGGTGCTGGAGGAGACTCTTGAGAGTCCCATGGACTGCAAGAAGATCAAACCTTTCCATTCTTAAGGAAATCAGCCCTGAGTGCTCACAGGAAGGACAGATCCTGAAGCTGAGGCTCCAATACTTTGGCCACCTCATGAGAAGACTCCCTGGAAAAGACCCTGGTGTTGGGAAAGATTGAGGGCACAAGGAGAAGGGGATGACAGAGGATGAGATGGTTGGACAGTGTTCTCGAAACTACCAGCATGAGTTTGACCAAACTACGGGAGGCAGTGGAAGACAGGAGTGCCTGGCATGCTCTGGTCCATGGGGTCACGAAGAGTCAGACATGACTAAATGACTAAACAACAACAACAACAACAACAAATTAAATTCAACTGAGTTAGTTTGATTTGTAACAATTTGGAAAATTAATAAAAATATTATTATTATTTTAAAAAATAAAGACACACTTTTTTCATGTCCGTGCTCTCGTGGCTCTGTCTATTCTAGTTTCTCATTTTTCCAGTTTTAAGCTCAGTTCCCACATTGCCACATCAGTTTGCATTAAAAAACAAAAGAAAAAAATCTTGCCAGGGTGTTGTCCCCCCCCCCTCCGGTGGAGATCAAAAGATTATTGAAATATATAACTTTCCCCAACTTCCCTAAGAGCTTATCCACACTTACCTTTCCTCTGCTCTTTCCAGGCAGGGCCCATGATTTAAAGCTCTGTGTCTAAGCGCCTTCCCACACCCCCTGCTCCAGAGTCCCCCCCCCCAAAAAAAACCCCCTACTCTTTAAAACTCAATCAGAGCAAACAATCCACGGGAAACCTGAATTGATGTTAGAGTCACTACCTAGTATGCTAGTTTTCTACATGCAGGGAATTTTAAGTCTCCTAATCATGTAAGTCCCCGCTTGCCTTCTGGAGAGGAGCAGCTCAGACCCATGTTGACCACTTTAGTGAGAATACCACCTGGATCTGGAAACAGCTGAGGTTCCCCTCCAATATCCCTATAGCCTGTTGGCCAAGGCTCCCTTGACGAAACAGCCCAGACAGGCCCCAACTCCCTTCCACCTCATCTGATTCTTCAGCATAAAATGTGAAATGTTTACCCTGTGGACAGCATCTAACAGTGAAAAGGTCTGCAGCATCATAATGAGCTGTACCTGTCAAACAACTCGAAGCCATCAATAATTTAGCTTCCATCCTGTACAATACTATATAAGAAAAACACCTGAGATTGGCTGGACAGAAGCCCAGAGGTATCTGTCAAGCACAACTGTATTCTCTGCATTTATCTCTCTGGCATGCTCTACCATTACTGAAGGAGAGCCTTAGCCAGAAGCATCCTTGTTGGCTAGAGGTTCATTATCATTCAATGGAAGTGTGGAATGCAATCCAAAATCCAATGAAATCAGACCAGTAGCAAGGAGAGTGCCATGGAAGGCAACACATGATAACGGCATGGTAGGTGGGACAAGGGTTGCATTTCTTCATCAAATATCATCTCCATCTTTCTGTCTGTCTATCCACCTGTCTGTCTGCATGGTATGGCCTAGGATTGGACTAGGCCCTGGGAGATAGGGTTCAAATCCCCACAAAGCCATGAAGCTCATTGGGTGACGTAGGGCCAGACAATGCCTCTCAATGTAACCTACCTCACAGGGTTGTTGTGAAGATCAAATAAGGAAGTGAAGCTTTTCTCCTAGGGATAATTGGATCAGAGGGTCCCAAAGAAGATGATTAAATCATTTTTGTATGCAACAGCAGCATCTGGAATCTTATACGTGCAGAACTGGAAAGAAGAGAAATGTCCAACAAAAGAAAAACTGCTCCTAAAATTAATGGACTACAGTGGTACCTTGGTTCTTGAATGTCTCCGTTGACGAACGTTTCAGAACCCAAATGCCAAAAAACCCAGAAGTAAATGCTTCCGTTTTCAATCGTGCCTCGGAGGTCGAATGGCTTCTGCTGTGTGTTTTTCAATTTTCTCAACTGAATTTGCAGAAAGCCCCTTATGCCTTGGTTTTTGAACGTTCCGGAACTCGAACAGTCTTCCAGAACAGATTACGTCTGAGAACTGAGGTACCACTGCATTTGGAACTGGCAAAGTTAACAGTGAAAATAAGAGATCAATACAATGGACAGTTTATGGAAGAATGGAAGAATTTTCTTGGATTATTTGAAAAAAATATAATCAAATGAAATCACGGGCAGGATTTGAAATTTGAGTGACGGGAAGAAAATGATAACATATGAAATAGAGGAAGATGTATTAGCTGAAATGTGTGATATTATGCAGTATGTAAAAGGGGTGGGTTTAAAAACAGCATGGAAGGGAAGGTGGGAAGTCAAATCATAAGAGAAATATGTAACAAATTTTAAATTAATTGGTTAAAGTTGTGAAAAACTATCATCTATCTACGGTATCTGTCTATCATCTATCTAATCTATCTATATATGAGAAATATATACTGTAGTGAAGCAGCTTGAGCTCCCTGATGAAAATCTGGTATATAATAGTAAAACAAACAGCAGGAGTGGCTCTCCAGCTGTTGGTGAACTCCAGATGTTATTGCCCCCAACTACCAAGGTCAGTGGGGATGATGGGAACTGGAGTTTTGCAACAATGGAGGGTCATAGGTTTCCAACCCCTGCTCTATGCTTTCCATATACTGAATAATATTAGTTGTTGAAGAGTATTAATGCATTGGAGCTAAGCTGAAACTTCTCAGAAGATAACTTTGGGATCATTTTTTTGGAACTGGCACTGAAATTTGGTGCACATAGAAACTCTGAACTAGGACCATTTTGTTGTTGTTGTTGCTTCAATTTTGCAAGGAGTTAGGAGAAAATTTGGCCAACAGGTTCGGAGACGTGGCTCACTGTTATCAGTTATGTCAACAGGATGGTCATATCATTCAACTACAGTCTACTTAGAATAGACCCATTGAAAGAAACAGACCTTAGTTGTAGTCATTAATTTCAGTGGTTTATTCTAATGTCAGATACAACCCTAGAGCTCCTCATTTGGTGGCCTTGATTCCATTTTTATTCTTCCAAATTCTCCATCTGTGGAACAGTTCTGGGTTTTGTGAGTGGAAACGCCTGCTACCCCCCCCCCACACACACACACAGAGAGAGAGAGAGAGAGAGAGAGAGAGATTCTCAGTGGTGGATACCATTTCTACATACAATGCCCTGCATCCAAGGTACGCCCAAGGCATTATGGAGTGAGTGAAATGGCGCCCAAGCACCCAGAAGTGGAACTATGCTATTGATGCTTCTTCTGCCTGAAGGCAATGGGGGGGGGGGGGAGACACCAACTTGGCTGCCAAAATCTCATTGCACCTCCTCAAATAATTCAACCCCCCCCCCTGTTGTAATTTGGATGTGGATATACCCTTGGCCAGCAATTACTCAAATTTCAGCATTTTAAAGCCAGATTTCTTGAAATGCCAGAGGTCTGAACAAATGGTGAGCTTACCCACTGAAATCAATGAGATTTAAAGGTGTGTAACTTTGGCTGTGAAGCACCCTGCATTCTTCTTGAATCCAAGTACTTTGGCTTAACAACTTCGTGGATCAGGCTGCCACTACTTCTAAGCTAAAGGTACCATAAAATCACAGACCATCTTGCATGCCACACAGATATTTCTGTTGTGGGCAAAAAAGGCTTATATCATGGGTAGGCAAACCAAGGTCTGGGGGCCGGATCTGGCCCAATCAGCTTCTAAATCTGGCCCACCGACAGTCCAGGAATCAGTGGTTTTTACATGAGTGTGTGCTTTTATTTAAAATGCATCTCTGGGTTATTTGTGGGGCATAGGAATTCATTTATATTTTCCCCCCAAAATATAGTCCGGCCCCCCACAAGGTCTGAGGGACAGTGGACCGGCTCCTTGCTGAAAAGGTTTGCTGACCCCTGGAATATGATGGCTAGGGCAGGAAAATGAAGAGTGGAACAAAAGAATTCTGTATGTTGTAGTTAACAGCCATCTCTGACGATGAACGAAGGAGAAGCAATTTAAAACCTGTAGAAAAATAGCCCGTGCTTCAATGAAGGTGAAACCCACCCACTCAGAAACTAAAAATACAACATCATAATCTCTGCAGGAGCTGTAATATGATAAAACAAGGGAGGAACTATAATAGGGCCAGGGCTTCCAGTTCAAGATCAGGTTCAAGGCTGTGTGCACACCACATTTTAGTTTAGAATTAATGGAGACTTGTTTTTCCCCATGCAGTTCACAAACAATATAAACATAGAATTGACCAGATGGCTATGGGAAGCCCATATGCAAGACCTGAGTGCAATACTTTTCTCCTGGCTTGTGATTCCAAGCCACTGGTATTTAGAAGCATACTGCCTCTGGCAGGGGAGGAAGAATATAGTAGGTTCGCCAGGTCAGCAGCATCACAGACCATGGGCGTAGCTAAGGGAGATCAAGCAAAACAATAAAAATACTTTAACTAACTGACCAATCATGTCGGCTCTGCTCCCCCCCCCCCCCTGTGCTGCCAAATACAGCAGTTCTTTCCAAGGATATCAGGACAAAAGGAATGAGGAGGTGGAAGGGGAACCAAAACAGTTTTATAAATGAATAAACAGCAGGCATGCAAAGCATAAAATAAAACATACCCGACAGGGGCTACCCAATCTCCCCTTCAGCTGCCCGGAGCCCCAGGTAGAACAGCAGGAGAGAGACCCCGACCGTCGGTCTCCCAGCATCAGGTCCTTTGACCTGGGTAGACGCTCTCTCTGGGCTCCTCCCACCTATGGCTTTTATAGCCTGCCTTGATGTCATCAAGTGCACCTGGCATTACTCATGATTAGCCCAGGACCCTGAGATGGAACTAATACAGAGCGGCTGAGAGTCCCCCACTACTTGCAGCTGGGCATCCAGCCAGCACTTGCAACACAGAAGAACCCCAAAAAAACTCCCAAAAGGTGTGTGAAACACAAGAATCCAGCAGACTTCAAACTGGGAATGTTAAAGGGAAAGGGACTTGCCACCTAACTTCTCGAAATACAATTGTCTTCCGCACTTCCACTACACCCCCCAACAAAAGTCTTGCCCTGCTAACAAAGTCCCGTCCCCCCTAACAAAAATCCTAGCTATGCCCATGTCACAGACCCTGATATTTCAGGGCCCAAACCTGAGACCTAGCGTTATGTCATGTGGGTAGGCCCCGATAGTTCTTCCTCTGCTCTCCCTCCCACCACTGAGCCCTGGAGACAGAGGTTCATTGGGAGAGGGGAGGCAGGCAAAGCCCCCAGTGAGTCTATGCAATAATTCACCGTCAGCTTCTGCCAGGCTGAAACTTGCAAGCTGCGTGCATAGCCTTCTTAATAAAACATTTTTTTCCTCTCCACCTTGAGACTCAAGCCCCCCTCCTGCCACCTGAAGGAGTCCTAGCTAACCTGGAGACTTCACATCAATGCAGGAGACCTGACAACCCTAGAACATAGCCATCATTGATAGCCTTGTCCTACTGACTAGCAGGGAGAGGTAGGTGGTGAACATGGATGGAATTTGGTTCGCAGGATGTCAATGTAGGCGGGTTCATTAGCAGAAATGAACCAGGAAGCTTAGTCTTGTTTCCTCCAAGCCCACCTACTCTCTTTCTGACATCCAGAGTAGAGGGCATTCCAGAGGGTTCCCTCAACCTTCTGGTACAGCATGGGCGACACCATGTGACACAGCAGGGGGAAATTGGCAAATGATTACCTACTCTCATGGACTGGCTGGATGCAGAGGAGAGGTTGGGAGGCATCAGCTGGGGAACCCGCAAGATCAGAAGGCCCTAAGACAGGGGATTGGTGGTGGGACAATGACGAGTGGTCAGAGGGAGAAGAGGTAGGAAGTGAGTAGGAAGAGGATGTGGCAGAGAGCAGTCCAGAGTCAGAGGCAGAAGCAGAGGGGCGGTCAAGAGGCAGAGTGGAGGCAGGCTGTTGAAGAAGCCAGGGAATCTCTCCCTCCTGCTGCGACCAGCTTCCCTCCTTGCTGGTATCCCAGAACACACAGAGAAATGAAGAGGGCGGAGCAAAGAGAGACAAGGCAGAGCCTTAGGCTGCTTGGGAAGGAACTGAGGGATGATCCTTAAAAAAAACAGGTGAGAAGGTAAGGACTTTCAGTCCTCTCAACTACAGTGGTACCTCGAGTTACAAACTCCTCAGGTTACAAATGCTTTAGGTTACAAACTCTGCTAACCTGGAAGAGTTACCTTGAGTTGAGAACTTCCATGAGAATGGAAATCGTGTGCCGGTGGTGCAGCGGCAGCAAGAGGCCCCATTAGCGAAAGGACGCCTCTAGTTAAGAAGAGTTTCAGGTTAAGGACGGACCTCCTGAACGAATTAAGTTCGTAATTAGAGTTACCACTGCATCTCTTTGGGCAAGACCTACTGGGAAGAGTTGTTGTGATCACTAGAGTCTTTGAACAAAGAGTTAACTTCTCTGACACCAGGTGTTTTATTGCTGACTGTGGCTCCTTACAACTACTTCTACAGAAGCCTTCACTGGCGTCTTTACTTTTCAGTCCCTTCTGCAAATGGAAGCAGTTATAATGGACTGAACCTATTATATGTATTATTTGTATTGTATGTAATATATGCATCTGTATAAAAAATATTCCTCAAAGTGATTTTTCTTCTGAAGATAGCGGAAAAAGGAATTGTCACTCTTTTGTGGTTGCTGTTTTTCAGATGTCCTTTAACATTTTTTTTTTTTAAATGGCATTTTCCTCCCCTCCCTCCACTTGTCTAAGAGTCTAAAGCTGGGACAACATACTATATGCCTCTAGGTTTCTAATTAAAAAGTCAGATATAGGGTGCTGATACCATCAGCTTTCTGTAATAAAAACTATTGATATTGTTGACCTGGAAGATTTTTATCTGACACAGACAGAAAGGGATTGGCAAGCCTAAAAATGAAGAAGGTTGCATGGGGAGGGAAACTTACTGGGGGAGGGGTATGCCATATTTCCTCCCCCCTTAGCGGCAAAAGAGTCTGCCTTTATGGATGAAATTTTAGGGGGCGATCCTATGACAAGACTCACCTGGATGAGCATCTTGGGATGCTGTGGATCTCTGGCTCAGCCAGCTGATCCCTGGCTCAGCCAGGCTCAGTTGGTGTTAAGTCCCCAACTCTGACTCAGGCAACACTATGCTGATATAACCTTCTCATTCCATTTTAGCTTGGGCTGAGCCCCAGCTGGCTATGCTGAGGCTGGTGTCAGTCCCCCAGAAAGGGTCATTCCAGGGGCAGGAATAGAGAGTGGTACTTAGGCTGGATCATAGAGCAATTCAGCTCGGTCATGTGACCTGGCAACCCAGCACAGAACATTTGTTTTAATGGCTTGTTTTCCTTCTACCGGGCTTTGGCAGAGCTCCCTCTAACTATTAAGTAGTCCAGCACAGTGTCTAAAACTAGAGGTAGATGTGGAGGTTAGTGAGCTAGGAGGACCTCCCTCCACATCTAAAGTTGTGGTCTGGGGGAAGCTGGCCAGTAACATGACACAGGTAGCATGCCAAGCAAGGTAGTATCACCTGATGGCTCCTGCCTCGGTTTCTGCACAGCAGAACTCTTTTCTGAATGTTAAATAAAGTTGTGGCCCAAGTTACTCAGCTACCTGCAGCTCGTGCCTCCTTCTGCGTGGGCACAAATTAACATAACTACGGTGTGTTGTTAGGATGATGGTTTTGCATTAACCTATGATGGAAAATGTCAGGTTTCCTCTCCTCTCCTTAATCAGCAATCTGTAATGAATGAATCAACCAAATACCAAACTAATAGCTCAAAAAGGGCACTACGAACTCAGAAAAGGGTCAAGATGTGAAAAGACGGAGTGATGACCTTTTGATACCTTCCAATAGAAAATTCAAATTGGATGATGTTCCCTGTACCTGACAGGAGATCATGACTGAATGTGCAACGCATCAAGTTGCTAGTTCAATGGAAATGAGTGATGGTACGACGTGATCCAATGAAGCAAAAACCGAGTGGACTTTCAGTCTCAATCCTTAGGACTCAGTGGTTGAGCATTTGCTTTGCATGCAAAACTCCCAGGTTCAATTCCTGACATCTCCAGTTAGAGATAGGAGCGATTCCCTACCTCAACCCCCCTGGGGGCCCAATTAGTGCTATTGCCTTCCGTTGAGAGTTTGGGTGTAATCCCTTTCCATGGAGGCGCAGGTTACAGCAACAGCCAAGGCGACATTTTTCCACCTTCGCCGCATCAAGCAGTTGGTCCCTTACCTTTCCTGCCCTGACCTGGCCACAGTGATCCATGCGATGGTCACCTCCAGGCTTGACTACTGTAATTTGCTCTACGTGGGACTGCCCTTGAAGCTGTCCCAGAAACTCCAGCAGGTGCAGAATGCTGCAGTGAGGCTCCTCACGGGGCCCCTGCCATGGGAGCATATTCACCCAGTGCTTTTCCAGCTGTACTGGCTCCCGGTGGAGTACAGGGTCAGATTTAAGGTGCTGGTTTGGACCTTTAAAGCCCTTCATGGCCTAGGACCCTTGTACCTATGGGACCACCTCTCCCGGTATGCCCCACGGAGAGCCTCCAGGTCCATAAATAACAACACCCTAGGGGTCCCGGGCCCTAAGGAAATTAGATTAACTTCAACCAGAGCCAGGCCCTTTTCAACTCTGGCTCCAGCCTGGTGGAACGCTCTGCCTCATGAGACCAGGGCCCTGCAGGATCTGATTTCTTTCCACAGGGCCTGTAAGACAGAGTTGTTCCACCTGGCCTTTGGCTTAGAGCCAATTTGATTAACTCCCCCTCTTTCTTTTTTCTTTTCCTTTCTCCTCCTGCAGTGAGGCTACATTTTAATATTTTAATGTTGTATTTTAATTTTTTTTTAAGTTGTATTCATTCAACTTGTTTTTATTATTGCTTGTTAGCTGCCCTGAGCCCGGCCTTGGCTGGGGAGGGCGGGGTATAAATAAAAATTATTATTATTATTACTAGACAATACTGAGCCGTATGGACCCAGTAATCCGGCACAGTATAAAGCAGTTTCCTACATTCCCATTTGGCATAGGCGGATCTGACCATTTCAATGTCTCATTTTTCCAATCTGAAGTTTAGTTCTCCACATTCCTCTATCTGTGTTGTTGTTTGCTTTGTAAAAAAAATAAAAATAAAGTCCTCATGAATATTCATCAACATTTTAGTGTGAATTTCTCTCAGTACATCCATTTTTGCCTATATCCACACATTTTTGCAAATCAACTTCTCCTGTCATAATGCAGTCTGTAAGTTATTTCCACTAATAATTCTCTGCACTCTGTGCCCCATATATGCATTTCTGTATCACTTGGTCAGAGAACTGAATTGCAAAATTCGGAGCTGTGCAAATTTGGAGGGTTCGCCTGCAAATAACAAAGCCACTCCCGAACTACGGAGGGGGGGGTTGCGGGTGCACGCCCCCATCCACATTCTCGCGGGGCTGGCGCCAGCCCCGCGGGAACTCAGGGATCCCATCAATATTCATATCTGGAGGCACCAGCCAATGGGCTGCCGCTGGGGGCGGGGCTACCTGAGGGCACTTAAGGTCGGGGCAGCCTGGGCTCACCCCTTTTTGGTAGGAGTTTTTCCATTTGGCTAATTGGCTGAATTTTGAAGCCACTTGGTTTTTTCGCCTACCTCGTAGCAAAACGTCACAACTCTTTGGTTTTGGCGGTTAGGCATTGGCCGGGGTATTGTTATGCAAATGAGGTCGAGGTGAGGATTGCCATCACCTCCCCCAATGCTTGGAGGGTAGTTCGTTAAAGGACTCCGGGGGGCGTCGCCTCGTCCGAAACCTACGGAGGCTAGGGCCTAAAGCGCGCTCCTGAGCGGTAACCCCTTGGGGAGCACCTACAGATGTACATCTGGGGGGCTCCCCCTGTTGGTGCTTAACCCTCCCCGGTTAGACCAGATAGACTGTTAGGGCCAATGCCTAAGGCCAATACCGCTCTTACCTGTAATCAATAAAGTTGTGGCCATTTTTTTGCCCATCAACCTAAATTCTGGTGTCCGGTGTCTTTATTTATTCCTTCTGTGGGAGGGGGCGGGTATCGCCATGCAACTTAATTGAATTTCTCTCCTGCCCCTTAGTTCCAGCTTATCTTACCTGTAGGTGCTCTTTCATTCCACTCTTCAGACTCCACTGTGCACGGCTCAAAGACACAAGCAAAGGATGCTTGAACCTCCCCTCTTCTTTGTGTCCCAATCCTACCTGGAGATGCAGGTTGGGATTGAAAACAGGACCTTCTGCTTAGAAGGCAGACCTACCACTGAGCTGTGGCCCACTAAGATATGGGTTCATATACCTGTCATTTGATTACCATCTTGGACTGAGGGACTGAGTTGAAACATAAGCAGGGGTTTGGCCAAAGTCTTAATTGTTTGTCACACTGGAAAGTAGGGAGTTAAAGACCTCATTGTCTGTGTTGTGTTCGGATTTAGTAGCCCTTGTTCAAAATTAATTGCTGGCTTTCTCTTCTCTCAGCCTCCCACTGTTTGTCATTTCCAATATGAACAGACACAATTCTTACCTCCTAGATTTATGTGTGGATTGGAACTTAATGGCCCACCAGTATTTACATACATACATACATACTTATTTATTTATTTATTTAATTGACATATCCCACTTCCCCTCCAAGCAGCTCAAGGTGGCCTGCATGATTTTTCTTCTCCCCATTTCCACCTTACAACAAGCCTGCGAGGTAGTCTAGGCTAAGAGACAGTGGCTGCCCAACAAGCTTCGAGGCTAAGTGTGGATTTGAACCCTGGTCTCCTAGCATTTTAACCTTATGCCACTTGCTCTCTTTAGGCTTCCCAAACATTTCAGCCCTCTTCTTGTCTAAAGATAGACAGGCTGATATGGATATATGTGAACCCGGTCTTTGGGTGGGTGTTTGGTTTTCGTTGTTGTGTATACTGTGTATATACGGACAATGACAATAAAAATTTATCTAAATTGAGAGAAAATGTATTTACAAAGCACAATTTGAGAGAACACACATTTAATTTAATTTTTCATGCAATTAAAAAAATCATAATCCACAGGTTCGGAAGGAAATGAAACAGAAAAGGTTTTTGAGTGATTATATGTGAAAGTGATCAGAAACGGACTAATTCACCCATCTCTACTCTTATGGGCAGTGAAAAATTGCTATCGGTCCAGAGCCAGAACTTTGTTCCTGGAGCAGTATCTGCTTCTCTAACGTAGACATCATGAAATGTTGAAGATGGGTTTCTGAAAGCTGTACCCCCCTAGCATCTCCTAACTTAACATTGACTCCTTCTCCTCTTGAACTGAATATTGTAACGCAGGACGTTTTGCATTGAATGAGAAGCTGTTCTTCCTTGTGATCTTGGCCTTGGAGAATAAGTACTGAACTATTTCTTTGGTTAAATATTCATATCACAATTCCAAGGAATGAAATGAGTATCAGAAAGAAGGGGGAGGGGAGGCATGGTTGGGGGGGGAGGGGCTGGCTACAAGGAACCTCTAGACATTTATCACAGGCCTAGAGGATACAAACCAATCAACTTCTAAAATCTGCTCTTTGATCGAGGTGCCCAGTTAAAACTCTCATTATTAATATATGACTCTGCTTAAAAAGTCTATTAATCAAATAGGGATGACTGATTAAGTGAATAAAACCCAGCCTTGCAACCCAAAAGGCACCTTTCACAAATCCCTTCAGATTTCAATTCATGGTGGGGGTGTGTGTGTGGATGGAGGTGTGCTTGTGTCAATTATGTCAAAACAATGATTTGCATGTGATAGGAGCTTCACATATTAATGGAGTAACGGGTGGGCCTTTTAATTAAGTTTCTTTTGAATGTGAGGTTTCAGCCACCTCGATGGGACCAGTAGGTAAGAATTGGTTGTCAATATCACAGGTGCATTTACTGGAATGAAAAATGGATGTTTGGACTAACAGCCAAAATTATTTTTGCAAAAGTTGATGGATATTTATAACATTTTTTCCTCCACTGAATTACATACTAAGGGCTTCTGTGTGTGTCCCTCATTCCATATAGCATTGTCAAGAATATAAGAAATAACCAAGGGAATATGGCAGACACTAGGACTTGGGAGAAATCCTGGCTTTTTTCAGACAGACCCTTCCTCAGCTTACAAGCATACATTGGAAGTCCTGCAGAGAGTGTACACCAGCAGAACTCCATGTGTGCAGGGCTGCCAGGAGCTACTGGGGTACGTGGATCATGACCCTTGTGGTGAGCCACTGAACTGCAGGTGACAACTTCTCACTGATTGACTCCAAAGAACTTCAGAATAATCCTGCTGGATTGGGCCAAAGGCCTATCTAGTCCAAACCTCTGAGCTCACAATGGCCAACCATATGCCCAGGGGAAACCCACACTCAGAAGCTGAGTGCAACAGCCCTCTACCCACCTGTGGTGCTCTGCAATTGTCCCTCCCACCCAAGTTTATCATTGAACCTTCCTGGACGGAAAGGGCCTCCTGCTCCAGCTGAGGTTTGCTTGAGCAATGATGTATTTCTGAACTCTGATATATTAATATGTTATAAACTTCTGTCATGTCACCTCTTTCTTGCAGTTTCTCTAAAGTAGAAAGTCCCAACAGCTGCAGCTGCTCCACCTTCCATCAGCCCCAGCCAGAACAGCCGTTCCTTAGCATCTGATTGTGGTGGACACACCTTCATTGGATATTTTTAAGCAAAAGTTGGATGGCCGTCTTCCATGAATGCTTTAGCTGAGATTCCTGCATTGCAGGGGCTTTGACTAGATGACATTCAGGGTCATTTCCAACTCTACTCTTCCATGATTCTATGATATCACAGGCTGCAACCTGCTTAGCTTCAAAGACAGAGCTATGTGTGGTGCATTTAGATCATTCTCTTCTCCTACACTCCAGGCAGAGATAGTAAAAGAGAGTAACCCCAAACCTCCCCTTTCAACAAAGGGGTTCAAGCCATGTACATCAGAATAATCCCTTTTATATTCACAAGGACCCTGTGGGGTAAATTAGGCTTAAAGTGTCTTGCCCACAACTGTTCAGTGATCTTCAAAGCTACCTTTAGTTCAAGTTCTGTATTCCAGCTAATATACTTCATGGGCTCTCATACATCTGGCCTCAAGGAGGCCCAGGCCTTGATAAATTAAAGACAAATAGGCAAACATCCTATGTCTTTTGCTTTGCATGCAGAAGGCCCATGCATAGACAATTTTCAGTAAAGATGCCATGTTAATGAAAGGCAAGGTCTGCACTCCTATCTTTAAGAAAGGAAAGAAAACGGAAATGAAATGTCTGAGAATTGTACTCCTCCATCTTCTGGAATTTCATTCTACCTCCTAGGGTTGTTTGGCACCAACCATCTCACCATGACTAGATCTGTTTCCTACTTCAGAGATGGGGAACCTGTGGCACTCCAGATATTGTACGAATACACCTCCCATTATCCTTTGGTCATGCTGACTAGAACTCATGCGAGCAGGAGTCCAAAAACCTCTGGAGGTCTACACGTTCCTCAGCTCTGCTCTAGTTGGCTTCCAGGATTCCCCTGTAGTCTTTTCTTTGTCCATTACCTCGAACACTTAAATTAAGGTAAAGGTAAAGGGACCCCTGACCATTAGGTCCAGTCGTGACCGACTCTGGGGGTGCGGTGCTCATCTCACTTTATTGGCCGAGGGAGCAGGCGTACAGCTTCTGGGTCATGTGGCCAGCATGACTAAGCCGCTTCTGGCGAACCAGAGCAGTGCACGGAAACACCGTTTATCTTCCCGTCGGAGTGGTACCTATTAATCTGCTTGCACCTTGATGTGCTTTCGAACTGCTAGGTTGGCAGGAGCAGGGACCGAGCAATGGGAGCTCACCCCATCACAGGGATTCGAACCACCAACCTTCTGATCGACAAGTCCTAGGCTCTGTGGTTTAACCCACAGCGCCACCCGCGTCCCTTACTCTTAAATTAGGGGTGGACATTTTCCTGTGTTCCAAAATCCATATCTGCCAGGATGTTGATTGATGTCCAGCACATCTACAGCCCATTGTTAGATGGGGGGCTCAGAGCTTTGGGGATGCCCTGAGCTTCATGGACAAATCGTAGGCTCTAAACTTCCAGCAGCATCCACTGCTACTCCAGTTACAAGAAACCATTGCATTTTGAAATGTTACTACAGCATTCGGCTATATATTTTCTCCGTTCTTCCTCCACACCCGCCCACATTTATTTACAATGATTGGATTTTACTTTCTTTTATCAAGCTACATTTTAAAGAAAAGGGAGGGAATCAACTTACTTTTGAGGTTTAGGGGCTTGATATTTTGTTTGCATTGTCTTTTTAATGCTGAGCAAATAGCACTTCCCCGTAACTAGTTTGTAATTTGTTGTCATGTGTGGTTCTGATAGCAAAGGAAATTTCATTACAGGTACATTAAAGCAGGAGAATGCATGTACATTTGCATTTCTGGGTGCAGGTAAATAAATAGTAAACCTCATTGATAACCGAGGCAATTATAATTTGAATAAGATTATATTCTCCCTAGGAGAGATAAAGGGTAATGAAAGACAATTCAAAGCTAGTTTGTTATTACTTCATCAAATACCTCATCCTCAAGCCGATAAAACTCTCCAGTATAGCCCCCACGAGACATTAACAGCAACGATGCTCCCAAACATTTGTAGTGATCTCTAAAAACATTAATATCGCTATTTAAATGAGTTTGTGATGTACTATAACGGAGGGTGAATCTGGAGGTGAAAACGCTACATGTGTTTTCATGCAATCACTACCAATGAGTTGCAGGGTGTAACAAGATGAATTATGTTCACTCCAGACATGTCCTCCATGGAAGTTTTTTTTAAAATAATAATACTAATAATAATAGAGAGAGGGGGGGAGAGTTTAGCAGGCAGCATGACGACAAATCTGTTTTCCGCAGGAGCGTTTTCTTGTCTCCATCAGTCTCGCCAAAGCCACGGTATTAATGGATCTACCTATGCCATCCAATGGCCTGCAAGTTCTGAGAATGAAATCAGCTTCACTTTAAAAGCTGCATCCATCGGGCTTTGCTTAGGCCATTCACATGTGCAGTTACCTGATCATTTACCAGAAGAGTGCAGAAGTATGAGGACCAATATGGTGTAGTGGTTAGAGGGTCAGGCTATTTCAGCGGAGCTTAATGGACAGCCTTGCGCGAGTCATTATCTCTGAGTCTAATTTAATCTACAGGGTTCTGGGGGGAGGATCAAATGGGAGTGGGGAGGCAGAGCCTTGTAGACCAGGGTTGGGGAACTTGATCCATCACTCCTGAACTTTGGCCACGTTAGCTGGGTTTGATGGGAGTTACCTCCCACAGAACCTGGGGATCTAGAGACTTCCCATCCCTGGATTAAAGGGCTGCAAGTCAAGCTGCCTGAAAATAATAATAATTCTTCTTCTTCTTCTTCTTCTTCTTCTTCTTCTTCTTCTTCTTCTTCTTCTTCTTCTTCTTCTTCTTCAGCATTGTACTATGCTGGGCAAGTAGCAAGATAGATAATGCTTTGTGTTTCTGAGTCAAAGGGTTTTTTGGAGATGGTGGTAGGGGAATCAATCCCACCTAACCCTCATGAAGCCATGCTTATATAGATAATTCTTGGCCACACTTTATAAATTCCTTAGAGCTTTAGGAAGGCAATCCACCCACCCCCACCCCAAAACCCCTCTACCCAATTTTCTGGCATCTCTCTTTCTCTTTCTTAATCCGTAATAACATTTTGCATTGTATAATCTCCTTAGTGCTCAAAAAAGAAATGATATTGCACTGTCCCCTTGAAGAGTTTATTCTCCGGGGAAAAGGGATTCGTAAAGATTTTCCTTGTCGCACGTCAGCCCTCTTAAAATCACAGCAGATACAATCAGTTTTTGAAATGCCCTTTATACCTGTCAAGCCAGATAAGATTACTAAGTTGTCTGCTCTCAAAAGTGTGATGTCATATAGTCCCATTTGCAGCAGCCCAAGTCATTATCTGTCTTGTCTGACAGGACACTGTACATGATCAGAAAGATCAATAGAGAAGTTGCTAAAAGAGGAAGGCCGAATAGTGCTGTGCCGAAGTGGAGAGGAAGCAAGAGAACTTTTCTCAACTCAAAAACCCACATGGAGACACTGTTAGCCACTGTTGCTAATGCTGCAACCAGCCCTGGGACAAATTTTGAAAGCAGAGCCAAAGTCCTCAGGTCTGTAACCCAACATTGCCCAATGGGGTGCCCTCCAGTTGTTACTCGACTACAACTCCCAACATCCTTAGCTATCGTTCATGCTGGCTGAGGTGAATGGGAATTTTCGCCCAAAACATCTGGAGGGCACAACATTGGGGAAGGCAGCTGCAATGTAACTTGAGGCCCTGTCATGGGACCTAGTTGAATCAGAGGACTGGCAAAGGTTAGGAGATATAGGGGGGGGGGAACTGGTGTAGCTCCCCTTTGAACCCCAGAGTGAGTCCCTCCATGTTGGACAGGGACAGAGAACCTGCAGCCCTCCAGATATTGCTGAATTCCAATGGGATGATGGGAGTGGTAGCACAACTGGTGGGCCACAGGTTTCCATATTGGAGAACATCCTAAAAATGTGTTTGTGTCTGCAACAAGGAATGGTGGGATAAACAATATGCACAATATTTATTGGTTGCTTCTATGACATGGGAAACTCCTTGGGGAGGGAGATGGGCTGGCCCACAAGCGATTATTCTGAATAATTCATGTACTTTCATTCTGTGGAGGATGTGGGTAGTTCATCCTTTTTCTGCCCAATGCCCCACCACCTAAAACAGAGCTAGTTGTGTTTTAATAGAAAACCCAAATGACGCAAGGACCACTCAGAAACACTGTTTGCTACATAGAAGGTCCAGTTCCAATGAGTTACTAGGAACTTAGGTAAAATCCCATGCCAGCTCAGTGAACTGATCACAACTGCAACCAAGTCATAAACAAAGAGAAACATTCAGTGGAAAGAGAAAGCTTCTTAGGTACCATTGTAAAAGTCACAGTGGGTTTGGGAGTGAGATCAGCTCTGCAACTGGGATAGGTAGTATCCACACTTTTACTTAGACATTGACCAGCAGCTGCTACAGTCAGACAGAGACTTCTGGCTGTGCAGAAGATTCATATCTGTTGCACCCTTTGCCCTCCCATGGTATTACTCAGTATCTAACATTGTGCCTTCTTGGTGGCTGCTCCCAGGCTTTTGAACTCCCACCCTAGAAAAGTTAAAGTAGCTTCCTCCTTGCTGTCCTTCCCCTGGCAGGTGAAGAAGACCCTCTTATTCCAACAGGCTGTTGGGAACTGACTGCTTTTAATGAAATGGCTGCTGCCATGCTGTTTTTATTGTAATTATCGTACTGTTTTTAATAGGGCAGACAGAGAGAGATAGTGTGTGTGTGTGTGTGTGTGTGTGTGTGTGTGTGTGAATTCTATTAAAATTTAATTTTTTTGTGAGTGTGTCGCACCCAATATTTTTAGTTGTTATTTTATCTTTAAGCCACCTTAAAGGGTAGGGTATAAATACACGTATTATACTGTATTGGCCCGAATAAAAGCCACACCTGCATAGAATCATAGAATCATAGAATCATAGAGTTGGAAGAGACCACAAGGGCCATCGAGTCCAACCCCCTGCCAAGCAGGAAACACCATCAGAGCACTCCTGACATATAGTTGTCAAGCCTCTGCTTAAAGACCTCCAAAGAGGGAGACTCCACCACATTCCTTGACAGCAAATTCCACTGTCAAACAGCTCTTACTGTCAGGAAGTTCTTCCTAATGTTTAGGTGGAATCTTCTTTCTTGTAGTTTGGATCCATTGCTCCGTGTCCGCTTCTCTGGAGCAGCAGAAAACAACCTTTCTCCCTCCTCTATGTGACATCCTTTTATATATTTGAACATGGCTATCAAATATATAAAAGGATGTCACATAGAGGAGGGAGAAAGGTTGTTTTCTGCAAATAAGCCTCAGCTTTAAAATTCAAGGGGGAGGGGAGACAATGCCCAAATATAAGCCGCTCGCAGGCACTCACACCCGTAAATGGCAAATGTAGAAGAAAATCCTATGGGTACCATTCCCCCATGCTCCCAGGCTGCTTCCTGGGGGCAGCGGGAGCAACGCTGCTTTGCTGGCGGCCTCCTCCCCTTCCCCCTTCTTTCCTGCGGTTTGGGGGTGGCTTGTGAGCTGCGGTTGGGACGGGCGCCGTTGTCCCGCACCCCCAAGGGCCCTCATGGTGGCATCCTGGACAGTGGGGAGGGGCACTCTCCATTCCAGCCTTGGAAGGCAAGGCAGGGCCACAGACCTAGGGCAGCTGTTTCAGCAGTGATATCGTAAGGTTGCGAATATAAGCTGCACTTTAACTTTCCACGGTCGGAATTTGGGGGGGAAAGTGCGGCTTATATTCGGGCCACTATGGTAATAATAATGTGGGCACATCAACATTAAGGTTCCCAGGCTCTTAACATCCATGTTCTGCTCTGCTTTCTACTTCCCTTCAGGGTGTTATCCCTCTGTTATCCTGCCTTGCTCCGCACTGCAGGTACAGTAATATGGACCTCTCTTACAGGTTCTTCTAAAAATTGCTGAGATTGGAATAGATATGCAGTGCTTGGAGCACTTTAAAGTGTTACATAAATTCCAAAAAGCCCATTACATGTCATAATATGTTGTCTGAAAAGGGAATATAAATAATGCAGAATCAGAAGGCTTTGTGGGCTTTCTTTGAATAAGGATCTCTCCTTTCTCTCTTTCGCTCTCCTCCCACCTCCTCCCACCTCCAATTATCAATCTTGTCAGGTGCAAATATTTTAGAATAGAAATTCATCATGATGTAAACACTTCAGTCAATGAGGGTTCATGTTCACAAGATGGGGGAAAATGTTCTAATTAATGAAAGTTCAACTTGAAATGCAAAATTGCAAGAGATCACGGGAAAAGGTCTGGTGGAATTTTTAAGCCCATGCCTAGCTCTGGGATCAGGAGTACTATGCTAAGTCACTCAATCATGCTAATTCAACCAGTTTTACTACTGCCTCTTCATTAACACTCACATCTAATGCCATTATGCAAATACACATGGAATTTTAAAAGTGCTTTTCCCCATCTGTTTTTTCCTACGTTAAATAAATAAAAATCACACCACCATACTTTTATTAGCAGGATGTGTGTGGGGGTGGGGGGGTGACTGTTTACACCATGGGTGGGGAACCTGTGACCCTCCAGTTGTGTTTGGACTCCAAGTCCCATCAGCCCCAGAGGCTGTGGCTGGGAATAGTGAGAGCTGAAGCCCAGCCAGAGCTGGAGGGCTGCAGGTTCCACACATCTGACTTACTCTGGTGAATTCCCACTGAGATGAAAGAGACTACCTTCATGTAAGTGAATAATAATTCTTGCCCCCCCTCCATGCATTAGACCTATGCTGAATGTAGACCTACATGTCAAATATAGCCAGTATAGCATAGCAGTTAGATTGTTGCAGTGGAAGCTGGGAAACGAGGGTTCGAACCCTGGTTCAGGAAGTTCACTGGTGACCTTGAGCCAGCCATTGTCCCTCAGCCAAACCTGCCCCACAGGGTTCTTGTAAAGATAAAATGAGGAACTGAGAACCATGTACATCAACTTGAGTTCTTGGGAGGAAAGTGGAGATGTACTAAACAAATATTCATTAATTTGACTTTTGTGTGATATTTTTCAGTGAACGGCGTCGTAAAAATATTTTTGGCATCAGCAATAATTAGAACAATAATGTCAAAAGTAGTAAGTTTGGTAGGGCAATTTTTCTATGGAAAAGAAGAGAGAAAAACATAGGCTGCCTCTCCCCCAAATTGTGTTTGACTTTTTCAACTCCATGTCCCCCTTTTCCTTCTCCCCTTTCTTTTTCTTGTCAAATGGATCCCACACAATTAGAGATCACACAACATGTGTGTGTTCACAGCACCTTGTCCGTGCATTAGATTTAGGTGTGGGAGCTCTTTTGTGTGTGTGTGTGTGTGTGTGTGTGTGTGTGTGTGTGTGTGTGTAAACTGTGATATGGCATGCCTCCATGGCTGGTGGGTGCAATCCTGCTCCTTCCATGTACTCAGTGAACATGTGAAGGGGTGCTATTGTGTGAACACTCCATAGTAAATAGCACGGCTTCATGATGCTATGACTAATGTGAAGACATTACAAGACATCAATCAATCAATAAAACCACAGCTAAACAAATTTGGCTGCATCAGTGAAGGCAAATAAGAGAGAGTAAAGGTGAGTGAGGGCAACTTAAATGAATTTGCAGGGCGTGGCAAAAGACAGCCAAAAATGGGGACCATTCTGAGTTTTGCTATAAAATATTATAGTATTTTAATATTCTTTTGGAAGCCGCCTAGAGTGGCTGGGGTAGCCCAGCCAGATGGGTGAGGTATAAATAAATTATTATTATTATTATTATTATTATTATTATTATTATTATTATTGAGATTATTTATTAGGAGCAAGTGAGCAGTGGAAGAGGATGGATGAAGGCTTCTGACCGTGCAGAAGATGCGTGCTGGTTTATGTATTTTGCAACCTTTGCCCCATTATGTACTCAGCAAAAAGACTGGGCACTTCAACGCCACTAAGTAGCATATTATCTGAGAATAATATATAAATAAAGTAAAATAACATCTATGAATCCAGGCTACATTTCTAGTTGAAAGAGATGCACAGTGGAGCATGTGTACAGACACACACACACACACACCTGCACAATGCAGATGATGAGTCTCTGCCAGTATGTACATTATGTTCTCCCTCCTTTGACTTCACAGAAGAACATGAGCTCCATATTTCTCATTGTATGTGTGTGTGTGTGTGTGTGTGTGTGTGTGTGTGTTAAAAAAAAAAGAGCAAAATGATTTTACTGTGTTGGAACAGCCCATTCATCACGCTGAACATTTGATTCTGTCACTTCAAGTACTTGTTAAAAAATCACTTCAAGCTGCTACAATCAAGGGCCAGGTACTTCCAAGGTCTGACACTTTTGTAGCTCTATTACACCTTTAAGTAGGATTCTTCAATCCAATTCCAGCCTTCATGATAATCAAGTGCCCACTCCACTTAACTCCAAGGCAGCTAAAGAACTCAGAATGCACCGGATAGATGCCTGGGTCTGATTTTCAATCAGGCCTCTCCTACCCACGGCTGCAAAAGCCCCTGAATATCCGCTAAGTAGTGAAACAGTCTCACTTACACCTAAAAGAAGGTAAGCAGTAGTGGCTCCGTTGTTAAAACCATCATGTCTTGTCTTCTGTCATGGAAAGAAAGAAAGAAAGAAAGAAAGAAAGAAAGAAAGAAAGAAGGCATTAGAAAGCTAGTTAGGCACGAAATCCAGAAACATACCAGGGTTAAATCTTCATGTATAGCCAGCTTTACCCAGGAACAGTGACATGCGGTGAAAATTTCATAGGGAAATAGTTAAGGCCAGAGGGGTCACCTTGCCAGGGCAATGTAGGAGGCAACATTGTGTCATGAGCATCGCGCCTCCTTCCCTATGCTGGGTATCATCATCGTCATAGTCATTGCTACTACTATTATTATTGCTGTTTTTCTAGAAAAAGAGGTGCCATAACTCACCATGAACATTTCCCTCGTTCTCTTAGAATGGCAATGGTGCCCACCTGAAAGGTGCTGGAACTTAGTTTTGGTGAGTTGTGGCTGGGGAAAAAAGCCCTGATTATTATTATTACTACTAATACTACTACTACTATCATCATCATCATCATCATCCCAGGCAAAGTTCACAGGCAGAACAGGCAGACCAGAGCAAGAATCCAGGAAGAGAAGCAGCACCACGGATAGCTCCAAAAAGGTTGTGGGAGTTCTTTCTGTATAGCAATTGCACAGGCTTGAAGTCAACAGAGTTCAGAAAACCACTAGTGTTCAAAGGCTTCACCTATTGACTCTGGCAAGGCTGAGGTGTCTTCAGCTGTGCTGATGGTCCAGGCCTCTGAAGTCTGCAGAGAAGGGTGGAGAGGTCTCCCCAGGTTATGAAGATGGTGGCAAGACTGGCTCCTGGGGTTCTCGCACAAACACCTCTGGCAGATATGTTATTTATTTCATAAAGCGTATAGAAGAGGAAGAGTTTGGATTTGATATCACTACCCGAAAGAGTCTCAAAATGGCTAACATTCTCCTTTCCCTTACTTCCCCACAACAAACACTCTGTGAGGTGAGTGGGGCTGGGAGACTTCAGAGAAGTGTGACTAGCCCAAGGTCACCCAGCAGCTGCATGTGGAGGAGCAGGGAATCGAACCCGGTTCACCAGATTACGAGACTACCGCTCTTAACCACTACATCACACTGGCTTGACTGGTATATACTGCTTGATTGTAAAAAACACACACACCTCACAGTGTTTATGAATTGGAGTCTCACCACGCTGTCCAGATAGCATCTCGGCAGCGGCATTCTGCACTAACGGCAGCTTTCAGTTAACACCTACAATAATTAGATCAGGAGTGGGTAACTGCTCCCAGCCCGAGGGCCACATTCCCTTCTGGGTAACCTTCTGGGGGCCGCATCTGCCTCTGCTGGGCAGGAACAGAAGCAAAACTGGGCAAAACAATGGCTGTAAACTGAACTTTTGTACAGTAGCCTATTTTCTATTTCTACATACAGCACTTGATCCTCCCTCCTGGGTGGCAAGAGGAATTGTCTAAGTTCAAGGATGTATCCTAGCCAGGGAGGAAGTGCTTGAGGAAGATGTAGCCAGAGGAGAGTTCAAGGGTCAGATAGAGAGGCCTGGAAAGCTGCATTTGGCTCCTGGTCTGAGGTTCCTCACCCCATTATTTTATAACGACCTCAAGCAGTGAGTTGGCATTGAGTCATCCAGCTTTCCCATTCCTTGCATTTGACTGGGAGGACCAAGGAAGATGTGGCGACCAGAGAAGGCAGCAAAGGCTTGATAGAGGCACGTCAGTGGTAGCAGTGAGAGAAAGGAGGAAGCCGAGCGATCGGCGTGGCTCTTCTACCGCATTGAACACATAAATAGAAGATGACAGAAAGTCCTTTGGTTGCTTATAAATGTCAAATACTTTTAAGCGATTACCTTTCCTTGTCACTTAACATTAAAGAGCCATGTAAAATGCATTTATGCCCAGTCATTTGGAGTAAGGACGCAGCGATCAACCAACACAGAACAGCTTCTGTGAGGATATGGAGAGTACAGCTGTCTGAAATACATGCCTTCATCCTCTTGCCTGTTCCGGAGCACGTTGTCAACTCTGGAAAGGAAAGCCGGGGTGGAACAGAACTCATTTCAGCTGTGAAATAAGAAAAATATACAGGGATGTGATGAGAACATAGGAAGCTGCCTTAGATGGAGTCAGACTCAAGCGCTTATCAATCTCAGTATCATCTACAATGACCTGCAGTGAATCTCCAGGGTTTCAGCCAGAAGCCTCTCTCAGCCCTGCTTGGAGATGCTGGGGATTGGGACCTTCTGCATGGAAGACAGAAACTCTACCACTAAGCAACAGCCCTTCCCATAGATTTTTAAACAGATGCAGATGGACCCATTTCAAAGTCATTCATGGTGTCAGAAGGATTTGAAGGCTTGCATGTGTTTCCTCACAAGGAGGTACAGGTTGAGTGGGGGCCACTTGCCTATGAGTAGGTAAGGAATAGAGCCCACTAGACTTCCATGCTGAGTGACCACCAAAACTAGAAAAGGACCTCCTACAAATAAAACATTTTGTGTGTGTGTGTGTTCTTGCAAGAAATAAATATTTCAGTGTGGCAGCACCGGCTTGCTGGAACTCCCTGCCTTGAACATTGGGCAGGTACCTTTGATATTGCTTTTGGTGTGTGCTAGAATCCTTTTTTTAATAAGGATTCTAAAAATATGGATTTTATTATGCCTGTATGCAGTTGATTTTGATTTGAGGAGCAATATGATTGGAATTGTTTTCTGTTTCTTTGGGAAGATGACTCATTGCAGGTGACAAAAGGATGATGCGCGCACACACACACACACACACACACACACAATATTACTCTGCAAACTTCTCCCCCTGTCTATTATAATGTGTAGCAACACTTACTCCACTTCATGATGTCATCATATTGTTTTTTTCAGTCCCCCACTCAGTGCCTAAGGTAAGAACATCCTTACTGGATGAGGTGAAAGGTCCAACCAGTCCAGTATCCTGTGATTTGTGGACAAGGAACTGCACAAGATAATGTCACAACCAATGTAAAAATTTAAAGGTAAAGGACCCCTGGATGGCTAAGTCCAGTCAAAGGCCACTATGGGATTACAGCGCTCATCTCTCTTTCAGGCTGAGGGAGCTGTCATTTGTCCACAGACAGCTTTCCAGGTCATGTGGCCCGCATGACTAAACTGCTTCTGGCATAACAGAACACTTTCACGGAAGTCGGATCACACAGAAACGCCATTTATCTTCCTGCCGCAACAGTACCTATTTATCTACTTGCCCTGGTGTACATTTGAACTGCTAGGTTGGCAGGAGCAGGGACAAAGCAAGGGGCACTCACCCCATCATGGGGATTCAAACTGCTGATCTTCTGATCAGCAGGCCCAAGAGGCTCAGTGGTTTAGAACACAGTGCCACCATTGGTGGCTTCCCTGTGTTGCTGTGAACTGGAATTTCAGCCTTGCTCCTAAAAACATATGGTTAGGTTTGGGACCAACAATATCTTCTCTACCTTGATTAAGTTCTGATCTTCACAGTGTCTTCTCCCATTCCGCACACCTCATTTCGCCACTTGTGCAGAAAGCCATCCGGCCGGCAAGGCTTCAAACAAACCAAGCATACTATGCAATCATTTCAAAAAACCTGAAACACGTACAGTCTTAAACTCCAGATCCATCTTCCTCCCATAGTTTGGATGCGGATATGATCTTCAAACCTCAAGTGCCCTTCCAGAGCTCCTGTGTCCAAGAAACGTTGCATATCAATATTCCCCCAAGCCTACAAGGAGAGGTAGAATCCCAGTCTGCTGAACTTAAATGGCTTCAGTCCATCTTTAAACTTTCAAGCTCACCTCCAGAGCAGACCCCCTGGCCTCTTCGCACATGGTACATTCTCATTGAAGTGCTGTCTTCCAAGGTAAGATCAGCACTTCAAAGAATGCCCGCCCATTCCTTCACGGCTCTGTGGCTTCAGTGGAGAACAGTCGAAAAGTTCCTAGCCTTCTGTGTGGCTCTTGCAACATCAAAGAGGCACATGCATTTTTTAGAGAGTTAAGACTAGAGAGGACAGCCTGCCTTGCTTAAGCCCAAAGCATACTCATGTGCTTGTACCTCACTAAGCTTTCATGCTAACCACTTTATGCTATTCTGTCCCACAAGCACCATGTTAGAACTACCGATTTGATGAAGTGATTTTGGACCCAGAAGTTACATGGCTAGTTGATTAAAACAACAAAAACAATGGAGATAAATGAAATGGACAATTGATTAATAATCTTTTATTGGATGCAAGAATTCTGCCAGTGTCTAAATGGGAAACAGTCAAAGCTTCATCAGTAGCAGAGTGGCTAAATATAATATGGTGTTAGAAAGAATCATGGTATATGAGCTAAATGAGTTGTTTGTATGAAGCTCTTTTGTAAGGTATGGGGAGGCTTATTATTATTATAGCTTGACTAATAAATGATTCCACGCAAATCTATTCAGAAGTAAGTCCTACTGAATTCAAAGGAGCTTGCTCCTAGGTCATTTTGAATTAGGGTTGCAAAGTTTGGATCCTTGCACCTGTCCATTCAAGACAGTTTGTACTGGAATTCACCAATTTCTTTGAGCATCTCTAAGTTCATGGAAGAAGCCAGATTTCAAGCAGGACTGCTTAGTTCACAGACAAGTCTTTTAGCTCCTCTCCTACAGGAGCTCCCTGGGAGAGCTGGAGAAACTCAGTTGTTTTGTAGCATATCCTCCTGACATATTACTCCTTCTTACTTGGCAGATCAGTGAGCATTCAGGGATGTAATTCACTCCACACATTCTCAAGTCCAAGTAGACAATGTTGGATGGGGCTGGTGGAAGTTGGAGTCTAAAAGCATCTGAAGGGCCCAACGTTTCCGATCTCTGCTTTATTGGCTAGGCTTAGTCCTCCAGTTGGAGGACTTTGCAGTCTAGTTTAAAGATGAAGAATTGCAAGACAGGAGAGTGGCACAGACACCGACCCACCATGAAAGCAATGAAGATTCATTGCTTTGCTAAGGGACTGCTTGAATAGCTTTCTGTAGATCAGAATGGTCAGATGAACACTGTCTTACCACCACACCATCTGCTACTGGATTTTCTAAAATTCAACTCTTAGGGGGATATCCAACTCAGTCTTACTTAGGGTAAACCCACTGAAATTAATGGGCCAAAGTTAATCATGTCCATTAATTTCAATAAGGCTATATTGGACTAGCAGTGGATATAAGCCTTATTTAAAAAACAAAAAATCCTGTTGTAAAAATGGCCTGCAGAGAAGTTTACATGCCCAATTTGTGCATCAATAATTTTTTGTGGTCCCCCCCCCTTATCCAAAGTTTTGCCTGCAGAAAAATAGCTCTCCTACACCCACAAATCACTGAATCTATTTAGCGTCTCTTGAAGAGGTGTAATTCCCCCCCCCAAATGTGACATTTGCTTCATCTTTTTTTTTTTTTAATTTGGTGCCAGAGCATTTGTCAACATTAGTGCAATTAGCTCAAGTTTCATCAACTCATTGGCGCAATCTGTTCAGAAAGCACCGTAGAATGCTAAAAATCCTAACAGGCTTCTCCAAATGCAGTGTGAAACACGAGGGATTTGACTTGAGAGCTGCCCACTGAAAATAAAATTTAAAAAGGAGCCTGTCGAAAACAACAACACCACAGATCCCACAATTAGAATTGAGAAACTCCAGGACCATCTATACTGACTCTGATCGTTAGTCCACCCAGTTCAGTATTGTTTACACGGGTTGTCAGTAGCTCTCCAGAATTTCAGACAGGGAGTTTTAGGTGCTGGGATTGAACCAGATACATTTTGCATGCAAAGCGAATGCCCCACCACTGGGCTCTGGTCCTCTAAAGTGAAAGAGGATGAAAGCGTTGCAATCAGGTGGAAGCAGTGTATGCATTTCCCAATCCTGTGCAGAAGAAGAAGAAGAAGAAGAAGAAGAAGAAGAAGAAGAAGAAGAAGAAGAAGAAGAAGAAGAAGAGTGGAAAAGAAGTGAATGTACTGAAAATGGTATTTTGGGTAGAAATATGAAGGTTTAGCCAAAAGCTGGAAAAAAATTAGGTAGAGAAAGATTTTCCTCCCTCTCCAATGACACCAGAACTTCTGGTCATTAAAATTAAGCTAATTATTGGAAGATTCAGAACAGAGAAAAGGGAGTACAGTGGTACCTCAAGTTACATACGCTTCAGGTTACAGATGCTTCAGGTTACAGACTCCGCTAACCCATAAATAGTACCTCGGGTTAAGAACTTTGCTTCAGGATGAGAACAGAAATCGTGCTCCGGCAGCACGGCGGCAGCGGGAGGCCCCATTAGCTAAAGTGGTGCTTCAGGTTAAGAACAGTTTCAGGTTAAGAACGGACCTCCGGAACAAATGAAGTACTTAACCCGAGGTACCACTGTAGTTCTTTGACAGTGTGTATAGTTGAATTGTGGAATGCATCAAGAAATAGTGTCCGAATCCAGACCCTTCAGTTTTCATCTGAGGTGCTCCTTTGAGTGCCCCCTCTGAGGAATGTTCAGAGAGCGGCGATGAGGAAGAAGGTCATAGAAACCATACTGGACCCTGCTTAGCTTCGCAAATGTGCTGGGTGGTTTCTTTTTCTTTATTATTGTAGCACCCTGTTAGGTTGTTCTCCCCATTTGAGGATTGTTCTCCCTAGAGAGATTCACCTGCACTGTCATTAACATCTTTTCAGCATCAGGTAAAAATTATACTTCTAGACACTGGACAGATTTTAATGATATTGCTCCTTATTGATGGTATATTTTTGGTGCTGAAGTTTTTGGTGTTGTTTTATTGGGTCTGTTTTACTAGTCATAGTGAAACTCTTATTGTAATATGTTGTTCTTTTTTCTGATTTTATGTTCCACTTTATGCATTTAAAACTTCAGAGGTTGTTTGTGTAACCCCAGACTGAGAGGGGCATAAGACTCCTTATGTAAAGGTAAAGAACCATTAGGTCCAGTCACAGACGACTCTGGGGTTGCGGCGCTCATCTCACTTTATTGGCCGAGGGAGCTGCGTACAGCTTCTGGGTCATGTGGCCAGCATGACTAAGCCGCTTTTGGCGAACCAGAGTAGGGCACAGAAACGCTGTTTACCTTCCTGCCAGAGCGGTACCTATTTATCTACTTGCACTTTGACGTGCTTTCAAACTGCTAGGTTGGCAGGAGCAGGGACCGAGCAACGGGAGCTCACCCTGTTGCGGGGATTCGAACCACCGACCTTCTGATCGGCAAGCCCTAGGCTCAGTGGTTTAACCCATAGCGCCACCCACATCTCTCCTTATGTAGCAGGTATCTAATAAATTGAAATCTTAATGATGATGAAGGGGATGATTATACTAGGGGTGTGGCCAATCAACACGTGCAATGCCACTATTCTTTGTACCACCTGCCTCTCCACCCGCCTGTACCTTGCTTATCTGAAAGTATAGCATCTTAATATGGCTATTACCTTCCCCAATTCTTCCCAAGTTTTCCAATGACAAAAAGTAGCTGCTGAAAAGTGTCGATAGGAAATTGTTGAATATTAATTATGTTAAAACAACCCCTCCCCAGCTGTTTCAAGGTTAACTGTTCAACAGAGAATGAACAATAAAAATGGAAACCCATGAAAGAATTCAGCATTCTCTCCATCAGGAGCGTTAAACCAGATGTCTCAGCTAGACCATCATGAACAAGGCATGACAATGGCATATTTTCCATAGCGCTATACTCTATGTGAAAATGGAGGTTTTAGGTTTGACCACTGCTAGCCTATGATCAGGAGGTAAGGATAATGAAATGTGCAAAAGGGGGAAATTAACAAAATTATGGGCTTGGAGATGACAGGAGATACAGTGGTACCTCCAGTTACAAACTTAATTCATTCCAAAGGTCTGTTCTCAACCCGAAATTGTGCTTAACCTGAGGTGGGCTTTCGCTAATGGGACCTCGCACCGCCACTGCGCCACCACCGCACGACTTCTGCTCACATCCGAGGGCAAAGTTTGCTACCAGGAGACCTACTTCCGGTAAAGCGGAGCTCGTTATCCAAAGCGTTTGTAAGGAGGACGGTACATAACCAAGGTTCCACTGTACTAGACAAGAACATAAAGTGAGGCTGCACTCCTACCAACCCAACATTCACAGCCTAGTAGCTCAGTGAGGTCATGAGGAAAGGTGGGTAGCAGGACAATTGGGCACTATTCCTGAACCAGCTTCAGACAGGTACAGTAATCAATTCTGGATTGGGTCTTATGCCATTGCCTAAGTGGATTCTGGGTTGGTTCAGTTCTGCCCCCTCCCTGCCCTTGGATTAGCTTATTCCAGGGGTCAAACTAGGACCTTCTGCATGAAAAGCTCTACCATAACCCTTCTCCAAGGTCCTGGGCATGCAATCTGTAGAGCAGGAATAGCCAATGCCATGTCCTCAAGGTATTCTTGAACTCCCATAATCTCTGATTGTTGGGTATGCTGGCTGGGCTGATGGGAGTCCAACAACCTCTGGATGGTACCACCTTGGTTACCTCTCACTTAGAGTGAGGAACACCCAGTAAAGTAGACCTGAATAACTTTTGGCCCAACTAAGCCGAAGGCAGTACCCACCCAAGCCATATACTCTTTCCTGTTAGGTGCCCAACAACCCCTATGTTTTTGCAGTTCTCGAAAGGCAGAAAACTCAGGAGAGCTCAGTCACTCATCATGTATGAGACCAGCCTTGTGAGTCACCACTGGTGCAGACGTGAGGAGCAAGCCTATTGCATCAAACCAAATAAGGGTCTTGCAAGGTGCCCATATTTATTGGGTCACATCTGATTATGTCAGAGTATGCTGTTTTGTCATAAGCGGTATATAAATTAATAAACAAATAATCATAAATAAATTAATAAACTGAAGTCAATTGAGCACAATGGGTCTATGTGAGGACTCAGCTGGAGGTAACCCAGCGTGGCACGGGTTTCTGAAAATTAAAAGCTTTAGCAAGAGACAGGAGGGGATTGAAATTGTAAACAGATTTTAAGGATACCACAACAAGGTTATTGGCAACACATTTTGTAAAAATGTCTTCACTCAGACAGGATAAATCTGGGTTAAACTGAGGGTGGTGGAGCTGCCATTTTTGATGACAATGATGTTATGTGGATTCTGCAAAAAAGAAAAGAAAAGAAAGAATAAACTATAAACAAAAACCCATCCCAAATTTATTGCATGCGTAAGGAGCAGCCATCTCCTGACAAATGCCCATTTGGAAGCCCCCAGAATGAAAGCAAAGGAAGGAAGGAAGAGATGAATCAAAGGTTATATCAAGGATCTTAGCCTGAGGAGGAAGGGAAGAAGAACAGACAGTCCAATTACTAAGAACAATAAAGAGAAAGGGCAAAGATGGAAGATAGACTGTAGGTCAGAGAGGACATGTGTGGTCAGTGCAGATGCCCTGATTCAGAGCCCTGCATGTTCTCCAACCCCCCCAGATGGAACTTTTAGAGGAACAGGCTGGAAGCTTTGCTACTTCAATTGAAATGAAAGGCACAGTTCTTACAGTTTTTTGGGTGGCGTTGGGGAAATGATTGGATCAGGGGAAAGGTCAGCTTCTGCCTTAATTTGCAGAGGACACAGGTAATTGGTCTAACTTTCAGCACAAGGGGAGAAATATTGGCAAATCCTGGGGTGCTTTGTGGTCATGCAGAACTCTAGAAGGCTGAATATAATATGAAACATTTGAAAACAACTGTGCGGGATGTTTGCAGCTCTGCGGCGTGTCACCTCTGTTCAGCTGTCTTTATTTTTTCATATGCAGATAGGATCTTTCTGCTTAAGGCGAAAAAACCCAGAACAAAGATGCTTTTAAGAGTCAGGAAAAGAAGGAGAAAAGAAATAGCACTTATTGATAGGGATTTGTCTCCACCAAAAGGCAGTACACACAAAGGGAGCCTCTGGAAACATCTTAAATAACCGCTTGATCAAAATCTCATATATATATATATATATATATATATATATATATATATATATATATATGAGAAGAGATATAGAAGATAAAGGGTAAAGTCTTTTTCTGCCTGTAGCAGTTGCTCACTCACTCAGCTCTTGAAGAGAAGAGGCTGGGGAAAACAAACTTAAAAGGGTAAAAGTCACCCAAAGAAACTGTATGAGGTCTTCTTAGGGTTTTCTACATTTCAGATTTCCCGCTGGTCAGTGTCAATTTAATGAGTGGCAGGAGTAGTGTGCCTGTGCTGGAAACATCTGAGGGTGGATGTAGGTCTTATTCCAGATATTATTTACATGGTTGCAGCCATATTTCTTTGGCAGAGGAGGGAGGGGACAGAACACATGTTTCCAATTAAGTTTAAGTCTTCAGTTAGGTGAATCAGTTGCTAGAATGAGAAGTTCGAATGCTTCTGAAAACGGTTCTCTCCACATCCCCACGTACAAAACTAGCAAATTTCCTAGAAGCGTAGTTGGAAGGGAACCTGAGGATATCTTGTCCAACCCCCCTGCAATACTCAGTTGTTCTATACGGGGATCGAACCTGCAACCTTGGCATTATCTCCACCATGCTCTAACCAACTGAGCTACAGAGTTTGAAAGGACACCAAGGATCATCTAGTCCAACATCCTATTGATGTAGGGAAGCAGATGTGTGCCTAAACTGCCCTAATCTCACCACCTCCTTGCCCTGTCCTCTTATCTTCCCAGTACGTAGCAGTGACACTACTGCTAGGAGGCCAGGTCTACTGTGATGCCTATCAGCTGCAGCATCCCTGATAGGTGGCCACACAGCCTCATGCTATAATAATAATAATAATAATAATAATAATAATAATAATAATAATAATAATAATAATGTATGCCACCTTTCATCCATAGGACTCAGGGTAGTTCACAACATAACATTACAAAATAAAATCATAAAAATAACAACAACAAACCTGCCTGAGATCTAATGAAGAAGGCTGGAATGCAAATCTAATAAATAATAATAAAATAAATAATAATAACCAATGATCCCCCAACACATTTTAAAAGGGTATTGGATGTCCATCATCCAAAGGCCTGGTCAAAGAGGAACATTTTTGCCAGTTGCCTAAAGGTGGATAATGAAGGAACCAGCTGAAGCTCTCTGGATAGAGCATTCAATAAATGGGGAGCCATTGCAATCTGCCTCACTTCACAAAAGGCAGGGGTAGCCAATTTTGTGCCCCTCAGGTATGTGCTTTTATACTACAGCTTCCTTCAGTCACAGCCAACTAGCTCAGTGGTTAAGGATGACAGGAGCTGCAGTCCATCAACATACTAAGTTTCTCCCTGGTATAAGGCACCATCTTATGTTCTTATGTTCCACATGCCCCAAACATACCCCATCACACCAGAGATGGTAGGGAGCCACTTGGGCATTTATCTCCCTGCCTCCCTGCTTCAAAAAGAGTGAGTTATCAATCTGGATGGAGGACACACAATGCATTTCCAAGACACAATCAAGAGAACTGATTAATTCAAATGGAGAAGACATTCACTGCATAAAAGGCTGCTTGGTCAGATGGTTTAGCGCAATCAACAAGAACTCCACTGAGAATCAGGTTTTAATATTAAAGGATTTCTTTCCATGCACCTATGGAACAGCTTCGGTCAACTTGAATGCTGATCCCACATGCGGAGAATCTCATTTTACCATTTTGAGCTAGGGAAGAGCTTCGGGGGAAAAGGAAAAAGACACTGGATTCATAATATATCTGAGCATTAAGAGCTGGGCAAATTCATATTCTGAACCAAGTAATTAATGCGCTTCAGCAATGTCTCTAGCAGGGAGCATTATTTCATGCGGGGGAATGTGCTAACATTTAACCTCCCACCTGCAATGTACAGCCTGCAACATTCATATCATACGAAGCACCCACTCTTCTATTTTAGTTCTGTCTGGGTACTTAGATCAGAGGCTGCCTGGGTGCCACCCAAAACTTGCTAAGGAAACCGTGAAAGGTCTAAGTAAATATTTCCTCAAATATCCACAATGCACAAGTTTGCTCTTACTGGTCAGTTCCTGTTTGCACAACATTGAAGCCACACACCCCTAAAGCAGCCATTTTGTGATGTGTCATGCCTCCACGATAGCCATTTTGTGACACCGGCATCAAAAGATAGGTGGTCTAACTTTGGTGCGCACATGATAGTGAGTCATGACAAAATGTGCATTTATTGACTTTGTGGCTCAACTGGGGACATATTGATGTGCATCTGGTGCAGAGCAGGTCTATGGATTAGCACTAGTGCAAGCTTAACCTACAGCAACAATCCTGAGCATAGCTGTCAACTTTTCCCTTTTCTTGTGAGGAATCCTATTCGGAATAAGGTAATTTCCCTTAAAAAAAGGGAAATGTTGACAGCTATGATCCTGAGCACTCTCACATAGCTCCACAGCAATAAACTTGTGTCCAAAAAAAATGTGTTTAGGACTGTCTTATAATGGTTAGTTGAAATAAGGAGAGGCCATATCTCAGTGGAAGAGCATCGGCTTTGAATGCAGAAGTTCCTAGGTTCGAACGCTGCCATCTCAAATGCCCCATGCCTGGAATCCTGGAGAGTCTCTGCCATTCATTGTAGAACAAAGATCTGACTCAGTGTAAAAATCAGCCTCTTGTATTCCTCTCTTGCTCCTAAGGAAACCTTTCCTTTATTTTTTTATGACCACTTGTCTTTATAAATGGCCTTCATCTCATGGGATATTATTCCTTTTTATTGCATAGGGCCCAATCTAATCTGCGTACAAGCACAGAACCCAGCATGTTGTGGAAGATTCCTATGAAGCTCAACAAAGCCCCCACATATGCAAACAGAATGTCATAAGGGTCTGAAGTGCAAGAAATATTGCATGGAATAGGAGGTCTGTGCATAAGTCTCATCTAGTGTTGCCTCCAAGTGTCATGTGTTCTGCTTCAAGAGACAGCCCCAGCAGTATGGGGAGTCAGGTTTGGGCAAACAAAGCCAGGTGAGGCAAAGTAGGGTAAGGACTTGCCTGAGGTAAGGATTCAAAAATGGCCCCCTGCTCCTGGACAGCTCCATGCTGGGCTCAGGCTAGAGACTCTGTAAGAGCAGAGAATAAATGTTGTTTCAGCAGCAGCCTCTCTCAGACTGAGCATTAAATCAGAGGTGCATTTCTGTCTCATTACTTCAGGGTGCTGCCCTGGCCAAATGCCCAGGAAAGCAGAGAAACAGAGAAAAATGTGAGCTTTTCCGTTATTTCTTATTAATACAATTAGCAGGACAAAATTCCATCCTCACTGTTCATTATCTCAGCCTGTCCAATGCTGTATGGTTCTTGCTGCTCCTCCTCTCCCATTATTTCCCAACTTCTGTCATCTTCTTTTCCTGGGGTATGCCTGCGGCAAACCAGTCCTGTGGATCTATACTATCTGCCTCTTCCTCCTCTCTGGAAGGCTCCTGGTGAGGTGGTCTCCACCACCCCTCTTCATCTGCCCAGTCCCTGACACATTAGCAGTTATGGGCTCTAGTAGACTGTGGTTCTACTAGGGCTTCTGAGCTGGAGTAGGAGGAGGGCAACACAACCTCCTTGGTCTGATGACCACAATGGACTCCTCTTCCACAAGTGTGTCAATGTTAATATGCATGGCAAGAATTGGGAGCCTGTACCCTCCAGATGCTGTTGGACTGCAACTCCCACCATCCCTTGCCAGTATGACCAGTGGCCATGGGTGAATGGGAGTTGTAGTCCAATGAAGGACCACAGGTTCCCCATCCCTAATGCACGGCTTGTTTCTAGGTTAGCCATGCCCATGTTTTTAGTGGGTCTACTCTGCAATGACTAACATTGGGCTATGTCTGGGACTAGTCTGAGTTCCTTTCCCTCTAAATCCCCAACCTCATCCCCCAAAGATGAGGTGTCTGGTGCCAGGGTGAGGAAACTATCTAGTTTCCCTGGGCTCCCTCCAGAGCATGAGTAAACTTGCACTGCAGAGGAGAGCTGGATAGCAGTAGAGGAAGTCATTCTCCATCCCACCACATCCTTCTCACCAAATTAGTAAAACAAAACCCTGACCAGGACATTAATGCCCTGCACATGAGTATTTCAAAACACCCCTCCATCATGTAAGAATAACATTCTTTTGCTCCCACATCAGCAACCTTGCAAGCCTCCAGGTCTTTTTTTTCATTTCCAAGCTCATCTCTTCTTTGATCCCAACCATCATAATTTTTCGCTGGGACCTTGATCTGCTCCTCAACAGGTTATTACCTTTAAGCAAAGACTCGGCAGTTATTTTGTTCCCCCAAAATGGAGAAATGCTTTTGTGGATTATATTACCGAGATGGATCATATTTAGTTGGCTTGCTGAAAGACGGCAGGAGCTAACCCTTCCATTTCCTGCATTGCATGGGATTTAGACACATAACTCCCATCAAATGCTCCATTAAATTCCTGTCCGGAAATGTATGAAAGTTATATCTCTCTGCATCTTTACGACATCATAATAGTTTGGACTGCGAAGGATTGAGCAGTGTTTTTGTGGAGTTTTTGTGGGGTTCTGTTGTTGTTGCATTCGTTAACTGGGCACATAGAATCATAGAATGATTAGCATTTTTTAATTTTTTTATATTTTTTTTACAAAAAGCAAAGCAATTCAAATACTGTGTGGTATGGCTCACTTGACTCCCATGTTTGACCACATTCAGAAAGGAGATTCCTGTTTGCACACACACCCTAGAGGTTAAGGCAATTATAACAACAGATGGTGTTCCCCAGTGTGACTTCATTCTCAACCCCTTGATCTTCTGTTTTTTATATGCTTGGTAAACCACAAGTGGGTAGGAGGTTTGCAGAAGGAAAGCAGGTTCTCTTTCACACACCACCACCTTCTTCCATGAAACGAAATACAATAAAGCTGAAGAGCAAGATGAGGATGGAAACCCAGGTCAGGTCTTCTGCAAACAGTAATTATACTTATTTTCTTATATGTTACCTTCTTTACTTTGGTTTTGGTCTTGAACCAAAATGGTCACATTCTCAGTGCCTCCATCACCACTGAGAAGGCCCTGGGTGGATCTACACACAAGAAACCCCCCGCTATAAATAAGTCAGAAATTAAAATGTTATAACAAATAATTTTTTAAAAAGCGCTATGGAAAATCACATAGAAATTTATTTTACTCTCCAGCACCATCTGGTGTTGCTTGTTTATAACATTCAAAACACTGTTTTGTGACTAATGTAGCTGAGTCCCAAGTTTCAGTTTATCTAATCACTGTCATGTCTACAAAATACTGAGAGCAGGTAATGACCTGTCTCAGCTCAAAGCAACTGCCTAACCGTGCATCGACAGAGCCTGACAAGTCCTGTGCCTGAGACTTTGCAAGACCAATAATCTGACTGGTCGGTTTTGCAAAGCCCCTTGCATAAAAAGCACTGTCTGATGTCATTGTGACATCAGGCGATTGACTGCCCACCTGTCAGTCTTGGCTCATAGATGATTGGGGAGATAATGGTTTGGACTGTTGGCCAGATTCAGTTCCATGCTCCATTTCATTTTGTTCTGTTCTTCAATTTTGTTCCTTGGCTTTCATTCCTCATCCCTGAGTCTCTGGCATAACTCTCAGCTCCTGGTCCTCGATTCCCATCTGATCACTGTCTACAAACCATTACCTGACACATGAACGGTAATGTCCATTTCCCTACTTGTAGGGCTTTTTTCAGCTGGAACTCACCGGAACTCAGATCTGAAACCTCTTATAAGAGAACACTTTTTTCCCTAGAAAAATAGCACTGCCGACTTGATCATACCTTGGCCAAGATCAGTGATGGTGGGGAAACTGAATGGCAAGGACTTTGTAAGTTTCATAGCACTGGTATTATGGGATGAGGCCATAACAATACGAGTTACACCTATGCTGAGATATTTTGCCATTCATTGTATGTGGAAGTGCAAAACTATTCACAGGAAAAAGAAAGAAAAAGAAAACTACAAGCCTGTGAACATGGTATAATTTGCATGGTTTCCAGCTTGCACTTTAAAATTCACTTTCTGTGCTGCATTTGCATATTTCCAACTTTCCCCAAAGAAGACTCTGGGTGATCTAAACTTGTGCGATGCTACTGAGACGAGGGAGAATTCACAGGGGTACGGCTGTATCCTCAGATTCATAGCTGTGGAGCATCATAAAGAAGTACAATGTAAAGTGAAGACCATTATTAGGGGTAGCAGATGATGAGGTGCTTTTGTGATCCTTTATTTATTGGCCCCATTCCTCTAATCTATCAAAGCTGCTTTGTACCATTTCTGTGGTACGAGTCATCCCTGCGGCTAACATAAGCATGGATGATTTTCCTCATGTAGCACATTCCTCGGTTGATCTAAAGATAAACTAGTTGCTTTCCAAAGCACTTCTCTTCCTGAGTAGAAGTTGGTGCATGGAGCCTAGCTGGGGGAAGGAGTGAAGCTCAGTGGTAGAGCCCAAGCTTTGAATGCAGAAGATCCCAGGCTAGTCGCCAACATCTCTAGGTAGGCTGGGAGATACCTTAGTCTGAAACTCTGGAGAGCTGCTGTTAGTCCATGTAGACAATACTGGGCTACATGGACCCATGGTCTAACTCAGCATAAAGAAACTTCCTGTGTTCCTATTATGAGAAACAGAGAAATGGCCACGATGTGCAGCCCTAATCGTTTTCCTGATAACATCAAGTTCTTTGCCAAGAGCAAAGTATGAATGATGGTCACAAACTGTGGTCATGCACTGGATACACAATCATACAGAGACATCATTTGTGTGAAGTGGTCCAAACATGCAAAATACAGAAGGCTGTACCTCCAGCTTACCACTGGGCAGGTTTGCCCCACACTCCTTGGGCAGGAAAAGAGGGTGCTGAAGAGCCAAGCGTGTTGGTTGGGGAGCAGCTCCATCAACATATGGAGACACTCTCTGTCCCCCAGACCACCCCCCTTGCCTGCCCTGCTTTGCACACACTTTGAATGTTTTTTGGTCTGGCTGGAATATGCCTCTTGCTTGCCTTGATGGAGGACAGAGAGGGGTGACTGTGTGTAGAAGCTTGCCTACTATACAAATGTAACATTTGTCACTTTGCCAACATTTGTCTCTAGTTCCATCCCTACCACTGGCATGTGGCCCCTCAAAGACTACCTAGAAAGGAATGTAGTCCTTCAGCTGAAAGCAATCTTTCTACACCAGAGTATGGGATTCGTTGATCATCTAGTAGAAAGCAGTGTGAGATTTTCTTTTCTTCTTCTGCAATTCATTGAGGGACCCATTTTCTTTGCTTACTCTGTACTCTCTACAGTTGTGAGTGTGGTGGCTTAAGTTGGGGCTGACATACCTAACTGGCCATGTCTGGCAGGTACTGATATTAGGGAGATGGTGACAGAATTGGGTGCACAAGCAAGCACTCTGAGGTCTCTACATAATGAACGGCTGCTGCCTAACCATTGCGAGATGGTTTGAGCAGATGGAGGGGGGGAACATCCTTTGGGCACTGGAGGTTTCACCTTTCATAGAACCATATAATTGTAGAGTTGGAAGGGAACCTGAGGGTCATCTAGTCCAACCCCCTGAAATGCAGGAATCTCAACTAAAGCATCCATGACAGATGGCCATCCCTCTGCTTTAAAACCACAAGCTCTTAGGGGAGTCCGCTCCACAGTCAAGCAGTTCTTACTGTCAGAAAGTTCTTCCTGAATCTCCTTTCTTGTAACATGAAGCCTTGGGTTTGGGTCCTACTCTCCAGAGCAGGAGAAACAAGCTTGCTTCATTTTCCATGTGACAGCCCTTGAGATATTTGAAGATTTGAAGATCATATCTCCTCTCATTCTCCTCTTTTTCAGACTTAACATACACAGGTCCTTCAACTGCTCCTCATAAGGCTTGGCTTCTAAACACTGGATCATCTTGGTTGCCCTCCTCTGCACACCTTCCAGCTTGTCTCTATCCTTTACGAATGCTGCCCATCAGAATAGGGCAATTAGTTCGCCAGCTTGGTTTATGGTGTCAGTCAACAAAGTTGTGGCACTTCATAACATCCTCTTTTCGGGATGTGTGTGGCAAAGATGATTTATCTAGGAATCCCATAGCATTTCAAAAAAATACTTACCATGTCTATCCTCCGGCCAAAAGGTCTTCTCATCAGCATTTGATAGCTGGGACAAAGGGGCAAAAATTGGTCTTCTTCTTTTAACTGATAGGCTACTTGGAAGCTTCCCAGGGGCCAGAATTATTCAGATGTGCTATCTGCAGAAAGCACTGGAAGAATATTATGATTTATGAACGCTTGTTTTTCTCCCCATTGCTCTATTGCCACCGTAGCCCCAACCTTGGTATAGTCTTTTAAAACACCAGAGTATGCCATATTGTATGAAGAATTAAGTTGCTGGCAGAACAAAACACTTGACAGTCTGAATGTTTTATTAAGGCACAAAAGCTTTTAAGTTCCATTGAAAAAGGCTTTTTTTCCTCTCCCCACCCCACCATTCTGAATCTTTAGATTAAAAACATGCACTTGATCCAAAAGGTGCAAGAGACTGGCTATTCATCTAAAGTCTGTTATTCAATAATTTAGCTGTATCCAGCTATTAGAATAATAATTCAACTATTATTTAATAATTCAGTGATGGATTGTTAAATGAGTAGTTTTTTATGCTGTCAATGCACCCGGAGGGTACATAGTTCACATCGCACATGTATAAAACACAATCAGCAAATGTGTTTTCTGAGCTTGTTGTTGAACGTTTGGACAATGGCTGTGCAGAGACAGGTGATTAAGAAGGAAGGAAGGAAGGAATTGTATTGGAAGACATGAAGAAGTCTTTGGACATTGTGTTACCCTCCGTTTCCCTCCATTCTCTGTCCACACAAGCTCATAGCACCATGAGCTAAGGATATAGGAAGAGCCCTGCTGGGTCAGACCAAAGGCCTAGCTAGTCCTTCATTTTATCCTCACTGGGATCAACTTGATTCCTATGGAAAGCCCACAAGCAGGATATGAGCTAAATAGCACTCTTCCACTTGTAACCCCCCAGAAACTGGTATTTGGTGGGTATCTGTAGTTGTATAACATTTATGCGTATGTATTGTTGGGAATAACACAACAAGACTTGCAATATGCTACCTGTTTATCCTTCGTGTTTGCTGGCAATCAGAGAAGACAAAACTGAGAGCTAGATGGACGACAGGTGTAACTCAATATAAGGCAGGTTTCAATGTTCAGATCTGTTCTGTGGAACGCCCTCCTGTCAAGGAAATAAGGAACTCTCTGACTTTTAGAAGACATCTGAAGGCAGATGTCTTTTAGAAGACATCTGAAGATATAGGGAAGTTTTTAATGTTTGATGTTTTACTGTGTTTGATGTTTTAATTTGTTGGAAGCCGCCCAGAGTGTCTGGGGCAAGCCAGTCAGATGGGTGGTATATAAACAAACAAACAAACAAACAAACAAATATATTATTATTATTATTATTATTATTATTATTATTATTATTATTCCTAGCCCATTGCTCTAAGAATCCTTAGTCCTTTCCTCAGAAGTAATGCAGATCTTGTCATTTCACAGAATATGCATTTTATAACGAGAAAGCAGTTTCATACACAACGCAGCATGAAAACCAACCTGTAGACCACAGTGTGGCCCTCCAGATGTTGTTGGACTATATTTCCAAACATCTGGTGCCAAATGAAGACTTTCCCCCCTGCATTATTCCAGCAGGCATTTCAAGCAATTTCTGATTTTTATAGTTACTTTTAAATTCATTTTATCTTTATTGCACTTGCTGAGCTTGAGGTTCAACGCTTAGAGACAATTGTAATTACGCGGTCTGATTTTTTTCACAATAAATGAATGAATGATATAATCACACACCCACTGAAATTCAAAGGAGATTCTAAAGGAAAATGGAAGCCTCCCCGCCCATTCTCCCTGCAGAGGAAGAAAACTTTTGAGAAATTAGAAGACAGATTTCATCACAGCACTAATTATCGCTGTTGGATTGGAACTATTTTTAGGGGTCCTATTAAAATGGTTTAGGAAAAAAAATTGTAGGCTGCCACATGAACTCAGTCCTGGGAAGAAATAAATGAAATAAATCAATGTTATCCCCCTGGCTATATTGTGTAACTGTAGACTCTGTAGTTACAACTCCTACTTTTCTGTATGTACTTCTTTATCTCCATTGGCTGGCATCCTCATTCTTTCACGTGAGGATGACTGAATCTGTTCATTTCTGGTCTGTGTCACCTTTCCAAGTGCTTCACATAATTCTGTTTCATTTCCACACTCACCTCTCTCTGTGCTATTAACATATACTCAAAATACACGTATAAATATATACTTTAAGAATTTACATAAATGTGTGTTTTCTCCCAAAGTGTATATTTAACATGTACACTTTGACACATTTCATGTACAAAGAACTGCATTGCAATATTTGGGGAAGTGCAAAATCTAGTAGATAGCAGGCCCCTTATTCAGAGAATTGTGGATTAGCGCATTTTGAATTCCTTAAGAAACCTTATTCTCACTTCCTTTTCTGGAAAGCAAAAGAGGGTGGCCATTTGTTCTACTTTATAGAGGATAGTCCTCTATTTGAAGGAATATCCAGTCCAAGATTGGATTACAGCCAAAATGCAAGCAATCTTCCCTTAAGCATTTTGCATGTTATTTTCACTCGGATTTGCCCTTTTATGTGCATTTTACCCCAGTGTAGGCATTTTTGTATACACATGTTGGAGAACGGCATTGCACAATTCTGAGAAGTGCAAATTTCAAATGATACAAGTGTTTTGGTTCACATATGGGTTTGAGAAGTGTTAATTAGGGAGCTTCTAACTAAAATGGAAACAAAATCCAATTTGTCCTCCATCCCCAACCTAAACAACTCCTTTAAGAAGCACAATGCTTCCCTCTTGAAGTTGTATAACTCCCAACCCCAACCCCATTTTGTGGGGCTAAATGAGAATCTCCAACTTTCATATGGTTTTGTGCTGGATATCTATGAATTATGGCTCCAACAACTGTGCAGTTACAGCTGTGGTGATTCAGAAGTGAAATTCAGCAGGCTGTTTATCTAGTGTATTTACCTGTGTTAAATAAACTCCAAGCTTTGTCAGGATCTCCAACTGAAAATCCTCATGAAATCATGAGTATAATTGTGTTTTTATTGCCAGACATCTGGCATAATTTTCAAATGGAAGTAAGAATAGTTTATTTTCTTCCCCCAAAGCAATGAAACACAGCGCTTTTTCTTCTTTTTAATTAAATACACAGTCATACCTGAAGCAAACTGGAGGAGATAGGTGGGCACAGTCCAGTTTGGAGAAGATAAGCAATGAAATATACTCAGCTCAGGCTTTACATAGCACAACTTCCCCCGCAATCACATTCTATAAAAAAAGTGTGTAGAAAATGCTACCATTTATATTTTCTCTTCTCCAAAATGACTGTCATTTTAAAAGAAGCAAAACAAAATTGTGTGTTTCTCTTTGTGTGTCCAGAGATGGAAGGAAGGATGAACATTCCAATCCATCACCTGGAAGATGAAGGGAGGCTGGTCTGTGTTTTAGGGGATGTGGTATTCTAACCTGTTGTTTCCAAACTTCTTTATGGACCCTTTGATGTAAGCTGGGGGAAACAAATCTTCAAAACAAATGGATTTATTTTATTTCAGTAAAAAAAATACCCTGCTGGCTAGGCAAGGTCCTCTCCGCAAGCCATGAGATTCCTGGTTCAAGCCCTAAAGCCAGATTGCATGCCAAGACAAATCATAATGCAAGTGTACAGAAAACCACACCAAACCAAATCCACACCATCCACTTTTCCAATGGGTTGCACAAGCATCTTGCAGGTGAGCCAGATCACAGAGCATTGCATTGTGCCTTTGGGTGAAGGAATAGCCTCCACAGCTGTAGACCAGAGGTATGGAAGAGAAATGGCTTGGATGGAATACTACCTACCCACTCGAAGACTGTGAATATATCATGTACAGTGGTACCTCGGGTTACATATGCTTCAGGTTACATACGTTTCAGGTTACAGACTCCGCTAACCCAGGTTAAGAACTTTGCTTCAGGATGAGAACAGAAATCGTGCTCCAGCGGTGCGGCAGCAGCAGGAGACCCCATTAGCTAAAGTGGTCCTTCAGGTTAAGAACAGTTTGAGGTTAAGTACGGACCTCTGGAACGAATTAAGTACTTAACCTGAGGTACCACTGTATTTCCTTCTCTGGCTAGGAATAAAAAAGTGGAAACAAAGAACAATCAGAAGGAAAAGGAACAGATGGAGACAGTCATTGTCCTCTTGCTGCTTAACTAAGTTAGCTTTGCCAACTATGAGAAGCGAAGAATGGATTGCAGAGGGGTGTATCATAATGATGGGCTGGAAAACACATACAACTATTTCTCTGCAAAGGCAACCAGAATGCATTGGGAAAGTGGTGGATAATAGATTTTGGAGAAAGGGAATCACAGAATTGCGGACTTGGGAGATACCCCAAGAGTCATCTAGTCCAACACCCTGCAATGCAGAAATCTCAGCTCAAGATTTTGCCCAAAATGCACTCCCCATTTTTACAGGCTAATAGTATGTCCCAACAGGCAGAGTCAGGGTCCCATGTGAACTGAATGTGTCCCCTAAAATATGCCCCAGAATCCTTTGCAATGAGCAGAAGTTCCATGGCAAAAAGTGCAGGGTTTCTTTGGCAGATAAGTCTATGTGACGAGATTTTCCCGAAGGCAGAAAGTTTGAAAGCCGCCGTTATACTTTAATCAAACACATGCTCTGAGATAAAAGGATCGTACGGATGATTTTTATCAATCACAGCGAGCTATGTTAGACAGTTAGCTGGGAGCCACAATTATAGCCTATCTGGCAAATGTATCCAACATATTTATTTTGTGAATAGATCCAAGAATTCAAGGCAACAAGGAGCGTTGCAATTCATGGAAACACTAGGAAGACTTTGATTCTGAACATTGCGTAAAAAACAAAACACTAATAGTACAATTCTATGCATATTTACTCAGAAGAAAGTCTGAATGTATTCAGTGGAACACACACATGCCCTGGTAAATTTATTGAAGATTGCAGCCTCAATCTTGTTGAGAAATGGCAGGCCAATATGATAACTCTGGACACCCAACATATATCCCTTAACCCCCAAATGCAATCATGTGCTCCCCTTGTATGACATTGCAGCCAGTGGCTGTGCTTTGCAGCTGGGTCAGAGGGAGCTCAGAAAATGCACACACATGCTGACACTTGGACAGAGCCATGGAGCCACATGAGCCCATTCCAGGCCATCCCCACCCACTTCAGATGTCAAGCAACCAAGCAGCCCACCCACTGTAGTATATTCTCCCACTTGTTTCTGGAATGAATAGGATTTTTTCCCTTGTCTATAGACTAGTCTAGGTGCTCTGAGATCCAATAGATGCAGACCCTCCAAGTGTCCCTATTTTCCAGAGACAGACCTGGATTTATAGGAGCTGTCCGGGTTTCTGACTTGATCCCAGAATGTCACATTTTTTCTTAGGAGGTTCCTATTTTCACTGGAGAAGTGTTGAAGGGTATGGTAGGATGTCCCTATTTTCATTGGAGAAATGTTGGAGGGTATGGAGTTATGCGATCCCTGAGCCAAGGAGATAAGTAACTAGACAACTTTTAGAAGCCACCTGAAGGCAGCCCTGTACAGTGGTACCTCTGGATGCAAACGGGATCCATTCCGGAGCCCCATTCGCATCCTGAAGCAAACGCAACCCGCGCCCGCATGTCTGCGCATGCATGGGTTGTGATTCGTCGCTTCTGCGCATGTGCATGATGTCATTTTGAGCATCTGTGCATGCGCGAGTGGCGAAACCCAGAAGTAACGTGCTCCATTACTTCTGGGTTGCCGCAGAGCATAACCTGAAAACGCTTAACCTGAAGCACATTTAACCCGAGGGATGACTGTACAGGGATTTATTTATTTTTTATGTTTAATGATTCATTATGTTTTTATATATGTTGGAAGCTGCCCGGAGTGGCTGGGGCAATGCAGTCAGGTGGATGCGGTATAAATAGTAACATGATGATGATGATGATGGAATAGGACATCCCTGTTTTCATGCGAGAATTATTGGAGGGTATGTAGATGATGGAGGTCTACAACAGAGTTGGAGAACTCTGCCCCCCCCCAGGAGGGATATATCTTTAGCTGTCTCCACCACTGCAGGTCAAATTTGACAGGTGGGTTGAATCTGGAAAACACAAGCAGGTAAAGTGCTGTTGTGCTCAGTTCCTGCTTTCAGGCTTTCCATAGGCATCTGGTTGGCCAGTGTGAGAACAGGATGCTGGAATAGATGGGTCATTGGCCTGATCCAGCAGGGCTCATCATGTGTGTGTACTTCCTTTCTGGGTCCCCCCCCCATTTTGTATTGCACTCTTTTAGCATCACTGTTTGATATGTCAGCAACAACATATCACTCCAAGTGCTTTCAAGCTCCATGGCCACAATCATGAATTTTGTGGAAAGAAGTTCTGCGTTCTGGGTAAAGGCGCATTATTTTAAACCGTTCCTAAAGTAAAAGAGCTTGAGGATCACTGGATCCACCGCAGGCATTTGGTTGGGCCAGCTTCATTTGCATGGAAGCAAAGTTACAGTAAAAGTAATTGCACATTAAATTAAAACTGATTATCTTCCACCACCTAAGTGAAACCGAGCAATTATCTGAAGCTGCACCCAAGACAGACAAATGTTAACGAAGCATTTGCAAAAGTTGCATTCTATTCACTCTTTTCCCCTCTTTTTCTTCTTTAATAAAATGGTTTCAGGACTGCTGAATGATCTCATTTGTGGAGTACCATGAGAGAACATATGCTCACGCACTACCAAGTTCCTCTGAAGGGACAACCTTCGCTTGTCAAAAGTGGCACATGGCACCCATGAGGACACATTGTTATGCATAAGACTTGCATATCAAAGAGAAGAAGCAACACCCCCCCCCGCCTTTGTATCGTGCAGTCTTGACTCTTCCTTGGATATCCTCTCCCCCGACCCCAACCCTCTTTCTCTCACATGCACACATTCAGCCCAGTCCTACAGATCAGCTTTAGCTGGTGCAAGCTGATGTGGCATGCTGTATGTGGCAAGGGGGAAAGAGTGTCTTACACTTGCAGCAAGCAAGAAAGAGTAACACATGGGAATGAGGGATGAGCTGACTTATGACCAAGTAATTCCAGTAGCAACTGGTATTTTATATATACAGTCATACCTCGGGTTACAGACGCTTCAGGTTGTGTGTCTTCGGGTTGCACACTGCGCCAAACCCGAAAGTACTGGAACGGGTTACTTCCGGGTTTCGGCGCTCGCTCATGCGCAGAAGCACTAAATCGCACTTTGCACATGTGCAGAAGCGCTGAATCGCAACCCGCACGCAGATGCGGTGCTGCGGGTTGCGAACGCTGCGGGTTGCGAACGTGCCTCCTGCATGGATCACATTCGCAACCCGAGTGTCCACTGTACAGGAGCATAAGTCTATCTGAGTCAGTAATTGTCCACAGTGACTGGCAACAACTCTCCTGGGTTTCAGGAAGGGGACACTCCCAACCTTACCTAGAAATGCTGGAGATTCAGAACATTAATTCAGGTTTACAGTAGAACCAGGGGAAGTTTCCTCCTGTACCAGCATGAAGGTCCCTTGTATAAGAATTCACATTAACATATTCCTCCCCATTTAATGTGACAACTGTGATATGCTAAATGCAACATCCATCCATCCAGTCATTCAGAGTCAGAAGGAACAAAACTCATCAAACATTTTCATTTCCTCCCAGAACCATGAGAACTAGGTGCTTACTTTTTTAATCTTCATGGTTCTCTTCTATGTCTTTCTTCTTTGGCGATCACTCGTAGCCGAGCAAGTTTGTCTTCCATGAACACGGTTTTAACAGCGAGTCCGTGAGTGACTGTGGAGGCCAATTCTGGATCCACACATCCTTCCACAGTGGGGATATAGGTTTCCAGGTGGGAGTTGATCACAGTGAGGGTTTGCATGACCATGCTTTCCTCTTAGCACATTTCTCCCTTTCATCTTCAATTTGAGCGTCTTCAAAGCCCATGACACCTTTGATAAAGGCTGTTCTCCAACTGGAGCACTCACAGGCCAGTGTTTCCCAGTTGTCGGTGTTTATGCTACATTTTACCTCTTCTAGGTAGCTACTGGAATCTCACTAGAGGCAAGATTCCACAGCTAGTGGTCTAAACTGGCTTAGGCACTTGCTTTTATTTAAGCACCTTCACGATCCTCTTCTGGATAACTACCAGAATCTCAACAGAAGAAAGATTCAACCATTGGTGGTGCAACTGCAGTTATGAAGATTTTCCTACACCCTTCTATCTCTTGTGGGGGCTAATAGTTTAATGCAGCTGTGTGGTAAAACAGCCCTGTTTAAGAAAATGATCTAATATTCTAAATACAGAGATACCCCACCGCACTGAGTGTTTCATGAAAGCCATCGCTGCCGTTGCATCCATCCCTAGGGCTCTCCTGTACTGGCAGATGTTTAATAGGAAATGTCGCCTCAGCCCCACATCCCTGCCACTGTTTGCTTTCTGCTCCATATATCATCCCTCCCCCCCTCAAATAATAATAAAAAATATAACGAAGTAATAGGAAAACAAGTTTGGATTCCAGAATGAATTCTGTTGATGATGATGAATGAAACAGAAGAGACAGGTTGATTTTCATAAGTTAAATGGAACTCCGCTGCGCCGAGTGCATAGGCATCGGATGGGGGCGGGTGGGAGGGAAAGATTGGTGACCTGAGCAAACTTGACAAGAGAAGGAGGGAGAATTTATGTGCAATGGCCTAATGTCATTTGAACAAAATAATATTTGTTCTTTGCTTAGGGGGGGACCAGAAATATGTCATTCAGCCTGATGGACCTCATGCAGTGGAGCATGTCTCCAGTTAAATATGACCATAATCTCTTCTGAATCAATACATCTTGTTGGTGGAATCAAGCCAAATCCCACCCTGATCTTAGGTAGGAGACAAGTGTGTGTATCCACATGCCATTATGTATTGATTTATTTTGAATATATCCCACTTTTTCTTGTTTTAAAAGAATTCCAAACGGAACACACACACACACACACACAGAGAGAGAGAGAGAGAGAGAGAGAGAGAGAGAGAGAGAGAGAGAATATAAAGTTTAAAAATGAATAACAAATTGAATATCAAAAATAGATTTTAAAAAAATCACAGCTTCTCCCAAGGTGATGTCAGCCTCTTCTTCCTCGCCAGTTCAGCCATTGCCTGAAGTTCTTCCTGAATCTCCTCATGCTGCATTGTGGAAAACATCCATGTTCAGCCTTCTCAGGCTGACATGCAGCTTCTGGAACATTACTGACCTTCCCTGATGTACCTTGGCCAAGGTTTTGGAAGAAGTGGTGAGTGTGCTTCCTCTTTCTCCTTTCAGCTTCCAAACACAGATGCAGATGCTTCATTCTTCAAGCTCCCATTTCCTCACCTGAGGTCCACAAAACCACACAGGTCTCCTAATTCTGCCACATAGTCTTGTAAAACTTCTCATTCCCCCTGTGCCATATTATAACTGGGGTCCTCCCAGATGCACTTGCTGTTGAGGTCTGCCATTCCCACCATTTACTGATCCCACTGGTTTTCAGTCTTTGATCTTCTCTCTGTGTCCAGTGCTCCCACCATGCCAGGAGCACTTCAATCTCCCTGTCTAGTTCCTTGGATTGTTTATCCAATTCGCTCCTGTTGACTTTGAGGAAGTCAAGGAACTGTCACTGCCTCTAGGTGCTGAATGGCAGGAGAAGGCCTGTCCTGCTGTCCTGCTCCAGATGTTAACACATTCAACTTTACAATTTTATGATTCTATGTTGAGCTTCCTTCATCACAGGCAGTTGGATGACCCGCAGGACCCCTTCCAACTTACAATTGTGTGGTTGTGTGAGTTCACAAGTCAAGTACCGATATAGTTGATCTGCACTCGTACAGTTACCCCATGTAATGTCCCATGAGCCTGTGTGCACAATAGCTGAGAAGGAGGAAAAACAAAAACAAAAGCTCTTTCAGGCTTGCATCTCATTAGAGACAGTGTGTGCCTGTGTTCAGCGTAACTTGTGAACAAGTCTATGCGAGGAACAGCTTTTGATCACACAGCTGAAAAGAGCTTTTAAGCATAAGTGCTGGGCAAGGGGGGGAGATGATGCTGAAGACAACTGATGAAATAATTCCCACCCACCTTATCTCTGCACACACCACCTTACCAAAAAAAAACAAAAAACATCCTCTGCCTATTAACTGCTAATAAATAAACCAAAAAAGAGTGATCTGTGACACTGATGGTGTTTTACAACTGTCCTAATCAGATGATTCCAGTTGGTGGTCCGCTGCCGTAAATCAAGCTTAAGGAGCAGATAGCAGGTCTGCGATCTGATGCCAAGAATAAAATATATTTGTTTAATGGGGCTTTAAATCGTTTGTTTTCAGGAACAGGGGTTCTGTTGCCAGCATGATTGCTTCCCACCGTATTTTAAAAGCCGCTCCGCCTTCACATGGTGAAGAATGACATGGTAAGAACGCAGTTCACACGCATGTCAAGCCTTACTTGGCTCTGGCCAACAGGATGCTTTCATATGTCCATCTGATATGTATTGTATTTTAATATGAAATGTGATTATATATATATGTTTTAAAAAATTAAAAATCCACAAACCTGCTGATTTTATTTATATTTTGGATTTCTGTTAGGTCGACTTGTTTCTAACATCTGATTTAATCAGTATTTTTAATGTATATGTTATATGCCAGGTTAACCACTTGGAGATTTAGATGATTAAGTGATATATAAATCCTGATCAATCAATCAATCAATCAATCAATCCATGCTATAAAATGACCTACCTTCACCACTAGCGTAGGTGGAGAACACTGTAGGTGGTATTCAACTGTTTTACAGGTAGTAGACCCAGTGAAATCAATGGACCTAACTTTGCCATGTTCATTCATTTCAATGGGTCTGTTCTGAATAAAGCAAGTGTGGTGCCTTCATGTCAGTAGGTAAGGTAAAGGACCCCTGGACGATTAAGTCCAGTCGAATTTGACTATGGAATGTGGCGCTCATCTCCATTTTCAGACCGAGGGAGCCAGTGTTTGTTCACAGACAGCTTTCCGGTTCATGTGGCCAGCATGACTAAACCACTTCTAGCTCACAGGACTCAGTGACGAGTGCCAAAGCCCACAGAAACACTGTTTACCTTCCCACTGCAGCGGTACCTAGTTATCTACTTCCTTGGTATGTTTTGAATTGCTAGGTTGGCAGGAGCTGGGACAAAGCAATGGGAGCACACCCCTTGTCATTATCAGCAAGCCCAAGAGGCTCGGTAGTATAGACCACAGGGATGAAAAAAGCCCCCCAAGAATGAAATAAATGACCTATAGCCGAACACCTACTTGATTTTGCCACCAGGTATGATACAATTGCCACTGGAATTTCATAATTTGCCTCGCACCAAATTAAGCTTTTTCGTTTTAGCAATTTTTATTATTATTTGTAAATTAAACCTATTATAAAGAACACGTTTGTTCTAGCTTTTAAATCAACTCACTTCAGGTTTCTGAAACGTACTACAGCAAGAATTTCTAGAGGCAGAAACCATCCTTAATTGTATCAGTAGGCAAGCTGCAGGAACCCTTTGGAGCACTTCAACAACAAAAAATGAGGTTTGCACATTTTCACTGCCATAGGGCCCAAGACAGCACCACTGGTTTGAACGATAGTGAGCCTTATGGACTGAGGCTGGGTGTTTTCTGAAGCAGGCTCCAGCCATAGTGGATGGGGCTAGTGGAAGTCATACTCCAAAACACCAGCAGTTTTGAGATCCTATCTGTAAGATCCATCACTGCCTGTTACCTTTTCAAAGCCAATATGTGACATGCCATTCCCAAGAGCAGCAACCTCCTGCCCAGAAGCCACACTGCACTTCTCTCCAGTAGCCGCTGGGGGTCAGGTGATGCTACAGAGGAAGTTTGTGGCAGTATATTCTCCACCCTCCCTAGGCTGGAATGAGATGCTATGTCTGAGAGACAAAAAGGTGGAGAGAAATTCTCAAGCAATCCGTCGAATGAGCTTAAATAGGTAAATATCAAGTTTGGATCCTTCTGATTTGAATGCACGACTGTCCAAGTGGGGTGGGATGAGGTGGGAACTGAGTACAGACTAACATTTTTAAAATAGGACACCCAGCCCTTTGTGTGGGGCATTGAAGATAACAGGATTGAGAACAAGCTCCTCTTTTGCTTGAAACAAGTTGATGATAGCAGCCACAGAAATGCTCTCGGATAAACAGATCAGTCAGAATTTAAAGCTTCCCAATGCCCTTTTATAAATTAGTGATTTCCCAACTGAACTGAGCATTGCACATGCGTTGATGTAAACAAAGATCCTCCGAAACCTTCTAGCGCAGCAGAAGATAAACAGGGCTAGTCGTGTGTTTTCAATGTTGCAGGAGTTCAATAACTATGTACTTATTGCAGCTCAACCGGGAATTGCAATGTAGACTTGACAGAATAAAAACAGAGTGGATTTTGTGGGCCAAATTTCCCCTCTCTCATTCTCTCTCCAACTGAAGTGGATAAGTTAATTGCGGATTTACACCCAGCATAAACGAAAACAGAGCAGGCCTCTTGTGGTTTCCTAGTTTCCCTGTTGCCATGATTACATTGGTGTGGGGAGGGTGTTAATGGGAACTAAAAATATTTGCCAACTGGAAGGGTGGAATATAGAATCTAAGGGAGTGCAATGCAAAATGGCCACATTTAGATTAGTGCTACCTGTTCACCCAGAAGACTTGGTTTCCATGGCAGTTAATGGAATCATGCAGCCCTACAAGAGGGTGAACCCACTCTCGTTCTTTGGGTATTATCAGATGGCTACAGAAAACACGTGGCCCTCTCAGATCTCTGGTCTTTTGTGAGGCAGAGGGCTGTGGGCACATTTGCAAAATGTAGACACTGACATGGGCACCACACCTATGCTGCAATGAAGTACCCACTGAAAGCTATTTTATCAGTTATGATATAATGTTTTTGTCCAAGTCTGATTTCAGCAATGGGAGGTGAGGAGTTCCTGTAGACACCAGGGAAAACGTCTGTGGGCACATGGACAGCCATGGGCACCATGCTGGCAATTCCTGGTATAGAATGGGAGCATCTGAGCTGTATGTGGCATACCAGCCATATAGTGAAGCTTGCCAGATACTTGATAAATCGCTGTGGGGTGGGAAGAGCTTATTACTGTACATATACAGCTTTGGGGTTCCATTAAATGCAGGCATTGCGACAGTGTTCTTGTTTTTAATTACATTTGCAAAAAGGAGAAAGACAAAGTTTAGGTTTACTAAGAAAAAGGCTCGGTTCTTTTTCTGTGCTGCTTGTGGGCTCTTACATACCAAGTGGGACTTGACCCCAAATATTTCAGTGTGCAGCCCACAGATCACCTACATGGTGCCCTTCAATTGGACTCCATTTCCCATCAGCCTTAGCCACCTTACCCAATGCTCAGGGAAGATGGTGGTAGGAGTTCACGAACACTTGGAAAGCACCACATTGGCTACCCCCATTTTATCCTTTGCTCCCAACAAGAGTTCAGGGTTCCAGACAACCAGCCATGCCCTCCTTTAGGATATTCCATTCTATCCTTCCCTGCCTCCCCATCACCTTCCTGTTCCGCCTCCTCCAGCTGCCACTCAATGTTTCGTGACTCAATATGTTTGAGAATGGGATTATAGGACTGCGGGGACAATGTTTTCCCTGAGCCACATCCACCTTCCCATGGAGCCTTCAAGGGCAGTCTTGACTGTTTATTAGAAAGAGAAGGCATATTGAAAGAAGGGTAGCAAAATCGCAGCTAAGAAGCTCAAATCATATATATGGCTGATACCCTTCTTTGGAAATTAAACCAAGGTCCAGACTTTAACATTCAATAATTTTACTTGCAGAAACTTATAGATGAATTAAAACATGATGTTTACAGTCACATGCTTGTCCAAGCATGGTCTTACAGTCTGTTCTTCTAACTTCCAAACAACTGTATTTTCCTCTCTTTCCAGAGCTCAGCACTCAGCCTTCTGTATCTCAATTAGGCCTTGCAGCTCCTATGAGGGATTTCCACTTTTACCTTCTCCGGCATTTTTGCTTTTCTTCTTTCAAGCAGAGAAGCAGCACTCTATCTAACTTAGCAGTGCTCACAGTGGATTCTAAAACAGCCACCTTGCTTCATATAAAATGGAGTCTCTCCTTCACTAGATGCCTCCCACGTGACCAACATTAGCCGATCACATGAGAACTACTGGAGAGCTCTCTAGAATTCAGTTACCAGCCAAGCAAATGTAAACACATAGTAATGCATACAAGCATTTGCAATCAAATGAAGGGCAGGACAGCCAGGGCTTGCTTATTGCAGCCATCAGCTACCTGCTTGATTTCTACTCCATCTCTTTGCTTGCACAGCAGTCCAGCTTAGCTCTTCCACCCATTGGCTGATGCACAGGAGAGGAGAAGCTGCTTTTTGCCCCTTGGCACAAGAATTTCCAAGCGCCCAGCAGGCAGCTTGCTGTCTGGCACCTGGGAACCCTTGCAAGAAAGATTTTTGATGCGTGGCACCTGTCAATCATCAGGCATCACAATATGGAGGTGGGAAAGCAGAGAACTGAACTCAAGGAGTGGAAAAATGAAGGTGGGGGGGGAAGGGAGAGGGACAAAAATTGACAGATCCACCGATCTGTGGAAGTAAATTACTGTATTTTTCGCTCTATAAGACGCACCAGACCACAAGACACACCTAGTTTTTGGAGGAGGAAAACAAGGAAAAATATATTCTGAATCTCAGAAGCCAGAACAGCAAGAGGGATTGCTGCGAAAGCAGCAATCCCTCTTGCTGTTCTGGCTTCTGGGATAGCTGAGCAGCCTGCATTCGCTCCATAAGACGCACACACATTTCCCCTTACTTTTTAGGAGGGAAAAAGTGAGTCTTATAGAGCAAAAAATACGGTACTTTGTGTTCAGTTAGCCTTATTTCCAGAGAGGTAGGTACAGGACTGAAACTTGACTTGGTAAGATGCACAGGCTAGGAATTTGGCAGGTCTCCAAGGGAAAGAAAGAGAAATGTCCAAGACTGTGCCCAAACAATAAACAAAAAGTAAATAGCAATACTTTTTCTTGGGTTATTAAGTTTAAGGACTTTATAAAAACGGGAACTGCGGTTTCTCCCACACACACTTTGTATGTCCCAAGTGAACAGCAAGATTGCTGCAGTTGGGACTTTTTCTGAGCTCCCCATGAAGGCAAGTAAATGAATTACAGTGTACAGTGCATTCAATAACAGCCAAGACTTCAAAGCTCCCTAATAACTAGGCCATGAATCTAAAATGTGTGGCTTGGCACATCTAAGAGTTCTCCCCTTTCTCATCGTGTTCTTTGAAAAGGTGGCTTTATTCAGATTCCCGAGACTTCTCTTGTTCTACAAAAGCACTTTTTAGGGTTTCATTGAGGTTTACATACACCAGTATTCAACACGAAAGACTCGCGTGTCAATTATTCATAGCAATGGCTTTCATCTGCCCAGGTTATTTTTTGTTAAAAAATAAAATAAAATAAAATAACACGACTGTCTCCCTCCCCAGTTTGATGTTTAATTTAGAATAAAAGTCAAAATCTTTTTCCCCCTACAAAAAAGTTTTCCTCTCTTTCACAGGGGAAACTGTGATTTTCTTAAAAATTCTCTCTAAGAAGATAATGCCAGCTACAAACAAAAAGAAGAAAAGATGACGCCTAAATAAAGGGACTGATCCTGTAAAGAGTGCTGGATTTCTTCAGTTTCTAGTTAATGTGTATAGGGACCAAGGGAGCTTACTACATTGAGAAACAGTAACCTAGCTGGTAAATCTAGCTGGAGTGTGTCACACTGAATTGCATCCAGATCCAGAGCCTGGAGCATGGGTGTGGAACTTCAGAACCAGGGGCTGAATGTCACCCTCCAAGCCTCTCCATGTGGCCCTCTGAGCCCACCCCAGGCCACACCCCTCACTACCCTTCTTCACCAAACGCATAGCAAACAAACAACTTTCCAAAATATATAGTAGATTGTTGTTGCTATTGTTGTTCCAACTTCCCTCCTCTCCTAAAGGAGCCTGGAGTGGCAATCAACCAACCAATAAAGAGCCAGTGTGGTGTAGTGGTTAAGAGCGGTAGTCATGTAATCTGGGGAACCGGGTTCGTGTCTCCGCTCCTCCACATGCAGCTGCTGGGTGACCTTGGGCCAGTCACACTTCTTTGAAGTCTCTCAGCCCCACTCACCTCACAGAGTGTTTGTTGTGGGGGAGGAAGGGAAAGGAGATTGTTAGCCGCTTTGAGACTCCTGAAGGGGAGTGAAAGGCGGGATATCAAATCCAAACTCTTCTTCTTCTTCTAAAAACAATACATTGCCAAAAAGAGAGAGAGGTGCATATGGGGTGCTGGGGAGGGGTAGTAGAGGACATATCATGCTCCTTCTGGTGTAGCTTGTCCACCTTTGGTCCCACCTTGCACTCAGCTCTCACCTGTGGCTTCTAGAAGCTGTCAGCACTCAATAGCAGCCACATCCCAGGAAATACGTTGACTGGCGGTCTAAACCAGGTGAGTGTACCTGATTGTGGGTTAGGGATTTCCATTGCTTGCAAAGACAGGCTACGGCCGATTGAGTGGACGAGACCAATAGTGGGTCCAATGGACAAGAAAGTGGTTTGGACACCTGCTGTAGAGGGAATTGAGGGAGAGATGGGGCTCGTCAACCTGGGAAGGTAGTTCATCTAGGAGAAGGAAAATAATGATCCTAAACTTCCATTGCCTTGTGGGAGAAGAAAAAGCTAAGAGGTACACCTTACACAAATCCAGAGTGGAGTCCCTAAGACGGGTTGATAGTGCCTTGTACGTCTCCTTCTGGTAACTCCTGCAGCCAGGCTGGTGCCAAATGTATTGCTCTGCTTTCCTTTGGACCACCCCAGTGAGGCTGAGAGTGGGGTCATGTCGTCTGAGCAACCCATTACTCCCACACACACTGTCCAGGTTTGTGCCATGGGGAGGCCACTTCGGTGCTGCTAACGCAGCAGCTTGACTTCACCCTGGAGGCATGCTCCATTGTCTCTTGAGAAAGCCGGATACCAGCAACAACAACAATCACAAAACTTAACCAAATACCTTCGCAACTAATGAGTTCAAACTTGCCAGAAACAATCTATTTCATTATCTTTCAGACCCCAAACACCTGGGTGATTGGGAATTCCACCCAAAGAGAAATAACGAGGGGGATAAGTGCACCAGGAACAGCATTCATTAAGCAGAAAATCATGACCAAGAAGTCCCGTGTTATGAGTCACTGCTTGCCAGGCACCAAACACTGGTATCCCCATCACTAGGGCCTCCCCTGTCAATTGTAGGGTCCAAGATTGTTGATACTGGGCAAGGCAAACTTTTAGGTACTTGGGTCCCAGGTTGTTTAGGGCTTTTAATGGTAGTGCTAATACATTGAATTCGGCCCAGTAGTTCACTGGCAACCAGTTCAACACTTTCAGGGCTGGTGACACATGATGTTTCTGGGCTATGCCACTCACAGAACTGGTAGCTTCCAGCAGCAGTGGAATAAGCTGATCGGGCGCCTGGGGCGGAACGTGTGCCCTGCACCCAGGGGCAGGACCAGCTGGCTGTGGGGGTGGGGCCAGCCACCTGCGGGGGCTGGGTGAGCTGGGGCAGGACACTCTTTGGGGCCTCTGAGGAATCTGCCTGCCTCCTCCCACTCAGCCGCCCTACAGCTGAGGGGGAGGCGGCGGGCAGACTGTCTGGGGCAGTGCAGAGCCTGCAGGCACCCAAACCACCGCGTCACTCTCAGAAGAGATGCATGGCTTGGGTGCGCTGCAGGCCCTGCGGTGAGTACCGCCTGGCATTTTGTCACCCTCCTCAGTGGTGACACCTGGGGTAGCCCGCCCCCACTGCACCCCCCTTCCTCCACCCCTGGCTTCCAGACCATCTACAAAGGCAGCCCCATTGCAGTAGTCCAGATGGGAGGCAACTAAAGCATGGACTACTGCAGGTAGACTAACTTAGTGCAATACAGTGGTACCTCAGGTTAAGTACTTAATTTGTTCCGGAAGTCTGTTCTTAACCTGAAACTGTTCTTAACCTGAAGCACCACTTTAGCTAATGGGGTCTCCTGCTGCCGCCGCACCGCAGCTGCACGATTTCTGTTCTCATCCTGAAGCAAAGTTCTTAACCCTAGGTACTATTTCTGGGTTAGTGGAGTCTGTAACCTGAAGCGTATGTAACCTGAGGTACCACTGTAACATGTAGATGTAGAAGGGGAAACTCAGCTTCTTGATTGGGGGGAATGTATGTATCACCAAAAAGAAACTATGTAGGAATCATCATGATTTAAATTATTATGGCATTCCCCTGTATATAAACTGTAGGGCATGATCCACACTGCCTGGTTGCTAATCAGCACAGTGCTTGGATTGTATTCAACTAACACGTTGACCATTATTCTCAATAGATACCGAATCCTCTTTCACGAGTACCATAAAGTCTACAGCGGTCTATAAAAAGAGAAAGCTCAGTTCCAAAACAGTCTTTGAAATTCCCTTCAGCAAAATCCTACTCAGTATGTTGGACAAGGCATAGAAAAATGTGGAAAGAGTGCACATTCTAATCCAAGTAGGTGAAAACAAGTCAGCTGCAAACCACTGATATCTTATTATTAATCCCTCTACCCCATTGGTATCAAAGGGAAATTTTGCAAAGTTAACATGCAAAAATCACTCAGAGGAGTGAATGCCATGTGTACAGCATAATCCTACATGTTTGCTCAGAAGTACATCTATGTCCAACGGGGTTTACTCTCAGCATAGTGTGCAAAGGACGTCAGCCTTAAAAACCTAGATATGTCAGCAACCCCAGCATATGATCAAGACAAAATTTAAGGTAGAAGTCAAGGAATGGGAACATCGGAAGCTGCCTTAAAATGAGTTGGACTCTTGGTCCATATAGCTCAGCAATGCTTACCCTGCTTGGCAGTGGGTCTTCAGGGCTTCAGGCATTGAACTTCCCCAGCTCTATGCTGGGGATTGCTCCTAGGGCCTTCTGCATTCAAAGCATGTGCTCTGCCACTGAATGATGGTCTCCTTGCAAGGTTTGAAACAAAACCGAGTTACAGATTTTCTAGTTGAATATTAGCTGAACTTTGGAAAGTAGCTAAGGCTGCCGGTCCAGCAGTGTACAAATTGGACTCCATCTACTCTATCTAGGCAAGCAATAAGCATGATCAGAGTTCCACATTCCAGCCATGCAAAATCTCTCATAAGACAATAAGAGCTTGTTGGATTGGACCAATGGTCAATCTAGTCCAGAATCCTATTCCCAACAACGCTCCAATGTGACACGGGGAAAAGCCAGGATGCCAGCTTTTGGGGCCACACTCCGGTCTTCCATGAACTTGACTAGAACCTGTCAGGGACTGGACAGAGGAGGAATGCTGGGAACCACCTCCACAGCCTGACCCTTCCAGATAAGAGGAGGACAGTAAAGATTTACAACAGTGGTTTGCGGGAGGTCATAGCTCAGAGGCAGATGAGGGGGAAAGCTGGGAAATAATGGGAGAGGAGCAGGAAGAAGAAGAAGCACCAGGGGAGAAACAGCTGACAGACTCAGTGTCTCTAGAAAGCATTCCAGACCTCCCTTCTCCCAGAACCCAGCGGGCATTGAAAGTAGGAGAGCAGAGAGCTCAGAGGCAGAAGGCACAGATCAGCCACCGTAGGGATGACGTCTAATGGGAGAGATGAAGGGGGTGGGATTTCACTCAGAGCAACGCCAGTACTCTAAGCGGCAGCATTTCTAAGCCTCTCTCTGTGAATATTGAATAAAACACATTGGTAAGAATTCTCCCTGTTTGTTTATTCCTGACAGTCTACTGTGGAGGAGGGATTGGATTACCTGAAGCTTGACAGAACCCTACAATTGTAGAGTTGGAAGGGATCCCAACGGTCATCTTGTCCAACCACGTGCAATTCAGGAATCACTGCTAAAGAATCCCTGACAGTCTCATCCTCTTATACAGTCATCCAAGTTGGTGCCCATCACTCACCTCCGTGGGAGCAAGTTCCACAGCAAGTTCCATTGTGTGAAATGTACTTTCTTTTATCTGGGCGACTCTTGCAACAATCAGTTTCATTGGATGTCCACGACTTCTAGTGTTATGAGAAGCGGGGAGGGAAACCCATCCACTTTCTCCATGCCATGCCTCATTTTATAAACTTCTATCATGTCACATCCTGTTCACCTTTTCTCTAAACTGGAAAGCCCCCAACGCTCCAGCCTTTTCTCGTATCTCCTTGGCCATTTTGGTTGCCTGTTTTGAAACCTTCTCCAGCTCTAGAAGATCATTTCTGAGGTGAGGCAACTGGAATTCAATGAGGTTGTGAAGCTGGGTGTGGTGAGGGGTGTGGCCTGAGAAGAGTCTCAAGGGCCAGATGGAGAGGACTTGAGGTCCACATTTGGCTCCTGGGCCCAAACTTCCCTATCTTTGCCTTAGATGATTTCCAAAGCCAGGTTTACATCCCTCCCTCTGACCAGGGATCATAAAGAGCTTTGCTTTTCCCTCATCACTCCCTCGTGAAAGCTCAGTATCAATGGTGATTTAAATCACAGAGTCGCCATTTTCAGAAGAGCCACTGTATTGCCTATCCTGAAACCCATTTGGAACAATGGAAGAATTAGGCTGATGACAGGTTTGGCCATGCGCTGAGCTCTCCAGCATACGTTCTTCAAAACTGGCCGCCTTAACAAAACAAACCCTGTTTTGCAATAACAGGCGGCAACTGAGAGCTCAAATGAATAAAATGGGCAGCGAGCCGAATAGATTTTTACCTGCTGCTTCCAGGCCAGACAGGGAGTGCAGCTGATACAGGAATGGCACGTTTTCTCATTTTGCTGAACTGCAAGACAGAGGGGAGAGAGAAAAAATCAAATTAGGATCCCTACTTAGAGAGCCATCTTCCTGTTAGGAGAGCTTTGTGAGCCTGTTATCAATGCCGCACACGGGATAAAGGGAGAGCATGCCGGTGTCATCTGCGTTGATTCTCCCTCTGCTCTCCGTATTATTCTCTCCCCCTCCCCTCACCCCTGTTTCTCTTTTAAGCTAAAGGGAGAGATATACTTGGCTCAAGCACTAAGCAAGTTTAGCTCACAAATATTATTGAAGTGTAATAGCACCCCCTGCCAGGTTTCAATTACAAACTGCATTTCACACACATTGTGAGGAAAAACACACTTGGAAGATGTCAGCTCCTGAAACTTTTTACATGGCTTTGATCAAACTTTGCCATTATTTTCTGTGGAGGGAGGGTAGGAAATCTACTTGTGTCAGAGGTGGACAGGGGCGGCTAAAAGGTTTTCTTAAAGAAAAAACCAGTGTGGATAATAACCTGTGGAACAAGAGCACACACTTCAACTAGAGTAAAAAATTCATTCACATAAGAGCATGGGATGGAGGTGGCCCTCTAGGCTTCTCAACCTGGCCCCCATGACTCTCCCCCAGGTCACGCCCTCCCCCAGCCTGGCTTCCCTCCTCCCTCAAGTGTCTTTGATTGGCTGGAATGTGTCCCTGAATTCTGATGCTGCCTGCTTGAACGGAGGATAAGAAACATGGGAATGTACTCTGGAACTAGCCTATTGTCCAAAGGTAAAATGTGAAGCCAATGCTCCACCCACTCTGGTCCCGCCCACCATGGGCATGTGGTCCCCAGAAGGTTGTTTGGGGGGAAAGTGGCCCTCAGACTGCCACCCCTGACAAAAGCTTATAAAGAGTTAGAGTCTGGGGGTCAACAGGTGAAGGCTGCCCCACTATCTTCCAACAAGTCTACTGCCAAGTAGGGATTACACTGGCTGCAGCCCTGGCAGGAAGAAGTTGCCTTGCAAGGATCAACTGCCGCCTCACTCTTGCCACACCAGTCCCATGAACCATCTGCTTCCTTCCTCTCCTCTCCCTCCTCTCCTCCTCACAGGATCCCCTCATTTGTCCCCTCAACACACTTGGGCAGCAATGCTTCTGTCCAAGATTCCAGCCAACCATACCCAGTGTGGTGTAGTGGTTAAGAGCAGTAGACTTGTAATCTGGTGAACCGGGTTCACGTCTCTGCTCCTCCACATGCAGCTGCTGGGTGACCTTGGGCCAGTCGTACTTTTCTGAAGTCTCTCAGCCTCACCTCACAGAGTGTTTGTTGTGGGGGAGGAAGGGAAAGGAGAATGGTAGCCGCCTTGAGACTCCTTTGGGTAGTGATAAAGCGGGATATCAAATCCAAACTACTACTACTACTACTACTACTACTCTTCTTCTTCTTCTTCTTCTTCTTCTTCTTCTTCTTCTTCTTCTTCTTCTTCGATACTCCATTCCATTCCCCCTCTTTTCCTTTAAGTTAAAAGGCAAGGCTAAAGTTATTAAGATGAAGTTACATATGTTCAGTGCTATTTTTCTAGAAAAAGAGGTGCCGGAACTCACCATTAATGCCTCCTTTGTTTTCTTTGAATGGCAATGGCGCCCACCTGGGAGGAGCCAGAACTGAATTCCGGTGAGTTTCTGGCTGAAAAAAACCCTGCGTATGCCCATTGATTTGTAGACCATTTGATGCCCAGCAGTTTGCAAGTGATAAGAAGTTTATTAATAAGAAGTTCAAACCTCATCAGTACCATAGAACACCCTGATTGAAAGGATGCATTGATGTGGATTTCAGTATTAGCGACTTTGGACACCAGTAGGACATAGCTAGGATCTGGCCATTGCAAACAGTGTCCAGGCAGCATTCACTGAAATGTCCGAGAAAAGCTCAACAACTTTTGTGTCTGGATTTTTACTTTTTGAAATATGGTAACCCTAGGTGGCTTAAACTTTGAGAAGGCCTTGAATACAAGCTAGAAGAAAAAGGCATGATTCATTTTTCTCTGTCCTCAAATTTGGCCCAGGGAGACGTGGATGAACCAATTGGCAAATGTCAATTTCTAATGGAAGCTTTAGTTAATTAGTCGACGAATTAAGTAAACTAAAGTTTGTGGCCGTCTAATAATAGTGATAATATTTAACTTTGGGTGATATCCAACTGAGGCAGTTTGGACATGCTGAAATCAATGAACTTACTTAGGACCATTCATTTCAGTAGGTCTACTCTGACTTAGCTGGCTATTACTCTGTTATGGTTGTCATCATTATTGTTTTATAAAACCTGCTTAGCAGATTGCTACTGACCTACTAAAGCGGGATTTGGGAAGAGTATTATGGCCAGCCTTTTTAAAATAAAAAATAATAAAACCCCTGGGTTTTTACTTCATAAAATAAAAATGCTGACTCAACTCCCCCCCTCCCTTTCAATTGTGAAGCTGTTGCTATAATAAAGATAACCAAGAAGGTTAGAAGGGGCCAGAGAGGCCCCTATGATCTGCTCACGGTGGAGTGTCCACAGAGATTCATTCAGTTCTACGGCGCCTCAAAGTGCGAGGAAGAAAGGAAGCTGGCAAGATTTTCATTCTGACTGTAGAAGCTCTTTTCATGAGAGCTTCTCAAATGCTTTATCTTTAACGAGGACGTGGTAACTAGTGTGAGGATGACTGTATAATAAGGCTCACGGGTGCTTTGCCAGGAAAACTTTTCAGAAAGGGGAAGAAAGTTCCTTGATGAAAGTAAGATGGGGAGGGGGCTGTGCATGCGAGACGCAGAAAGTTGCGTTTGGATTCCGGTGCCTGTGGAACAAGGGACAACAGGGGAGCAGGCCACGGATCTGAACTCCCTCTGCTCTCTCCTTCCTGAAAAGGAAGAAAAGAGCTTCAAAGAGAATGAGAGTGACAGGATAACCAACGAAAAGGTATTGTACAGTCTTGCTTCAGGTCACAGCCATGGTTTGCATTGCTGAGCAAAGTCTTTCTAATTTAACATTTATGAACCCCTCCATTGTAGGGTTCACTCGGGGAAAGTCTTGGAGGAAACTTGGTGGTGATGGGGAAACACAGAGTGTATATTGTGTTGTGGTGGGAAAGAGGTGGGCTTCAAGACAAATTCCTGTACTGATAACTACGGCTGTGGCACATTTCCTCGCTGGCCCCAAGCAGTCTCCACTCAATAACGCATTCTCAAAAATTGTAAGACTTTTGTCCAACTTACATTCAGGGTCCATGAGGTGGTGCCCTGTCTCCCACTGGTGCTAGAGAAGAGAGGAGAAGCAGGGGTTCAAAGTTCTGGTGAGAACTCATGGACCTGTCTCTAGAATCTCTGGAGATCTCTCCAGAACCCAGAACCCACCACAGTCAAATGAACCCAGTAGACAAGGCTTTGGCAATAGGGAGCACCTTCCCATTTCACCTGAGGTAGCAAAACAGGCCAGGCCACCCCTGTTTACATTAGTTTTAAAGTGGCTGAAATATGTTTATTTATTTATTTATTACATTTATATATCATGTTTTTTCCTCCAAGGAAAAAAGTGGTGTACATGGTTCTCCCCTCCACATTTTACCCTCACAGCAACCCTGTGAGGTGGGTTAGGCTGAGAGGCAGTGACTGGCCCAAGGTTACCCAGGGAGCTTCAGGGCTGAGTGGGGATTTGATACTCTGGTTTCCCAGGTCCTAGCCCAACACGCTAACCATTACATCACATTGGGTTGTGTGTGTTCATTATTTCATTCCACAGATCCCCTCACCAGTAGATTACATTATGCAGCCTTCTCAGGGGGCCACACTTTAACAAACCCTGGTGGAGGGGGGAATCATGAGGTAAATCCTCTTCCCATGGGTCTTTTTGAGAAAAGGAAGCACGGGCAACCAGGGAGGCTGCAGCTGTAGGGGATCTGCTCTCCTCTTTGGCGTGATATCATCGCTCCCGGGAGGGTAGGTGTGTGCAAATCTAATCTGCAAGCTGAACATCTTTCTCACAAAAGTTTCCCTTTGGAGGTACAACATTCATGCACAACCAGCTGACTCGAAGAGACTATGTAGGGGGCTGGTAGTGCTTGTTGCAGATGTTTGAAAAATACGTTCAGCAACTGAGAACATGGGGGGGGGGGCGGCAGATTCTGAGGCCCAGCAGCAGAGAAACAACCTTCTGTGCATCCCAAACATCCCTGGATTGGGGCGATTCTTTATTTTGTTTGTTCTGTTGATCAATAGGGAGCCTCACATTCCAGCGCATAGTCTTTCAGAAGCCTAAATTTTATATAGACACTGTAAAGCCTGCACAAAATGTTGTAAATAAGTAACTGTCCGTTGCGTTCTTCTGAATTTCTTTTTCCACATCCAGCTACTGGCTGCTTGTCTGATGAACAGGTGCTAAATCCTTGTTCGATCTCTGTTTCCTTAGCTCTCCCCTTGGTGGTCCAGCAAAACTCACACTCCCCGCTGCCCCTGAACTTAAGAGCATAAGAAGATTCCCCATGGATCAGGCTAGTGGTCCATCTACATCATCATCCTGCACTCACACTATGGCCAGCCAGATGCCTGTGGGAAGTCCACAAACAGGACTTCACTGCAACAGCACTCTCTGCTCCTCTTTGAATCCAGCAACTGGTATTCAAAAGCATACTGCCTCTGACAGTGAATGTAGAAGATCTCAATCAGGATTTGCAGCAATTGATAGCTGAATGCTCCATTAATTTGTCGAATTTTCTACTAAAGCCATCCATGTTGGTGGCCACTGCTGCCTCTTGGGGGAGCAAATTCCGTAATTGTGGCATGTTAAGAGGTGCTTCCTTTTGTCTGTCCTGAACCTTCCCGCATCCAGTTTCATTGGAAGTTTCTAATGGGTCTACCATGGTCCAAAATATAGAACATCTCAACAGGCAATGGAGCAATCTGCTGCAAGAGCAGGTGTCTCCCTACCTGAATCTGGGTGGCTACAGTGAGAACAGGATGCTAGACTAAATGGGTCATTGACTTGATTCAGCAGGCTTTTCTTATGGTCTTAAGAATGTCCTTAACATCCATTGGCCAGTGTTATGTTAGGGACCTTCTGACAGAGACACACCTGCTCTCATAAGAACCTAAGAAGCTGCTGGATCAGGCCAAAGGCCCATCTAGTCTAGTCGATTCTGAGAAATGAGTATTCAGAGGCATCATGGTCCCTAGCCATTGCAAGGTTGTCCTGATGTCTGCTGAGCTGTTCTATATTTCCACAGTTAAGTCCCTAAGAGATATAGAAATAAACAACCATATGGCAAACAAACTTTTTCCCCCTTTTCTTTTTAACAGCTACATTTTTATTTGTTTCAGAATAGTAGGATGCCACAAATCCGGGATGTTAACAGCGTTCCATCTGGAAAGGTGACATTTCTCTGCTCAGTACAAAAAAAGAACGGAAAGAAAAAAATCACCAGGGCTTAGCCCTAGTTAATGAAGCCATCCAACATCTCACGGTCTCTGTTTGTAACTACCAGCTGTACAGTATATAACACGCATCCCACTAATATTGGAACACACTGGGAGTTGGGATGTATAGCTTGCCCTCAGTAGAGGGGTGTCTGGAATTAAAACACACCCTCATAGGACACACACAGAGACACACAGACACACTACAACCCACATTCAACTTGCTCAACTGATTACATGTCCCCTCACTCCAGCCTCTCCTGGAGATTTATGCTATATCTTTTTAAACCACCCCCCTTCCTCTGTACAAGACAATGGAAATCTTTCCTCCTCTCTAAGGGAGAAGAAGCTGTATACCTCCAAATCCATATGGGGGAGTAGCTCACTCCCACCAATGACTCTTGAGGAAACAGGGTCCTTCCTGGGTGTCAATGAAGAGATGTCCATTGTGTCCTCCAAAATCTGTTGGCAACAGAAGCCTACCCCCCCCCAATGATCCTTGGGATAACAGAGTACCTCATAGGCACAAACTTGAACAAAAGATTGGATTGCCCCTGCCCCCCTGCCTAGATTTCTCCCCCCTCCCTGCTCTTCTGCAGAGCGCACCTTCCTCTGTCACATGCAACTTGGTGCAGGTCTCCCCTTCCCCTGCTGAATTTACGTGAAAACGGGTTCTGTGTAATGAGGATCCCTTATTCCACACATTCATTGGCACATGTGTAGAGTCCCTTCTCACGTGCACAAATGTGTGGTTGGTGGGGTGTGTGAATAAAGGGCAGGGACAACCCATGCAGTCCAACATACCCTCTCTTGGGCTCTCTGAACAGATGAGGGGTCATCTGAACCACCCTTTAGTCTAAAAACATCCTCCCTTTGACAGTATTGAGGCAGCAACTGTGGAGCAGTTCATACAGTGGCACCTTGGTTCTCAAACTTAATCCGTTCCGGAAGTCTGTTCCAAAACCAAAGCGTTCCAAAATCAAGGCATGCTTTCCCATAGAAAGTAATACAAAATGGATTAATCCATTCCAGACTTTTAAAAACAACCCCTAAAACAGCAATTTAACATGGATTTTATTCTATTTAACGAGACCTTGATCCATAAAATGAAAGCAATGAATAATGTACTGCAGTCACACAATCAATCAATCAGTAGCTGAACTGGGTTCCATACAGTCACAAAAACGGAAAAAAAAGAGCCACAGAAACGCAAAATAAATAGCAAAAACAGACAGACCTCAGCGTAACACTCAAAACGGAAGCCAGGCACTCAAAACAGAAGTCTGGCACTGAAATTGGAAGTGTAACACTCAAAATGGAGCACATTCGACTTCCGGAAAAAGTTTGCAAACCGAAATACTTACTTCCAGGTTTGCAGTGTTTGGGTTCCAAGTTGTTTGAGTACCAAGGCTTTTGAGAACCAAGGTACCACTGTATATGCACCCACATTGCACTCTTGCTTTGTTTTCCCACACTAACGTATGATTACAAAGCCAAAGCTGATTGTTTATATAGAGACTTTCTTCCATTTGCTGTGTGATTCCTGATTGGTTATGATTGCTGATGTGACTAACGTAGGATGAAGCAGCAGTAATCTGGAAAGAGGGGGAAATGTACCAAAGTAGCAGAATTTAACAGCAGAAAACCAAAGGTTCTTTCAGGGAACATTTAATTCCCAAATCACTACTATGGTGGAGAATATTCAGCAGATGATAGATGATAGATAGATAGATAGATAGAGAGATGATAGATAGATAGATAGATAGATAGATAGATAGATAGATGATAGATAGATAGATAGATAGATAGATAGATAGATAGATAGATGATAGATAGAAAGATGATAGGAAACCATGCATGCACACAGGTTATTTTGATTTTTTATTTCAAGGGGCAAACTGTTGTAGGCCTGACTGCAAACCTCAACCCTTTTAGGAAGGTTTTTCCTCTAAGGCAATCTCCTGAGCGAGTTCACCAGCTTCAAAATGGAAGGGGGCCTATATTTCAAGCCCTCCTGCTGCTTCAGAGAGATCCTTTTGTTTGGAATATAAAGAAGGTCAAATGATCTTTAATAACTGCAAGAGGCCAGAATCTCTGTTTCCACGACTCATATGAAAATGCCACCCACAGCCAGGCAGTGCCCTTAAAGAAGTTTGCTGGGCAAATATTCCACATTGATTTAGGCTGTAATCCTACGAGATAAGCCTCTCAAGGAAGAAGGTTAGGCTGACTGGACTTTAGAGAGAGAAATGACCATGTTTAAATTCCACCTTCCCCACCCTACGAGCACACCATTTGAGAATTGTTGATAAGGTGGCTTTGACTTTGTATGCCACAGGGAGAAATCAAGTGCCCTGCCTTGAATTAAGGTAGCCGACTTCCTCTTTGATGAGCAGGTCAGATTCTCATAGAACAGCAGTGCTTGCTGAAATCGAGAACATTTAGAATCCCTATGGAATATTAGGGTCCAGCAATTTCTAAATCCTAATCAAATTATTTATTGCACCGGGACAATTTAGACCTGTGCATGAATCATTCTTGCTTCACCTATTTTTGCAGTGTTTGCATTGCCAATACGCTTTTAACCAACATTAGCATCTTTGACCAGTGTGGTGGAATGGTTTGCCTAGGACCAGGGAGACCTGGGTTCAAATCCCTGCTCAGCTCTAAAGCTCACTGGGCAACATCAGGCCCACTACCTTCTCTCAGCCAAACCTACATCAACATCAGAAAATGCCCATTTTCCAAGCTGGTGTGAATGTTAAATGTTGGGCATCTAAGTCAGAAGCATAAGAAATAAAACCCCACCAGATGACATAAAAGCATTCTGGATCCTCCACCCCTCTCAAAACACATATGTTATATGTTATTTTTTCCGCAATAGCTAAAGTCCATATGCTACCACTTTTTCCTTTTACTATGTGTATGCTTCTTGCTTGCTTTGTGTCAGGGAACTGCCATCGGAGCAGAGTGGAGAGGCTAGGCTCCCAGATTCTGCCGGAGAGGGAACCAGTAAGGGAAGAGAGAGAACGTCCTCTGGGGAAAGAAGTCCAGGTGACACCAGGAAGAAGGGAGAGGCATAGAGCACTTCGGAGGGGAGTCTCCGAGACTCTTCCAGTGAAGTCAGTGAGGAGAGTGGAGGACCACCGCTTGGCACACCCACTCTGCGCAGAAGGCTTCTGCGCAGAGAGGCGAGGAGAAGGTTGTCCGTTAAGGAATTCTTATGCTGGAGGAAATTTAGGAGACACCCACTGACTGATACTGCCAGCGACTGAAGCAGCCGCGCAAAAGGGCTGCTCAGCCAGGGAAAGACACAACCACCCCTAAGCAGTTTGGAACAGCTGGAGGTTTACACACAAGCAAGCCCAATTCCCATGATACTTTGTATATGGCATGATGCAATACCTGACTACTGCACCTTTGGGTTGACAGTAACAGTCCCTAGATCAATGTCCAATGTGAATGCATGGAATCGAAGCAAAGGATGTATGGAAAAACTGTAATGAAGAAAAGGGGGAAGGGGGCTATGCTCAATTGGCTCTTGGTCAGTGGCGTGTCATGGGTTGCCAGTGTCTGGGGCTACGCAAAGGAGCAGTGGGAGGAAGGGAAAGGGACAGAGCACATTCAACTGTCTAAGGATGTATGCAAGAGATTGCAACCACAGAGATAAAGAAAGAAGAGTCATTCCATTGTCTGGATAGATCACTTCCTGATTCGCATGGAGAAGTCGTTTCCAATGGAGCCCAGTAACAGAAGCTTGCAGCTCTATGGAGGCAGCACCGGGTATTGAAATTTTGTGCCGCCTAACAGTTTTGCACCCAGGGCAACTGCCCCTGTGCCCCCCCTCACGCTACGCCACTGCTCTAGGACAACCAAATACACCTATTGCCCAGTTAGGTACTTTCACAAAACACTCCCTTGTGACAGGAAGATTCTGTCCAGGAATGCTGGTAGAACCTCTTAAAGCATTAGAACCACACTGACTCTAGTTTACATTTTTATGCCTATTGATGATCATTTCTTATCTCAGAAGTGTGGTGGCACTTCTGGTGTACCAGTAATTCCCAGCTCGTTTCTGGGACATGAGGAATAGTCATAGAAGAATGAGACTTGTGCTCCAGCATAGAAAGCGAAAACATTTAAATCCCATTGATTCAAACAGGAGTGTGTTAAGCACATGTTTAATTTACTTGCATTGGAATCAGTAGAAATGAAAAGTACTTAACTTTAGCTGGATCGTACATGGTGGTGATGGTACAGCCAGATTCGCAGTTCAATCTTATATAAGCCCACATAGAAGTAAACCTCCATTGAGATCAACAGGAATAAACCCCCACTGATCTCATTGGGGTTTGCTTCTGAGTGGATATGTATAGGATTGTGCTGCACAGCACACATATATTGAGAGGACAGCACATAGAACTAAATAGAAGAAAATTGCATTTGCTTGAGAAGTTAGATTATGCAGCCCAGTCAGTTTGATTAGCATGGGTGGATAATATAAAAAGGGTTTCCTAATCCCAAAGACTTCAAAAGAGACTTCTCTGGGAAAAAGGCACCCAACAATATTAATATCAAAGCTAGTTGTCACTCTTATTAAATAGTTCTCTGCTCTTCATTAGTCACAAATGATCCCCCATAGCTCTTGAAAGCTTCTCGGTAAATTGAAAGCTTTAATGCAACATTCTGACAAAAGTTGAATATGAACATGTGAAGCAGACTCACACGGAATTCTTTTATTTCATTTTATTTCCATACATTAACAGAGCAATCCAAATCCCAGATCTACTGAGATGAGAGAGTTTGGATTCGGTGGATCTCAGGCTTTCCTGGAGGAGCCCCAGCACAGCCAGGGATATGCCAATGAAAGTTTCTCACTCACTGTAACTGAGGCACAGATACACAAGTGTAAGCCCCTTGCCCCAGCTCAGCTGGGGCTTAGCTGGAGGAACTTAAGTCTGCAGAATTTATGCTAGTGTAAATCTCCCCCAAAGGTGTGATGGGGCATGGACAAGGAGTTTGGAACAGGCATAACTTAAGCTAACCTTCCATAGTTAGGCTTGCTCCTCTCTCTCTCTCTCTCTCTCTCTCTCTCTCTCACTATCTCTCTCTCATCTGCCTTTTTTCCATCATGGAACCCAAGTTTCCATTCCCAGGTGGCCTCCAATCCAGACACTGACCAGACCCAGTGCAGCTTAGCTTCAGCAAGATGGTGGTCTCACGTGCTTTAAGACCCTACCCTCATATATCAATGCTTAGACCACTGGCCTAACTGTGTACTGTCTACACCAGTATTAGGGAACCTGTGATCCTCCAGATGTTGTAGGTTTTCCTACTCTATCAGTTCCACCCTGTCTGGCCAATGCTGAGGGATTATGGGGGCCGTGTTCCAGCAGCATGGAGGGAGCCACAGGCACCTCTGTATTCTTATTAGTCTTCTGGTATGTGGATTATCAGAAATTCAAGGGTCTAGAGGACAGTTTTGGCATCAAACTACGCTTTTTGACACTAATGGTCACTAGATTTCAATTACAGTTGACAGTTCATGAATCAGTTACGTCTTCCTTCAGTTATGTCTTCCTTCAGTTTTATCAACTAAAACTGCATTTCCCCCCATTTTGGGGTGTGTAGATGGGCTAAGCCCCTCCCCAAAAGGAAGGGTGAATAGTACTAGCTCTGGGTTTGAGCCTCTGCTCCTAAAAAGCGCTGTTTGGTGAGCCACTTCCCAGTTCAGAAGGCCATTTCTATTTCCTATCATGTTATGGTATGACATTGTAGAAAACTAACATGGCAGCTCACATGCCCAGATATGAGAGTCCTGGTAGACCCTGCCTGGGAGCTGGGACAATGGCACATATCCAAGGATGTCAGATGCTGACAATGGGCCTCGGGTGATGATAATGTCGATATTTGTACCAAACCTGTGTCCTTCTACATCATCCTTTCCCCTGTTAAAACTATTTTCTATTTGGAAAGAGCAAGTCTTTCCACCCAGACTCTATTCCGTTGCCGTGCAGGAGCCTTGTAGGAGGAAAGCTTGTTGAGGAGATGACAGGTGAATATCTGAATTTAGAAATGTGCTTCAATGTGTTTAAAATGCTGTCAAAGTTGGGATGATTTAAATGTGTGAAATTTCAAAATGCCTCATTGACACACACAGGCACACAGAGCTAATTCCTTCGTTGCCTCGGGGAGATACAGCTGAAGGAAAAGTTGGAGCGTTTTGGTTTCACTGTTAAAGACGGCCTCTAAAAATGGGTTACTGAAGATGCATTTGCCTCTTTTGGATGTAACAGAGCAATCCATCACTGGGAGAAAACTCCGGGGGTAACTACTAAGTCATACTAACAAGCAGTGGTACAGGAAGATGTTATAATTACATCTTCTGCATATTAACTATTGTGATTCTGAAATGTTCCTTAAAGAACTTTTGCCTGAACAATTCCATTCCCTTGCATCCCCAAAAACCTATTTACACACAATAGTTTATATACCGAATTATAACATCTTCCAGTACCACTGCTTATTAGCATTTCTTGTTTGCGCCTAAACACATTAATGGGACATCTATAAACCATTGTAAACCAGTCTGGTGGGATGAGTGTGTCTGATTTTGAAGTGGGAAGAAGTTTAATCTCAAGAACCCCCTTGAAGATGCTATCTAGCCTGCAGCACACACACACATACACACACACCCTGTTAAGATACAGGTACCAGCCTTGATTATATTGAGCGGAGCGACTCTCACAAAGTATGTGTATGCAGATGGTCCCAGCTTCTGCTGGCATCTCCAGTTTTTATTATTATTATTATTATTATTATTATTATTATTATTATTATTATTATTTAAAAAACGGATCATAGCACAGGTGAGCTGAAAGACATCTTCTCCAAATCCTAGAATGAGTGGGAGAAACACACAAGGACTTTCAAGGATTAAAAAAGAAACTAAACAAGTTGTGGCCAGAACTAGTCAGCCAATTCACCCTCAAGGAAGTGGATCCATGTGCATCCTCACATCACTGGAAATCTGGCTCCTGTTTATGGCATTTCCTGATGCTCCAGACAGGCACTGGAAATGCACACAGGCACAGGCAGGTGCCTGTTCCCTGACTCAACCCAACATCACTTTTGGAAAACAAAACAAAAGAAGCTTGCTGGTCAGTCCCTTCCAGTGGCATGTTATCCCTATCAATGCATCCAGGAATCAGCATCAGATTGAAATGGAACTGCAATTGGCAAGGAATAACAACCTGGAGGAAATCGCAGCCCTCCAAAACTGCCTTGAGGGCAAACTATATAAGGCACAGGTCAACAGTGATTGGGTCTCCAGAAAGGTTTTTTTGGTTTGGTTTTAGGGCAGTGCAAAAGGCTATAATTTTCTGCCTTTTTAAACAAACAAACAAACAAACTTTGCTGAGTTCCTTCTGAACTGCTGGAGAATTTGGCCTCCACTATAGTTTATATTTAAATGCTAATGTACCTACTTGCACATTTATTGAAATAATACGCATAGTGCAGCATAAGTATCCCTCAAAATTCTCACTTCTCCAGATTTTGAAATGCAGTTCTCCAGCCAAGAAACGTGTACAAAATTGTGTAAAGTGAAAAGCATATCTTAGTGAAAATAGCATGCAAAAATGCATTACATTAGGGGAAATTGCTTTGCAAAAATGTGCATATTAAGGAAAATTGCATACACAGATGCATATATGGGGGGGTGAACTCATGAAAATGCTTGTGAATTTTCAGTAGACCTTTTTTTAATTAACCCCCCCCCCCAGCAAAGTGATGTGGAAATGTGAATGACTGGATTTAAGATTGGAGAAATGAGAAACTGTATGAAATGGAAATTGACAGATTAGCACATCCCTAGAGGGAACCCTGGACTTCTGCCCCAGAAGTCCTACCCAGACAAGACCAGTGGCTGAAGGCCAATCCTTGTGAGACGCTGCAGAATCTCAGCTCCTATGACCGATAAATTAATTAGTTCCAACAGTACCATGGGAATTCCTTCTGGCTAACCACAAATGGACTGGGATTTGTGGGCAATCAGTTCTAAAGTGAAAGTATTAGGAAATAAGAAACAGCGTTTGCAACAGCGTTGTTCCATTTCAAGACTCGGCAACACGTTCCCTAATCGCTTGGGCCGCTGAGAGTGAGACGCCTCTGCTTTCAACATGCAGAGATGCTCAGGCTCTGACCATACTTGATCCTAACTGCCTGCGTCCATTCAAGGCGATAAGCATATCAAAGTGATAGCTCCAAGTGTTCCTCGCACATTAAGACGAGTCATATGTTAAGCAATGTAGGCAAAGAGAAACAATGGCAAAATGCAGTTGTCCTAACAGTCCATCTGTTTCCTTTTCCCTGCAGAGCATCTTTCTTTCTTTCTTTCTCCTCCCCCTCCTGGTTCCTTTCCAGGTGCCCCCTTACCTTATGTAACACTCCTTTTTTTTGCTGGCGGTTCATGCTGTGACCCTGTCAGAATCGCTACAGCAGGGGTGACCTCGGTAATGACCATCTAGCGCCTGCCAAGCTAAGTTGGTCAGTGTTAGCTGATTAAACTTTTAACAACATCCCCTGTGCGATAAAGGGCAAAATGACAACTTTGCCCATCGTCAAGGTGTCTGTATAATAAACTAATTAGTAAACCACACAGTCTGTGGAGCTTTTAATGAGTGCTATCGTCTGGCCTCTGTAATAAAAACCCAGCCTGCCCCCTTTTGGGATTCAATTAAGGAACAGACTGTCATATGCTTGGCCTAGCTGATCAATGAATCCATTCCGACCTTTGTCGGAGATGTTTGCAAGGTCACCCGGCATCAGTGAGGGAAGCCAGCTCAGGAGTGGGGAGACATACCCAGCAGCACCTGCCAGGCACCAGGATGTGTCGTTAATGTCTTCTTGGTCATTTGGCATCAGCAGAAGTTTCTCTCACTCAAAGGTTAGCTGAAAGAGAAGGCCGTGATGAAATCTATTTGTATTTCACAACTGGAAGCGTCCTTCTGTTATTTAATCATTAATCCTTTAATATCTGCCTTTTGCAAACCTGCGTAGGATGGGCCACAAGACTTTACAACCCTGTGTGTTATCTTCAGAACATATTTACCGATCTATATAGCTTTTCAATGAGTATAGGTCAACTCTGATCACTGGAGTGGATTGCACTGAGTACTCTGCTCTCAAGAAAGCCTTTTATTAAAGGGTAGGCAACTGATGCAAAGGAACACCTGTTCATAATGTGTGATGTGGCTTTCAACTGAGTTAAAACCATCATGGGAGTAACTCTGTACATTCTCCTCTGAGTAGTCGTGGCTCTCCAAGGGAATAGGAATCATAGCATTGTAAAATTGGAAAGAGTTCCATGGCTCATCTAGTCCAACCACCTGCAATGAAGGAACTCGACTAGATCAAACATGACAGATGGCCATCCAAGCTCTGCTTAAAAACCACCAAGGAAGGAGAGCCCACCACCTCTCATGGGAGTCTGTTCCACTGTCAAACAGCTCTTACCGTTAGAAAGTTCTTCCTGATGTTTCGTCAGAATTCCTTTTCTTGTACCTTGAATTCATTGGTTTGGGTCCAGCCCAGCTACTTAAGATCTTACCTGAGATACCAGTGATTTGAACCCAGTGATATGCTACACATGTCTTGTGCCACTGAGCTGAGACCCTACCCCAAAATGCAATCTTACACACACAGATGTCTATCGTCAAGTGAAGAGGTGCATGCAACACCTCTGGGGCGGTTAAAAGGTAAAAGTAAAGGGACCCCTGACCATTAGGTCCAGCTGTGACTGACTCTGGGGTTGCGGCACTCATCTCACTTTTTGTCCAAGGGAGCCGGTGTACCACTTCCGGGTCATGTGGCCAGCATGACTAAGCCGCTTCTGGCGAACCAGAGCAGCGCATGGAAACACCATTTACCTTCCTGCCGGAGCGGTACCTATTTATCTACTTGTACTTTGACGTGCTTTCGAACTGCTAGGTTGGCAGGAGCAGGGACCGAGCAATGGGAGCTCACCCCGTCGCGGGGATTTGAACCGCCGACCTTCTGATCGGCAAGTCCTAGGCTCTGTGGTTTAACCCACAGCACGGTTATGTCTTCATAAAAAACTTTGTATAGTAATGGGCAATATGGACTTTCTGGTAAATTTCATTATTAACCCAAAGCTTCCACTGGGAACCATTTCCTGTGGACCTGGCAAGCTGATTTCCTTCTGTAGGCTTGGTTTGCTTGATGCCAGTGCTTCTCAACAGTAAATGAAAAATACTTAAAATTGCTGTGCTGTTTATACAAGACAGAGATGGCACAGAACTTTGGGGTGCACATGGCAGAGCCTGCACTTATTTCAAGTATGTCTTTTATTTTTTAAAAATGCACACCAGATGCTTGCTTCTTTTCGATGATCAAAGCAGAGAAGTTTGATCCCAGCCCTTATAATTAGGGCTGTGCCAAAACCTTTCTCTCCCCCCAGACACAGGAACACAACAGCTGAACGGTACACTCATAAATTCACATGTAACATTCAAGTGTACACTCTGAGTATATAACAGCTGAGTGTACAAGAAATCAACAAGTGGACACTCAAAGACTTGTACATGTGTAGACAACTCACACTTGTGCTCAATGCAACATGTGAACAAGCCTAAGGCCTCAGCTTTGTTATGAGGTTGTTGCGAGGATAAAACTGGGTGGGAAGCCACTGTACACCATCCTTGTGTCCTTGGAATAAGGAGTTGGATCTAACTGTAATAAATGAAGAAATAAATACATCACTGTGTAGCAGCTTAAATTGATCCCTACAATTGGGACTCAGGTTGATGAACATATATTTATGAGGATAAACACATACACTTGTCATTTCAGTGGGGAAAGAGTGCTTTATAAGAGATTATTTTCCTAATCAGAGGCTTTATATACAATTCTGTTGTAGCTTCTTGAAGATTTACTATTGACAGGGAAATTATTTCCATCATTTGACGCCTAAGCTGTTTCTGTGGAGGTGGGGAACTCTTTGGGGGAGCTCAATCTACCGACCCCATGCTAAACACATAAAATAAGAAAGTTGCAGAAAGCAAAGGGAAAACTCACTGGAAATATGGTGCACACATGCTAGGATTTATGCAGGATTACAATTCCTTTGAAATATTCATTAATACATTTTCATGGGTATATAAAGTTAGCATTAGGGCTGCAGTGAATTTTTGAAGGGGAACATTTTGGGCCCAAAAAGAAACATTTCAAAGGTGCATGCTCTAGTTATCTCCTGCTTGGACTACTGCAATGCACTGTACGTGGGGCTACCTTTAAAGGTGATCCGGAAACTACAACTAATCCAGAATGCGGCAGCCAGACTGGTGACGGGGATTGGCCACCGAGACCACATAACACCAGTCTTGAAAGACCTACATTGGCTCCCAGTACGTTTCCGAGCACAATTTAAAGCCCTAAATAGCCTCGGCCCAGTATACCTGAAGGAGAGTCTCCATCCACATTGTTCTGCCCAGACACTGAGGTCCAGCTCTGAAGGTCTTGTGGAGGTTCCCTCACTGCAGGGGGAACCAGGCAGAGGGCATTCTTGGTAGTCACACCTGCCCTGTAGAACGCCCTCCCATCAGATGTCAAGGAAATAAACAACTTTTAGAAGACATCTGAAGGCTGCCCTGTTTAGGGAAGTTTTTAATGTTTGATTTTTTTATTGTATTTTTAATATTTTGTTGGAAGATGCCCAGAGTGGCTGGGGAAATCCAGCCAGATGGGTGGGGTATAAATTATTATTATTATTATTATTATTATTATTATTATTATTATTATTAAATAATATGTACTGAATTTTCCATTTTAACATTCCAATCAAAACACATCATATATTCCGAATTATACAAATTGTTCAATAATTAAACAATCCAAATATTATGCCAAATTATAAATTTTTCTGGGAGACTTCACCATGCTCTGAGGTCGGAGGGGATCTGATCATCTCCTATTTCTACTGCTTCTCCTATTCATTTCTGATGGTTCCCATAATTAATTCTGATGTTAATCCTCATTATTTTCCACAGTCTCTGAGTTCTTCCAACAAGCGAGATACATCAAACAATATATTTCTGTGTGGTTTTATGCCTAGGATTCCCCTGTATAGGTTCGCAGCGTCTCTTCACAAGCTGGTATTTCTGCCAAATCTGTCCAAGAATCCTTCTATTACATGCAGATGTCCAGTCCATTCTGTCCAGATAAAATCCAATCAAGGCATCCACCCCATACTTTCCCCAAACCAGTTGTCATTCAAACATTAGCCTTTCCAGGGAAGGGTCTTAGTTAAAAATACAAACATAGAATATTGATGACTCACCTCCCCCTATACACTTTAACAACCAACTGGTCTGCACTTCCATTCATGATGGCGGCCAATTAAAACTGCGTCACAAATCCCGGGCATTGGTATTTTTTGATATAATATGGGTTTAATAATTATCAACTGTGTGAAGACAGCAATTATTTTAAACAGAAAACTAAGGATTTTGACTTTTGGCTTGTTGGGAAAAGATTTCCTGGTTTGATTTACGATATTAGCATAGAAGCAATATTTTGTTAATAGCTGGAGAGACGCCAAAGAACATTATTATTATTATTATTATTATTATTATTATTATTATTATTATTATTATTGAAAATGGTAACTTTTTGAAATCTTTTTTGGGGGGGATGGGGTAGGTGCCTGTTAGCTGCCTTTCCTGGCAGCTACATTAATGTTTTTAGCATTAGTGACGTCACAGAACTTGCAGTTCACTTTCAAGGTTCACAATACTCACTGCAAAGTGAGCATCATGACCCCCAAATTCTTCTCTAGTTTGCACTTCTCATCCAAATAAGCCACCTTTCTTTTGACAAACCCAACCCACTTCCCTTTCCTGGTTGACCAATTCCAAGCTACAGGGAAGAAGAAATGGTCTTACTCTTCTCTTCTCGGTTTTGAGGAAATGCTCGGTTTGCTTCCAGTGCAAACCAATCCAACATCAGCCATTACTAATTGACACAAAGGTGTCTAAAAGTTTGCTGCCCTCTTGCTGTTCATGTGGTCCAAGTCAATATGGAGACATGTAGTCAGCATTATAGCCAGATCAGATTAGACTACAGAGCAATCCTACAGAGTCAATTCGGCATAAGGGTAAAATGTCCTGCTCCAAATAGCCCAGCTGCTTCATGGGGAATTTTGTGGGTGCTCGGGCACCCAGGGCCAGTGTTGGATTTACATATAAGCTAAACAAGCTATAGCTTAGGGCCCCACTCTCTTGTCCCCCCCCAAAAAAAAATAGACGGGGGGAAACTGGATGTACATTTCCATGAAGGAGGAGACTCTTGAGAGTCCCATGGACTGCAAGAAGATCAAACCTATCCATTCCAAAGGAAATCAGCCCTGAGTGCTCACTGGAAGGACAGATCCTGAAGCTGAGGCTCCAATACTTTGGCCACCTCATGAGAAGAGAAGACTCCCTGGAAAAGACCCTGATGTTGGGAAAGATGGAGGGCACAAGGAGAAGGGGACGACAGAGGACGACGAGATGGTTGGACAGTGTTGTCGAAGCTACAAACATGAGTCTGACCACACTGCGGGAGGTAGTGGAAGACAAGAGTGCCTGGCGTGCTCTGGTCCATGGGGTCACAAAGAGTCGGACATGACTAAACAACTAAACAACAACAACATTTCCAAAATATAAGATAAGTTCAATGATTACTTTGATAAAATACATATTTTGTTACATGCAAATGGCTTCAGATACCTACTAGGTCCATAAATTACCATATAGCATATATTCAACACACAAAAACAGCGAGGATTTGTTGTTGACAAAGGAGAGCTGGACATAGAAAAGGCCCCATTACCTTCATTGGCTATGGGACTCATCAAACCTAAATCCGGCACTGCCCAGGACCCCAGGTAGTTGGCACCTATGCCCTCAAGAGTCACGCAATCATGTTACTATCCTCAATATTGAATTCCAGATTGTAAGCGCCTTGGGGCGTGGACCTGATTTCATATGCCGAAAGGTACCATGCGAGTTGGCAGCTGTTCTCGGTCAAGGATGGTGGCCCATTTTCTGACGACACTGATGGAGGAAACTAACATCCCTCCCTCCCTTTTTTTGGGTCTTGAGCAGCTCCTGACTGGCTTTCAACACAGTTGCGCAAGGCCTTCATCTTATTTGTCAATGTTTGGTATTAAACTAAAAAGGTATTAATCTTTCCAAATGACCTTTTCTCCTTCATTTTCTACTGGTAAATGGATGCTGCATCTTCTTGTAAGGTGCTGCAAGGCAAGACACTGCCACATTCAAACATACACTTTTATCCAGTTAATCATCATACATTACCGACGTTCATCAATGTTCAGAGCCTTAATTCCAAGATTATTTATTTCCCTTACCCTGGTGCTCCCACTTCCTTATGGCAAACTAAGAATGTGTGTGTGTGTGTGTGTGTATGTGCACACACACACATGCGCGCGCACACACACACAGAGCAGGATAATTAGAAAAGAAACCTATTACCCGGGCTTATAATTAGGGACTAACATATTAAATGACCTTTACCATTTACCTTAAGCCCTGGATTTCGAGAAAACCAGCAAAGTTATGAATGCCATATTAGTAATCTTTAATCTTTATTACTGCTGTGGACAGAATTTTAATGATTTTTTAAATAGGCAGCGGTCACTAGCATATCCCTATTAAAATAAAAAAAAAATCTCATGAAAAATTAAATGGATTAAGACTTCAAATGTACCATCATCAAAAGTATTATCTAATTATGGAGTTCAGTGAACAGGCCAAGTGAAATGGTTGGTAATATTAGTTACTTACCACATGGGAATGATTAGGATTTATGCACAAATAGATTCTGCTGCTGTTGCAACATAGTAATTAAGAATTTGTCAGGGAAATTTGACCCTCTAGGGTAGAAATTACTTTGTAAAATAAGAATGGCAGAGCAACCAGTCTCCTTGCTGCATATAATTTAACTTGATTATTTATACATCAAAGGGAGTCAGCACTGGCTGCGGTATAATATTTAAGTAGAGGGATATTAGAGGAAGAGGCATCTAGTGAAATCTCTCTCTCCCCCCCCCCTCCCCACAACCCTCCAAATCTCCGTGAGAAAATAGAGGAAATTTTCATAAAGCATTTCATTTTGCATATAAATTGGTGCCTCGATTGTGCCTGTGAATTTACTGCTGTCAAATTTAATTTTTCTTTAATTCTTCAGGCCCCAGATGTGGAAGGCTCTGTGTGGAGGCTGCAATTTTCAATGCTTACAGGTAGCACCCCAATCGATAATGTCTCTTTATGAGAAATTACCGTTAATGTTATTGAGTATGCATTTGGCTTTATAGGATAATAAGGTAATATGAAATGCCAATTCATTCATTAGAAGGGAGCTAAGTGCTTAAATGAAATGGGTGACAGGTCTGGAGGGGGAATGAGGGAGGAAGGGGAGAGAGAGAGAGAGAGAGAGAGAGAGCGCATAACAAAAGAGGTAGTCATGGGCAGGAAGTCAGGAATGGATTTCAAATGACCTAAGAACCCCACCCACCCACCCCAATGATTTTAAGCCGTATATTTGCATTGGCTTTCGGTAAGCAATATGCATTTGGAGATTAAGTTGTTGGAGCGTTCACAGGTCAGGAAGCTGTTCAGGCTCAAAGTGGGATCTGATCTTTCAAAGGGACAGCAAAGCCTATTGGAGCCAGGCCAGAACTGTGGGCAAGCAGATCTCCTATGGGCACTCTCTGGCCTTGCAATCAATTGGTGGAACTGGCAGGGCCAGGCATTGGCATCTCTCAGTGCTTTTTTTTTCTTTTAAAAAAAAGTTTAGAGAAGGGGTATGCAACCTAAGGCCCGGGGGCCGGATCTGGCCCAATTGCCTTCTCAATCTGGCCTGCAGACAGTCTGAGAATCAGTGTGTTTTTACATGAGCAGAATGTATGCTTTTATTTAAATTGCATCTCTGGGTTATTTGTGGGGCCTGCCTGGTGTTTTTACATGAGTAGAATGTGTGCTTTTATTTAAAATGCACCTCTGGGTTATTTGTGGGGCACTACAACGCAACAGTAACCACTTTCTGTAACTATCCAATCACTGAACGTCGCTTTCAATTCCTTATTTGCGTATGTGGACCTGAGTGAAAACTATCTACAGTATCCCCCTGCTGGCCCAGGGTGAGAACTTCAGTACATAACACTTTCCAACATTTATTTGTTAGTGTGTGATTTTCTTTTTTGTACATCTACCAAAGAATAAAATAAAATAAAATCAGGATTAAGGGGTTTCTCGGGATGGGGGGGAATATGTGCTGTGTCCCATTGGAAAAGTAGTGGTGGTGCTCGGCCTTCTTCTGACAGGAAATGCTTGGGGTGGTGGTGGACAAAAATAGGAGGTTGGAGAGGGTCAGTTGAGGGGAGTCCTTGTTTTCATCTGAGGAAAGTTAGAGGGTGTGGCTGTCACTGCTGGTTCACCTCTGCTCTCTGAGCATCCGAGCAGCAACAAGAGAGAGAGGCGGCAGAACAGCATCCTCCACTTGCCTTTTCAATTTTGCACCAAATACAGACACACAGACAGAAACACACCCACACCCCACTGGGCCTAATCTGGAGGTTTCCTGTGCCTGATACAAAGACTTGGTCCAGGAAGACCTATATGCACCATTTGATGGAAAGGTGCGGTCCAAACCAAACAAACAAATATGCAAATGAGCATTGCTGCAATGGAGATTTATTTGCTGGAGATGTACATTTCTATCCAGATTCAGGGTCCAGATGGCTGGGTACCAGCAGAGGCAAGAGGCAGTTTACCCCAATTTGCACTGAGAAATTCCCTTTGCTGGGTGCTATCCTTCATCCTCTGATTTCTGGAACAGGCCTTTTCCGTTGTGAAATTTGGTGCGTTGTGATTTTGGGCACATGAAGCAGACGTTCCTTAAATACAAATCTCCCCCGTGCCCTGTGCATAATGCAAAATGTTAGATTTGAGGCAACATGGATTTAGTATCTTTCTGCCATAAAAAAAGGTAGAGCTGTTTGGCTAGTTCCGTCAACTTTTCCTTACTAACAAGAGTGCACTTGAACCTAGACTGAAGAGCCGTCTTCACTAATAAATGAAGGTATTTGTGTATGAAGAAAGTATTGTTATTTATAATTCATTATACTTCTCTTTAAAAATTTACAGTTGGGGAGCAGAATCGATATCTTTTGATGCACCAATCATACACCGTTGGCTCTACAGAGAGAAAGCAAGGATGATGACTATGATTGATGATGATGTTAATAAAGGTAATGAGTTGTTACCGGGAACTGATACAGTTGTGATGGCTAAATGCAAAAGGCAGTGTCTGGGCAAGAAGATTCCTCTTAACAATTCTGGGGAGATAGTCACGTAAACAGATCTGGCTTCCCCATCTCAAGACTAGCGACCTGTATACATGATGCATGGAAGAGTCAGCCAACGAGAGCAGGAATAGACCTGTGTGCACCTTGCGCTAAGGTGGTGGGGTTTGCATTCACTGCCTTGCTATTATTGAACTGTAATGAACTGCAGGGTTGATCTCATTTCCGCAGAAGCCAAAGGCTGCAATCAGACAGCACTTTACTCCATTTCCCCAATGTTTTCATACCTGAGGATTTCCACTTTTTTGCGATCTTCCACATGACAATAAAAAGCCACTTCTGGAAATCTAGTGGAAGTTTAGCACCCATTTCTAGCTCAATTCCTTCTGGAGGGGGAATCTACTTGGAAAATTCCAGGACAAAATTTGGGGTGCTAAGATAATATTATCATTTTTTAGTCCCAAAATCATTACTTACGGTGCTGAGAAAATAGTCATTCCCAGTAAGTCCCCACGGGTGGATATTAAGGAGAATTTGTACTGGGAATGACTTTTTTCTCACCACCGTAAGTAATGATTTTGGGACTAAAATGTAACAATCTTCCTAGTTGCTGAATTCTCTCCCACCTCCCCTTTTACCCGCTCCTCCCCTCTAAATTCTGAGAAAGGGGAGTCTAGGGAAATATTTGAAAAAGCACTAAATAACAGCAGCAGCAAGACCAAAATAGTTAAAGTGGAGCAATAATATTTTGTGGAAGGATGTTCCGTTCAGTTCAACTCCCATTCATCAGAAACTACCCTTGCGGTGCAATCGTACGCATGTCTGCTCAAGGAGATTTACTCACAGGTAAGTGTGTGTATAGGATTGCAGTCTTAAAAGCCTAAAGGGCGGGCAGGGGAGAGAGATAATGTCAAGATCCATCCTCAGCTGCTACAAATGGATGGAGCTCCAACGTCCTTAAGCTTCATTAGGCTCCCTTGCCAGCGTAAGAGATAGCCACTTAAGGCTGGTCAAGAATGTTGAAGAAGTGTAAGGACAGGAAACGTTTTCCCAATAAAAATGTAATTTCCCACAGGAGCATTTCATTTTCATCCGACTTTTTCCAAACTCTCGGCGCAGTCAACAAAATGTCTAATGGATGTTTTGTTAGTGTTTACCAATGTTTGGTAGCTGGGAAAATGCAGCGCAGATCTTTTTTATTTTTTGTCAAGTGCAAATACAACGGAAGCTTTTAGGAGGTCCAAAATGGTAATTCTTTTGGGAAGGACAGGGCAGGCAGGGACAAGAGAATGAAGCCGTTCCTTTTGCTTACCTACATAATAAACCCAAAGCTGAACTCGTGACTTGTCCAGGGTTGGCATCGAGAGTTGGCGTGGATGGGCATTTGCTGCAGGGCCCAGTGGATCTGCTTCTCCTCTTCACAATTGCAACTTTTTTGTTCACTCAGGACTCAGCCACACTTCCCTTGCCCTCAAACAGCCAGGTTCCTGCCCTTGTACCACACCACCTATCTAGCTGCCTAGACCCACCCAAGGCCTTCCAGCTTACCCACTGACTTGACTTACTGCTCTGGAAGAAAAGCAGGAGGTCTCTCTCCCAGTTTGCCCCCTCCTTACTACTATGATAGTAAGTCTGATGCTAGGGGCACTGGGAAATTATGTTACCCAGAGCTCCTGGCACCTTGCTGATATTCACAGCAGCATGTAAGGGACCCGAGAGAAGGCAAGAGAATCCTCCCTTTGTTGTTGTTTAGTCGTTTAGTCGTGTCCGACTCTTCGTGACCCCATGGACCAGAGCACGCCAGGCACTCCTGTCTTCCACTGCCTCCCACAGTTTGGTCAAACTCATGCTGGTAGGTTCGAGAACACTGTCCAATCATCTCATCCTCTGTCCCCTTCTCCTTGTGCCCGCCATCTTTCCCAACATCAGGGTCTTTTCCTCCCTTACTTTATTCTATTGAGGCTTAAGAAGGCAAGTGGATTGGAGGAAGAAGAGTTTTGAAGGTGGGAGGGAGGCAGAGAGAGAGAAAAGATTTAATTTCTTCTGTGGCTCAGACGACCTGAGCCACAAAAGAGCATGCGAGGCTATAATACGGTCATCTCATACGTGAAGCAGGCATTACAATTTTGCCTTTCCAAGCCAGGAAACATGAAATCCAGTGACATCAGCACACAGAAGAGAGTGTGAGTAACAGCTGGAAAAGCATATCCCTCCCCCCACCCCTATTATCTGTTTCGACCTCCATGCGATAGAAATATCTGTGGGATTCTGGTTTGAAGAAAACACACTATAGAAGTGATTAGCCTCTTAGAAGGAGGAGGTTCTTCACAGAGGTTACATTATGTTTGCACACTGTAACATACCCATTATTTCAATCACTAGTTTGGAGGCCTTTCTGCATTACCATAATCTGAAATATAATAATAGAGTTTCTCCACCGTGTTTCTCCATCTCATTTCTCCCAAATAGAGTGACTTAAGCTAAAAGACTTTCAAAGCCCTCCCTACGGCTTGCGAGTTTGGGGGAGAATATCTATGCTGTCATCTTACTCAGGTTCGAACATATTGCTCCTGAAATGCGGGCCCTCTGCTTTTAATTCAGTTTGTCAGATTATGGAACTGAAGGAACCATTGATCCCTAAGGATAAAAATCAGCAGAAGGCTTCTTAAGAGAACAGCGCAGTGTAGTCAAAGAATGTCTGAGAAAGTCTTTTCTTTTGTAGTTTGGATGTTGAAGGTCAAAACAAAAATGTGCTACTTAGAAGTTTAGAACAGGAAGGAAAAGTGTGAGGCAGCAGGGAGATGGAAAGTGGAGGTTTAAATAAAACTCATGAAAAGAAAAAACTTTAATAAGGCATCGTAGTGGCTGTGCTTTGTTTTAACACACTAGCCATTCAAAACCTATCAGAAGGGATTAAATCTCTGCCGCTGAGGTTGCCTTTTACTCTGTTGTGTGTTGGGTTATACAATTAACATTTTAATAGATTGCCATAAGGCATTCATACTTTCTCCAAGGCAGAACCATCCCTGACGCTACACAACACCCATAGTTCTCTGGTTGCCCTACGATGGAGACAGTATTCCTCGATTGCAACGCAGAGAAGTCACCTGACATGGAATTTCTGTAGAACTCACTAGCACTGAGGCCAGTGTCATGTATGCAAAGGTGCAGCCTGACCACAAAACACTCGGTCTGACGATGTGACATCATGCACATGATGTCACACAAACACAACACATGATGGGCCCCTCATCTTGGGTTCCTCTGGCTCCTTTGAGAAAAAGGTGGGATATAAATGCAATAAATATTTATTTAGATGTGGGAAACAGCCTGCAAGAAGGGAACAAAGAGGGAAGAGTTAGTCTATGACAGATGCATTTGACTGAATTGTTACAAATACACATTTTTCCATGTCAATTATTGGAAAACATATAGCTAATCCTCCCTCCCTTCCTCACATTATAGGCAAACATTTGGGCCTTCAAGGGTGGGGTTTATTTTCATGGTCTTATTTCCTTATGTGTACATAGTCTAAAGCTGTCTCTCAAAGGACTCAGAGAAGCTCTGTTGTGCTGTGGACATATAGGGTTTCTTCTTTAAAAGAAAGTTGAGATTGGTTTCAGAAAGAGTTCTCTTCCCGTGGTACATACATATTTCTTTTGTGCCACTGTTGCCTCAGGTCAAAAAGGGTTTTCAAACAATACCCAGAAAGTTATGTTACTCAAAAGCAAAAGGAAAGTAGGATGTGTGTACATACCACAAACAGCACCCTTTCCTTTCATATACTTCCAACTCCTTGGCAACTTTTAGACATCTGCTCATGTGTAGGAAACCCAGAAGCAGCAGCCATAGGGCCCTGTTCCTAGTCTGCTCCTGATACTGTGTCTCCATTGCACAAAGCTGAACCCATGGTTAGAATGTTGGACTAGGACCTGAGAGACCAGGGTTCAAATCCCCAGTGGGCCATGAATCTCATGGGGTGTCCTTGCCCCAGTTACTGTCCCCCAGCCTACCCCACAAGGTTGTTGTGAGGATAAAATGGGGAGGGGGAGAACCAAATATGCCACCTTGGAGGGGAAGTGAGATATATATGCAATCATATCAGATAAAGGAGGACACTTCTCATGAACTGCTCCTCTCAGGCATGGCTCCACCCTTGCAATGGGATGTCCCTTGCACATGCGCTTGCTAGGCATGCAGCTGCCTGTTTAAAGGGTTCCCTTTCTGTGCTCCTCACATGGGGAAATGCGCTCCTCATGTGGTGTGGGGGCAATGTGGCATTGAGGACACCAGGGTTTGGATTAGAAGTGGAGACCGGCTCCTGCTGCAATACACGTGCCCTACATGTGAGAGGGGGACACAGGTGGTGCTGTGGTCTAAACCACTGAGCCTCTTAGGCTTGATGATCAGAAGGTCAGCGGTTCAAATCCCCGTGATGGACTGAGGCTCTTAGGCTTGATGATCAGAAGGTCAGCGGTTCAAATCCCCGTGATGGAGTGAGCTCCTGTTGCTCTGTCCCTGCTCCTGCCAACCTAGCAGTTTGAAAGCACACCAGTGCAAGTAGATAAATAGGTACCTCTGTGGCGGGAAAGAAAACGGCGTTTCTGTGCACTCTGGTTTCTGTCACGGTGTCCCATTGCGCCAGAAGTGGTTTAGTCATGCTGGGCACATGAAAAGCTGTCTGTGGACAAACGCCGGCTCCCTCGGCCTGAAAGCGAGACCAGTGCCCCAACCCCATAGTCGCCGTTGACTGACTCAAGCATCCAGGGATCCTTTACCTTTACCTTACATGTGAGTAAAAGTACAAATGAATAGGGCTTCTGAAAAGGCTATTTCCTGTCTCTGCTCAGAGGGCCAAGCTATATTATGCTGGAGTTTTACATTTGTGACTGAAACATTCAACCAGTGGAGTCTAGTCCATTAGAGTGGACCATCTACCCTCAGTCAACCTAGCAGCCTGCCTACTTCCCACTAGTCCAGTGGATAGCACAGCTTGTTAGATGCCTTAATACTAATACTAATACTAATACTAATACTAATACTAATACTAATACCCTGCCCATTTGGTTGGATTGCTCCAGCCATCAACCTCAGTCCACCCTCAACCATCCCCCACCTTAGTATCAGTTTTGGCTCCACATCTGTCTCAATGCCCTTAGGTCTCAGTGCTTCACTTGTGGAACCAGACAGGGAGGATGATGAGGACAAAACTGGAATTAATAGTCTTTACCTTCCAGTCTCAATGGGCACCAGCCACCACTACTCCAGATGTAAAAGCAGTTGATTTGGATCAGGGCCATGGTTTGAGGAGATCCAGTCCCTTTACCTTGCACCAATTCCTTGGCTGAAGTCACACATACCTTCCATGCCTAATAGTTTTGCGAAGTGGGATTTCGGTCAGGTCTGCAGTGCAAAAGGTTGTGCCCCTTTGCCCACTGTGCCATTGGCTCAGTCCAAACTAGTTTCTTGCACTCCCCGAGCTGCTCTTATAAGAAGAAGGTTTGATTAGGAATTCCAAGCACAAAAGTCCAAGCTAATACGCAGCTTAGCCGTAATATTGCAGAAGGTGCCCTGGACAGGAAAAGCTATCTAGATCACATGGACTGAAAATTAATTCGGGTCTGTCCAAAAATTGTTCTCTCTAAGGTGTCCTTGAGCCATATTAAGAGATTGCAACAGGAGCTTCCTGGTAGTTAAGGTGGTGAGTGCTCTTAAACAGGTATTTATTTGCCGTTAAACGTTATAACTTTGGTCATTCAGGAAAACCGAAAGGGTATTTGGATCTCTCCCTAAATGTCAGGTATTTAAGTGGCTTGACTTTTATTTTCTATTTGCTCTGGTCAGTGTAAATTTCTGTGGGTTTTGCTGGCATGGGGAAGGGGATTTGGGGATGTGTAGTTCTTGGTTATTAATATTTGACTTTGTTAGTGCTTGCTGTTTACTGTGTGGCTTCTGGAAAAAGAAGGAGAAATGGGGAATATCTGCTTGCTATTTTAAAAACTTCCCTAGGACCACGAGCTGCGGTGGCTGCAGCCTTGCGTTTCCATCTTGTTCAGCCTTGGAAAACCAAACTGGTTGGGTGTTTTCATTTTTAACAACAATAATTCTGAATTCTGCTTTTAAACATGTCATATGTGCAGCATACGGAACATGTTGACACAGGGTGGAATTAATTCAACTAAGTTTTATTCAAGCAAGATCCATTGGGTGGAATTCAATGTAACATTAAGAGGATTGCTCTGTCAGTGCAAATATTTTTGCTTGCCTGGTGGGACAATCCCCTCTCTCCTCCCTTCTCACACTGTCCTGGGGGTTCTCTAGCCCCCGCCCAGTTGATTTTGCAGAGGTGCAGCAGTGCACCTGCGTGGGGGTTCCACATTACACTAACGGGAGTACTTGTACTGGCTTCTACTAGTGGAATGGGTTAGTTGTATCTGAAGAAGTCTTGTGCTTTGATCCTGCTTTGAAAACATGGTGCTGGACTAGACAGCCCATAAGACTGTTCTTTTCTGATTGTAAAACGCGAGAGGCAATTGCAGCACAATCATATCTTTCAAAAGGCTAAAGGCACCCTAGAAGTCTGGGTGTCTCACCTCCGGCATGCAACGCTCTCTGCTCAGTACGTGTGTGTGTGTTCAGAAAGAGAATGTCAATACATCTGAATTTTTGAAAGAGGTATCCTTGACGCCCCTCCCTGCAGCCTGGAAATAATACCATGAACTTCCATTGCAAATCTATGCGGTGAAATCCAAGAAACTTAATGACTATACTATTTCATTTGGCTGCTCCATGCAGTCTGAGCTCCAATCTGCATTTTAAGAATCCAATTCTGCAGGCCAGTGGACTCTCGTGCTGGCGGAGGGAAGGTGCCCGTGCAACTCCACACGCCGAATCCGACCCTCCAAAATGAAAATGACTAATGTTAAGATAAAAGCAATGGGCTAGCCCTGTGGTCCTTAATCAAAGCACCTTGACTTCAACAGGAGCTGTGCCAGGGTATGGAGTGAATAATGACTCCAGGATTTGGTCTGATGAGAATATTAATATAGTGACTCAATATCCAGGCCTGGTGCTCACAGCCGATGGTGTGTGAAATTTACTTCTATAGGAAATTGCCTTAGTTTAGGAAGATGTACAAAAATGTACCAAGCCTTGGGACGGGAGGAAATGGCTGCTGCAAGCATTGTGAAATGTTAATTGTTAGCCCACTAAGAGGGGAAATGCTGTGCTGCATCGTCAATAGCAATGCAAGGTCTTGTGGCACCTCAAAGACTAACAAAATGTATTGCCATGTAAGATCATTTGGGGAAGGGTCATCGCTCAGTAGTACAGTCCCTGCTTTGCAGGGGGAAATGTCCCAGGTTCAATGCCCAGGATTTCTAGGTAGGTCCGGGGAAGACTCCCTACCTGAAATCATGGAGATCCATGTAGCCAGTAGTAAGCTACAGAGGACCAATGGTCTAACTCAGTAGAAGGCATCTTCTCATTCCTGATAAAGTAGACTGTTGGCAATGAAAGCTTGTGTCACGACCAGTTCACTAGTATTCCAAAAGCCTGTTGACTCTCCTGTTTGGTTGTAGTACATAAACATGGCTGCTTTTCTAGAATACATACTTCTAACTGTGTGTGTTGTGTATCCACAACAGTGACCAGAGGAGATATGACCACAGGAGGAGCACAGAGAGAAGAAAGGTCATGGTGCACCTGTAGCAGCAAAACTGGACATCTTCATCCAGTGGCATAGCATGGGTTGCTGGAGCCCAGGGCAGGGCAACTGTTGCACCCCTCCTGGTGGACTGGGCAACTGGGGTGCAGGTGTGCACCGGAGGTGGCTTTGCCCCACTAGGGTGCTTTCCCACCTTCCTCCCTCCTCAGTGGCTGGTGCTGGCAGCCTTCCCCTCCCTCTCGGCCAGAATGGATGGTGATGGCAAGGTGTAGGGGTGCGGGATACACTGGCAGGCACCCACTCTGGGAGAGCTCGGGCATCCCTTGCATGCACCGCTGTTGCCCACCAGCCATGGCACCTCCACTGCTGGTAATGCCAGCACCAGGAGCACTGAGTGGAGCCACAGCCACTCCACCCACAGTGACCTATAAGCTTCCTCCTCCCCCTCCGTGGGAGCAGACTCCTCCTCCCCGGCCTGCGCCGCTGCTCCCATCTGTGCCCAGCACTCCCTGCCATTGTGTGAGGTGGTGCTAGCAGTCCTCTTCAGCCTCTGCCACCAGAAGGAGCCCTCGCAGTGGCCCAAGCTGACTGACTGAGGCAGCAAGAATCCAGGAGGAGGTGGAGCTGCCAAACCGAGAATTGCGTGGCCACCACCTGCAGTGGAAGTGCCAGAAGACAATTGCCTCCCAGGCTCCATTCACCCACCACATGGGCTCGGCATGTGCCCCCACCCAGCTGCCCAGTCCACCAGGGGGGCTCAATACTTCTCCCGTCTTGGACACCAGCAACCCACACTACATCACTGCTTGTTTTTCCCCTGTGTGGAACGGAAATCAATCCAGTGAGTACAATTGGGACTCCCTGTTTTTGTTGCTGCTTTCACCTTGCAAGTGAGACATAATTTATTACCCCCCCACCCTCTTTTCCATTGTGGTTCCTTTGCATTGAAATGAATGGGTGGATAACACAATTCATGCAATGTACTTAAGTTACAACCCAGCAGTTCGAAAGCACGCCAGAGTGCAAGTAGGTGAATAGGTACCGCTCCAGCGGGAAGGTAAACGACGTTTCCGTGTGCTGCACTGGTTTGCCAGAAGCGGCTTAGTCATGCTGGCCACATGACCTGGAAGCTGTCTGCAGACAAATGCTGGCTCCCTCAGCTAGTAAAGCAAGATGAGCGCTGCAACCCCAGAGTCGTCCGCGACTGGACCTAATGGTCAGGGGTCCATTTACTTTTACTTGTTACATAATTTATGTAAGTTATGTAATTTTGCCATAGCGGACAGAAAGACTCCTAACATGGCTTTGAGGAGAAGATGAATGGTGGTGGAAAGGAACCAATGCTTCATTTGATGAATACAGGGAAGAAAGGGAAACAATGTTTTCTTGTTCATTCAGGTCAGTTCATATTCGAATTCATTAAGTTCCATTTCCTCAAACATCCCTTAGTTTAGGGCAGAAATAAGATTTGAGGGAAGACCACCTGGTCAGTCTTTAGGTGCCGTCCTACGTGAACGCCCTGAAAGTTGTGGAGAAACACAAAGTTTATATTCTAGCAACCTTGTGGAGACATACTATATATCCACTGCAAGCATGGCGTTGATAGCCAAACTCTAATTGTGCAACCTTCCTACCTGATTTGTAGGTTTCTCTGGATCAGGACTATAGTGAATGGAGCTACCTCGGATATTTAGGTAATTTATTATCTGGGTGATGAGGTTCTGTCTAGATTGGCCTATAATTAGGGATGAGGGATAAGTTTGCACTGAAAGGTGAACCTACCTGATTCACACTTTCTGAAACCACACACACACACACACAAAAAAAAACAAAGTGTATCTGAAGAAGTGTGCATGCACACAAAAGCTCATACCAAGAACTAACTTAGTTGGTCTTTAAGGTGCTACTGGAAGGAATTTTTTTATTTTGACACAAAAACAAAGTTATCATTTAAAGTGGCACTTCTCCGAATTTTGCAATTCAGTTCTCCAACCAAGTAACGTGTGCAAAAGTGCATATATTAGAATAGATGCATGTATTAATGCATATATTGGTGAAAACAGCATGCAAAAATGCATTATACCGAGGACAGTTGCTTTGCAAAATTGTATACACTGGGTAAAATTACATACAAAAATTCACAATGGGAGAAGCCCACACTAAGCTCCTGGTGAATTTACAGGAGGACTTTAAAAACAAGCAAACAAGCAAACTGATGTTGAAATGTGGAGAACTGAACTTAAGGTGGGAATACTGAGAAACAAAAAATTAGATCCTCTTAATCTGCTTATAACTGAATCCCCCTTCAGCATTTCACACTACTATTGTGCAGTGACAGCAGTCAGCCACTGGGTGTCAGCAACAAATGTGACAGCGCTGCAGGAGCTAAAGCAGCTGAGGATGGTTATTTCTCATTACTGTGATGCAACTTTGCTACATTCATCCTTCCCAAAATTGCTGGGGGGTGGGAGAGTGCTGAACAGAACGTCCGCGTTCTCAACCTGGACTTAAATGAAAGCCTAGATAAAGCCTCCAGCTCAGGGAAGACAATGGAAGTTCCTTAAGCCTATTTTACAATATTATTTAAAGTTATACGACATAAAGAAACTTTTCAAACCACTTCCTCGGGAGCAGCTCTGTGTATGGATGTGCATTTTCCAACAAAGGAAAGAAGCAATCGCCCAGGATGGATACATAAATAAGTAATCATAGGCAAGTTTGTTTCGTACACTTCTTTGTCAAACTATGGAATAGTCCACCAACCTGGATGGCTTTAAAAGAGGAGGAGGACTACTAGTCATGCTGGCCATATTGTACCTCTACTGTCAAAGGCAGTATGCCTCTGAAAACCTGTGCTGGAAACCACAGCAGGGGAGAGTGCTGATAGATTTAAGTCCTGCTTGCTAGCTTCTTATAAGCATCTGGTTGGCCTCTGTGAGAACACATTGGCCTGGTCTAGTGGGGCTCATCCTATATTCCTCCAAGAGCCTTCTCTTTCTCTTGTCTCTTTTTGCCATCAAGCTACATTGTTCCGTAGAAACGTTCTGAGGTTCCGTCACCATAGCTTAGTGATCAGGTATCTGATCTGCATGCAGAAGGTTCCTGGTCCAACCCCTGGCATCTCCAGGAAACAGCTGCCTTTTTGTGCAGGCAGTATTGACATATGTAGCACACATATGTATGCATGGGAAATATATCTGTTTCCGAGCTGCTGCAAATCAGGGTAGATAAGGGAGTGGGTTTCCTCCACTCTCCATTTATTGATTTATTTCCGTCCCATCCACTGAATTTATTCCATCCTAAAATATGTATTCTGGTGTGTTTTGCATCAGGAATTGCATCACAACAATTTGGAGAAGTACAAAACTGTGCTCCAACCTGCATATTAATTGGGGATTGGGGATCAGAATAAATTCCTTAGGTATCCCCAAATTCCAAAATATACAGGCAATAATTTTGCCCACCATTCCCCCACTCATAGGGCTTCCTGGCATGATGGTGTTCCTGCTTTTTACAGTTTGTAGGCAGCCCAGAAGCTTATTTTGGCATTAAGTGTCATACACCCGTATTTTTCGCTCTATAAGACGCACCAGACCATAAGATGCACCTAGTTTTTAGTGCTCGCTTCGGCAGCACATATACTAAGATGCACCTAGTTTTTGGAGGAGGAAAACAAGAAAAAAAATATACTGAATCTCAGAAGCCAGAACAACAAGAGGGATCACTGCACAGCGAAAACAGCAATCTCTCTTGCTGTTCTGGCTTCTGGGATAGCTGTGCAGCCTGCATTCCCTCCATAAGACGCACACACATTTCCCCTTACTTTTTAGGAGGGAAAAAGTGAGTCTTATAGAGCAAAAAATACGGTAAATTAAAACCATCTCTCTTTTCTTTGCATTTTTGATGGGGTGCACCTCTTTGCCTGAGTTGATGCTTTCCTGTTATTTTTGGACTGGTTTTTACTTTTTTGCCATTTTTACAAAAGAAACAGTTTTATAATCATGTATATTCCATCTTTGTGACCTATTCTGGGACTTTATGGTGAGAGTATGTGAGACTGTGTGGTGTAGCGGTTGGAGTGTCAGATGAGGATCTGAAAAACTAGGGCTCAAATCTCTACTCAGCCACGAAGCTCACTGGGCGATCTTGCATCAGTCACTGGGCTGATCCACACCTCTGCCTGTGCCCCCACTTTCCTCTGGGAAAATGGGCTTGTTATGTCAGTCTTGTTATGTCAAACATCGGGCTTTCCCTGGGAAGCAGAGCAACAAGCAGGAAATCTCTCAGACCTGTCCTTTCTTGACATGGGACAATTGGTGGTGGCAGAAGAGTCCATTGTCCCTTAGCCTAACCTGCTTCACAGGGTTGTTGTGAGGATTAAAAGAGGAGGAAGAGACCCTTGGAGGAAAAGTGCAATAGAAATGCAATAAATAAAATAATAATATTCACCCTCAAGGGGGACATACTTTAATGGAAATCGCTAACAACGCGCACTAATCTCTTCACCAAAAAAGCACAGCAGTTTCAGAAAGGCATCCTTCTCAATTTAACTAAATTTGACTCCGAGTAAATCTACTGAAAATAATCAACTTAGTCATGTCCATTAATTTAAATGGATCTACTCTGAGTCAAGCTTATTTGCATATCACCCAAAGTTTATTCTGGAATCAATGAAGGCAGTTCTTGTTTTCCCCCCAACCTAGTCCACACACACGTGTGTGTGTGTAGCCCCTGAAAAGCACTTCTGGTTTCATTCTGAAAATAACAACTCATTGAATATTGATTCTGCATTACCCTCCAGTGTGTCCATTTGAAAACAAATGTAAGCGGCCCAAGGAATGTGGGTGTTTGTGTATCCACACTAGCCCGCTGACGTTGTCATGGGGGGGGGAGGTATATACCAATATCTCAAGGGGAGGGTAGTTAAAAGGCATAATCTGATTTCAAAGCAAGTAAGCTCACACATCCAATCTGCACAGAAGGACCTGCAATCAATCCATATTGAAAGAAGCACATTGTGGATGAGCACAAACAATTCCATGTTGAGAAAAACTACAATTTTGCGCTACAAATGGGTAAAGTGTGTACACAGCCATAGATGCTATTGCACTATGGAGGCTGCTTTAGCACATTGGAATTTGACTGGAATGCCATCACTGCAAAGAGCTCTCCTCTTGAGGAACTGATTACGAGCTCCACTGTATTTGCCCATGTTCTGTTGTTGTTGTTTTTTGCAAAGCGTTCAGCTTGACATGCTACTATCCCTGAACAGGGAGGCTGTCTACCAGCTCATATCTTCCCACACTTATGTTCTCTCTCTCTCTCTCTCTCTCTCTCTCTCTCTCTCTCTCTCTCTCCTTTCCTGGCTATGCAATTACCTCCTCTTCCCCTGCCCTTTATGGTGCAGGAGGTCATTTTAATTCGAGTCAAAATTACTTCTCTAAAAAGGTTGGTAATTCTGACAAAAGCATCCTACTTTACCGCCGAGGCGCCCAGTAAGCAACACTGCTGAGGTTACAGGAGAGCAGGAGCTGTAAGTCTGTTCTCTCATTTGCATACAAATTGTCAGCCCAGAAGCAAACATATTGTTAACATTATGGATTACATAAATTCTAGACCTTAAAAAAAACCCACACCAAACACCTTTGGGTTGAAGTGTTTCGGGTGGAGGGGGTTCTCCCGCCCCTATGTTGGCAGGCTCAGCAATTAGAATGCAAATATTAAATAGAATAAAAAACCAGAGCAGGCCCTGCCATTAGGCAGAGTGAGACTGCTGCCTCAGGTGGCAAAAGCTGGTGGGCAGGCAGCTTTGGTGAGGTTGAGGAGGACATTACTGGGAGTGACATGAGGCCTACCCTGTGTATCTCCTGGAGCCTGTCCCATAACATGTGCTTCTTTCTGAGGAATAGCGAGGGGGAGCCATATGTTTTACATAAGAAGAGCCTTGCTGAATCAGGCTAATAGCCCATCTGGCATCCTGATTTCACAGTGGCCCGTCAGATGCTTGTGGGTAGCTAGCTTTGGGCTGGCCCTGGATCAAAAAGATCAAGGGTCTGGAAAGCAAGACTTATGAGGAATGGTTTGGTATGTTTAACCTGGAAAAGAGAGGACTGAGAGGAGATATGATGTTGTTGTTGTTGTTTAGTTGTTTAGTCGTGTCCGACTTTTCGTGACCCCATGGACCAGAGCACGCCAGGCACTCTTGTCTTCCACTGCCTCCCGCAGTATGGTCAAACTCATGCTGGTAGCTTCGAGAACACTGTCCAATCATCTCATCCTCTGTCCCCTTCTCCTTGTGCCCGCCATCTTTCCCAACATCAGGGTCTTTTCCAGGGAGTCTTCTCTTCTCATGAGGTGGCCAAAGTATTAGAGCCTCAGCTTCAGGATCTGTCCTTCCAGTGAGCACTCAGGGCTGATTTCCTTCAGAATGGATAGGTTTGATCTTCCTGCAATCCATGGGACTCTCAAGAGTCTCCTCCAGCACCATAATTCAAAAGCATCCATTCTTCAGCAATCAGCCTTCTTTATGATAGCCATCTTCAAATATATCAAGGGCTGGCACACGGAAGATGGAGCAAGCTTGTTTTTCTCCTGGAGGGTGGGACCCAAACCAATGGCTTCAAGTTACAAGAAAGGAGATTCCAACGAAACATCGGGGGGAACTTTCTGACAGCAAGAGTTGTTTCATAGCAGAACGGACTCCCTCGGAACCTTGTGGGCTCTTCTTCCTAGAGGTTTTTCAGCAGAGGTTGGATGGCAATTCAACATGGATGCTTTAGCTGAGATTCCTGCATTGCAAGACTAGATGACCCTCGGTATCCCTTCCAATTCTACGATTCTCTTATTCCCTTTTAAACTTGTAGTTCTGAGGTCTGAAGGCACTCTAGGCAAGACAATCCATTAAATTGGGATACTGTCGCTTTAACAATCAATCCATTTTCCCAAGGAACTCTGGGAATTGTAGCCCTGAGAAGCGGATAGAGGTCTCTCAGCAATTCCCAGCACCCTTAAGAAACTACAGCTCCCAGAATTCTCTGGTGGGTAGCAATGGCTCTTTTACGTGGTATCATAGTACTTCAAATGTATGGTGTGAATATGGCCAAATTCAGAACCCCACATCCACTGAAATTCTAAAAATAAATAAATCTAAAGTAGCCTGAGAAGGAATCAACAAAATGGAAGCATTGCTTTGTAGAGGGTAAAACTTTGTCTTCTGGGAAACTAGAAGACAAATTTTAGCTCAGCACTAGTTTAGCTATCTTTGGTCTGAGTTTTAAGTCTCTTGTCCTAAAATGAAGGGTGTGTGTGGCAAATCCTGGGCCATTTGTTTGCCTCAAGTAGAGGGAAAGTGGTTAATGTTTCTTCCCTCCTCACAGAATCATATAATTGGAAGTGATTGGAACCACACACTATCCCGCTTGAGTTCTGTGAAAGAAGAAATGAGAATACATATAAGCTAATTAAAATAATCTGAAACAGTGGTATCAACTGGGTTTATTTATATCTTAAATACTCTCACATTAAAATATATTATTACCTGCCTTGAGACTCCAAAGTAGGGTGGGATATAAGCCTCAAATGAACAAAAGCATTGCTCGCCTTCTTCTTTCAACAGCCAAGTATATACAAAACATATTAGTGTAGGGAAAACCTAATGTGAGTTGCAGGGATCTGTGAATTAGAGACCAAATCAACAAGCACAATTAAAAATCAAGGCTCCCAGCAGCACAAAAATAAACTTTGTTCATTTATTTGACAAATGCAGTTTAGCTTTAATTATTTACACTAATATGCGGCACTATCTCATCATAGCAAATGTTTGGCGGTATATTTTTGCAAAAGTAATTAAGTCTTTTTAATGTGCAATCTCACCCTAGCGCGGTATCTCCCTGTACATCTCGGATGAGCAATGCGATGAGCAAGCCGTTTGTTCTTGCCTGAAAATTACGGGATGCACGAGAAAGGTGAGATAAAATTTCACCAGGTTGTGTGCGTGAGCGCATATTTTTGAATGCATCACTTTCTAACTCAGGTTATATCATCTTGTAGGATCAGGTGGGCGGATTTGCATACACGTGTCTGATTATACAAAGGAGAGGGAGAATAGCTTGTAAATATCAAACGAAACCGGTTTGTGATAACGTTCCTGGGAGAGGCGTGCAGTGTCCTACAAATCTGACTTGTCAACGGGTAAGCAAAACAAAGGCAAAACACAAATTCCTCCGCTCTCAGAGAAGTGCGACGTCGCCTGAAAACTGCACTCTGCTCTTCTCCAGTCATCCCTTCAAGCCTTGTGGGCTTGTCAGCAGGAATTTTATAAGTGACTGGTTCACAGGAAAAGACCAGCTCTGAGGAGAGTTCTTTGACTTTTACCTCGACCGACCACTTCATCAATTGAGCAGGCTGCCAAAGGACAGACTGTATGACACACAAACTTGTCAGAAGGAGCAAAATGCAAAGGGACAACGCAGTTTTGTTACAAGAGGAAGCCTTGACAGTAGGAAGGCTCCCTTGTCCTTTTTTGTTTGTTTTCCTTTGCTTGATTTGGTGTTTTGAGTGGCAGGGTTCTCGGGCCTTGACGTGGGCACATCATTCACAGCACCCATTCTGTAGTTGGCGGGGTGGGGAAGGCAAGCATGGCAAACTGCAGCCAACTGTGTGTGTGCCACATAGGAAAGAAACTCTCCAATCTACCCTGGAAGAAGGGAAGAAAGTACTTCTGCGTGAAGACAAGTTCTTCATGCAGTACATAATTAAACTATGGAACTCGCTCCCACAAGAGGCATCGAATACCAGTGGCAGGAAACTGCAGGTGCTCTTGTGCTCAAATCCTGCTTATGAGCTTCCATTTAGAGCTTCCCCTAAACAGCCTCGGTCCAGTGTATCTGAAGGAGCATCTCCAGCCCCATTATTCTACCTGGACAGTGAGATCCAGCGCCGAGGGCCTTCTGGCAGTTCCCTCACTGTGAGAAACCAAGTTATGGGGAACCAGGCAAAGGGCCTTCTTGGTAGTGGCACCCGCCCTGTGGAATGCCCTCCCATCAGATGTCAAAGAGATAAACAACTACCTGACTTTTAGAAGACATCTGAAGGCAGCCCTGTTTAGGGAATTTTTTAAGGACTGATGTTTTAGTGTATTTTTAATCTCTGTTGGAACCCACCCAGAGTGGCTGGGGAAACCCAGCCAGATGGGTGGGGTACAAATAAATAATAATAATAATAATAATAATAATAATAATAATAATAATAATAATGGCTAGCCACTTTAAGAACAGGATGCTAGACAAGATGGGTCACTGGCCTGATCCAGCAGGCTCTTCTTATATTCTTAACCCAGGAAGCACAGGAAAATGCCTTATACAGTGGTACCTCAGGTTACAGACGCTTCAGGTTACAGACTCCGCTAACCCAGAAATAGTACCTCGGGTTAAGAAATTTCCTTCAGGATGAGAACAGAAATTGTGCTTCGGCGGCGTGGCTGCAACAGGAGGAGCTAAAGTGGTGCTTCAGGTTAAGGACAGTTTCAGGTTAAGAACGGACCTCCAGAATGAATTAAATTCTTAACCTGTGGTACCACTGTATGGAGGCACACCATTGGTCTACCTAGCTCTGTGTGGTCCACAGTGACCAGTACTTTGAACGGAAAACATAATGAGCATTAGCAAATTGCTTGGCATTTTTAAATGGGGAATCAAGGACTGTTAAGTCACTTTCCTTACCCCCTCCATAAATGAGCAGGGAGCAGCACACACTAGTGCTAGGATTTGAACCAATATATAAACTAACAGAGCAGAAAAGTCCGTCCTTGGGATTACTGCATATCCAGGTGCTTGGATAAATGTCCCAAGCCTTCACAATCGCTTAGACAAGCATAAAACAAATCTGCAGAAATAACAAGGAACACGTCACCCATCAGTATAGGTGGAGCTGAAGGGGCTGCCTCACACCTTCTTTCTCAAACTGCGATAAAGAAGGGGAGAGGAAATCTGAGGGACCGTCTTCATATTCGGATAAAACATGTGGCGCAGAGTTCCTGGGACTGAAACATTTTGGGCTGCAGGTAGGACATCTGACAGGTTTCCACATACAAAAATTTCCTTGTTTACAGAAGACTAGCAGGTCAGAGAGAGAAAAAGAGATCCAGTGCATATTTTAAACACATCCCACATACAAAGATGCAATATTGATGCTGCTGATTACAGACAATCAGCCGTCACCCGCTGTGGATGACCCTGCCATTTGAATTATAGTAGGAGATTAACCAAGAGGCCTTCTCTATTGTCATTTTGGGCCTCTCCCTTTTGGCCAGAGCTCAGTAGAATAACATCTTCTTTGGGTGCAGAAGGTTCCAGGTTCAATCCACAGCAGCTCCAGGTAGGACTAGGAATAAACTGAGACCATAGGTAAAGGTAAAGGTACCCCTGACCGTTAGGTCCAGTCGCAGACAACTCTGGGGCTGCGCGCTCATCTCGCTCTATAGGCCGAGGGAGCCAGCGTTTGTCTGCAGACAGCTTCCGGGTCATGTGGCCAGCATGACTAAGCCGCTTCTGGCGAACCAGAGCAGTGCACGGAAATGCAATTTACCTTCCTGCCGGAGAGGCATCTATTTATCTACTTGCACTTTGACGTGCTTTCAAACTGCTTGGTGGGCAGGAGCTGGGACTGAACATCGGGAGCTCACCCTGTTGTGGGGATTCAAACTGCCGACCTTCTGATCGGCAAGCCCTAGGCTCTGTGGTTTAACCCCCAGCACCCCCTGCATCCTGAGACCATAGGTAGCTGCTACTAAAGCAAGATGGGCCAGTTGCCTGATTTGGTATAAAACATACAGTACTCCTTTAGAAATAAAATAAAATAAAATATCAATGTATTTAAAGGAAACATCATGAATTCAAACATTTATACTTCCTCTACCAGAAATATGACTTCAGGGGCATCTCTGCTTTCAGTTCCTGCATTCTCTCAATGGGTCCCAAGGTGACCCTGGAGAATGTGGCTCATGTCATCTTGCCCTATGGGCCATAACTTGCTTATAAGAGTCTCTTGTGTTTTGTCTTAAACTGTTATTATTCCTTGCCCTGTATGCACTTCTAGCAGGGTGCACCCTTAGTGATTGGCTCTCCTTTGACACATCCAATTTGTCCATGGGCTACCCTGCAAGAAAGAGTCGCTACGGAATATCCTGCCTTAGCAGACTCCCCCATCCCTGGGTTGCTCCCAGCCTTGTAGCCGTTTCATGAAAGCAAACCTTTCAAAATGAGGAATATAGCATAGGATTTGTCATAGCTAATCAGACAACTCCTCCAGCATCCTGCCTCCAGCTGTGGTCAAGGCCCGCCATCGCCCAAGGTGGGGAAGGACAAAAAGAGGGGAGCCTTGTGCACCTAAGCCAATTCTAAATAGAAAAATAATCCTATCCAACTGTTACTGCCTAGAGCATGAGATCAGAAGTTCCTTATTACCTTGGCTGGCACAGTTTAAAAGGCCGAGTCTGAATCAGCATGATATAATCCATCCCAAAGACACTGTTGAAGTTGCAAAGAGTACAGGGGGGACAGCTAATTGAGGACTGAAACTATTGTTAGGGATTACAACTTTAGTCAGATTTCTGAAACCCTCCTATCCGGTAAGGATCCTGGAAGCTTGGGAAGGTATTCCCAAACTCCCTTTGACTTCCGCACAGCGAGGGATTCAACCACTGTGTTGCTTTCCCTTTCTTCAATGATATACAGAGGCACACTGTTTGTTTGTTTTCAAGAAGAGAAAATCATGTTTAGCCACATAGCTGGTTCCTAGACATCCTAGCTATCAAGCTAAATTTCGGTACCTGGTACCTCAAAAACATTTCAAATTTGTTTCAGCTGCTGCATTCTTAAAGCATTTTAACCGTTTCATGCCAAACCACCTTAATTCTCAAAAGCAAGGCAAGCCGTCAAACAGCTTTTGCAGGCTAAAAAAAACAAACCACGAGGCCCATGGTGCAGTGCGACAACAAGCAAAATACAAGTGCACAAAAGCATCCGTTGCCTATCAGTTTTAAACAAACAGTTGACAATGTTGCAAGATTTCCATCACAAATAGTTTCCTGAAACAGAAATCGTCTGAGAGATGATTTTAAGCTTTAGCAGGAATCTGCTTCAAGCAGAAACTCGGGGAGAGATAGCAGAATTCCACCTTAGCATCCATGTGTACCTTGGGATTTGTGCATGGGCTTATGCATGACCCTTCTCTTCCTTCAATCCCTTCCTTCCTTCAACAGGTCCTGATGGCTTCCTTAACAGCTGTTTTAAAAGGGTTGAGCTTTTGCAAGTACCCAGTTTGGACAGGCAAAATCCAACGATTGGCACCAGTAGTCCCAGGTGTTATTGATTAAACAGGCATCAGTTTCCTGATCAGTCCTAGCAGAGGCAGCCGACACCCAGAGCCCAGCTGGAGTCATAAATCTGCATAGCTTTTTCTCCTGAGAGTCCCCAGCAGCGAAGCACAGATACCCTCCCCCTTGAGAAATTTATCTCGTCTTCCTGAAACTTTTCTCTTTCTTTCTCTCAAATCTTCAGATGTTTCACCTGAGGAAAAAACCTCTAAACAACCCTTCAAATTTTGCTTTAGGCAAAATCCAGTATCAACCTGTGCAGAAAAAAAATCCTGGGGAAATTTTATTTTTTTAAACTAGTCTTATCAAAACTCCTTTGGATGTCTCTCTCTCTCTCCCCCCCCCCCCAACTCTTTCTAGGCAAGAACTTCCAAACTTCTTGACAACTTAAATCAAGTGATCAAAAGAAATTAATATGCATGTAATACACAGAAGAAATTAATATGGATGTAATACCTTGGTTTTCTGTACTGATGATGGTGCAACTAACAACAATTATCTGGGAACTTTGGATGGTAGGTGTTTGCATTCAGCAGATGACGGTTGGAATTTGTACCCTGCACAAAGCAAGCTTTTATCTTCCTACATAGCAGGCATTCTAGACAAGGAGCTCAGCCATCACTAAACTCAAAAAGACAATTGGAGGAGGTTTCCAGGGGACTTGACAGATTACTGGATGATGACAACAGCAATAGGAGTCTCAGTGGAGAGCTAGCTTGATCTAATTAGCAACAAAGAATTACAAGTACTCAGGGACAATTGTTTTGTGTTGGGTTTTTTTTTTCATATAAAAAAAATAAAAAAATACAACCTTTGAAACTACATAGCCTTTCTGCTACTGGCATATTTGAGAAGTTTATTAGACTTTTGGTCCCCAAGCACTGGGAAGCAAGAGCACGCTTTCAAGATCTCAGGCTTCACAGAACTTCTCTGTACTGAAGTCACCGAAATTCTGTGAAGGTTAAAAGCTCACACGCGCTCCCCTAGTAATCATAAATAAATAGCTGGCTCAACATTCTTTTAGATATATACAGAGAGAGTGAGAACAGGGAAGCTTCCAGTCACCAGAATTGTACCGCAGAGTGAAAAGAGGTTGGACAAAGATGAACCTGCTGCGCATTCCAATACATAGGTTGTGTACACGCTATACATTTAAAGCACATTTTGCTCTGCAAAGAATCCTGGGAGATTGGTTCCTCCCTTAAAGAGGGTGCGTGTTGCGGTGAGACCTGGCAACCAAACACTGTGCTGTGGGTGGGTTCGTTTGGATAGCCACAACACCCAGTTGGTAGGTCCCTTGATGCAGGGTTTAATCAGGCCAATGGGACGCAGGCTAAACGGATCAAGGGACCCATAAATGCACATGACCCATTCGGTGTGTGCATCGGAACACCCGCCCACCTCTCCCTATATTTAGGGTTTGCACGCATGACCTTGCTATGCCGTCGTGTGTCGTCTGTCGTTGGGACAGGGCCACGGAAGGAATTTTCCCCACTTGGCTGATGTGGCCTCTGGAAGGCCCGCCCCTGCCGTCAGCCGATTGGCTGGCTCTGCAGGGGATGCAAATAAGGGAATCCTTGCTTCCCGCGAGGCTGGCGCCAGCCTCGCGGGAGTGTGGGCGGGGTCGTGAGCCCGCAACCCCCCCTCCTCCTGAAGTTCGGAGGTTGGCTGGTGCTATTTAGGTTTTGCCTGCCACGTAGTAAATTGTCACAACTTGTAAGGTTGCAGATAGGCTCTGGTTCAGGTGATAGGGATGGGGGAATGCTCTCGCCATGCCTGTGTGAAAGGTATTCCGTTAAAGGATTCCAGGGACTCAATGGTTTGGTCAACCCTGTGAGGGGGTTGTGCCTATGTCTGAGTCCAGGGGGGCATTTGGGTGGCGGAGATAGCCTGTTCCCAGCTTTCCACTTATCCCGGTGTTCACCCTTGGCTGACCTATGCTGGTGCCCTGGGTCAGCGCTACCTGCAACGGTGCAGGGAGCTAATTGAACCAGAGCCTATGCAACCACGCACCTGCTGTAATCAATAAAGTTGTGGCCTAAAGGTAAAGGTAAAGGTACCCCTGCCCATACGGGCCAGTCTTGACAGACTCTAGGGTTGTGCGCTCATCTCACTCTAGAGGCCGGGAGCCAGGGCTGTCCGCAGACACTTCTGGGTCACGTGGCCAGCGTGACGAAGCTGCTCCGGCGAACCGGCACCAGAGCAGCACACGGAAACGCAGTTTACCTTCCCCCTATAAAGCGGTACCTATTTATCTACTTGCACTTAGGGGTGCTTTCAAACTGCTAGGTGGGCAGGAGCTGCGACCGAAAGACGGGAGCTCACCCCGCCGCGGGGATTCGAACCACTGACCATGCGATCGGCAAGTCCTAGGTGCTGAGGTTTTACCTACAGCGCCACCTGCGTCCCAATAGTTGTGGCCTAAATTCTGCCAAAAGCCAAACCAAAATTTGAATATTGTCTGAATTTATTTAAGAAGGAGGTTTAAAGGTCTGAACACGCAACTTCAGGCTACCTCACAGAGCTACAGTTCCCAGCACCCTAAACAAGCTACATTTCCATGATTCTTTTTTTTAAGGGTGTGTGGGTCTTTTTGCTTCACTTCGAGACTGGGTCTGCTGGCTTGAATTTGTGGGAGCTCCAGAGTGGAACTGATGCCCTTGGGGCTTGCATTTGTTGCCAAATCTAAAAGGCGTTGACTACCTACTTGTTGAAGAATGATTGGGGGAACACTTTGAGCCTCCTTTTTGTCCATTTGCAGCCATGCCTTTTCCTGCCCCATCTAATGACAGGTGTGGGGCAAGTGGGTGTGGCATAGGGGGAACAGTCTTACCGGACAAATTATGACCCTCAGATGGCCAACTGCGGCTCAAGGCCTAGAAGTTCCAGATTCTTGATTTGTGCTGGACTTTTGTGAATGAAGCAGGCGCTTCTCCTTTCAAAGGAACCTAAGAAGAGTCCTGCTGGATCAGGTGAGCGGCCCATCCTAGGACTCAGCTATACAGTTGCAAATAAAATGTTTTAAATGTGTTGCAATGTGCAATGTGTGACACTAGATGGCGACAGCGAGCTATGCCAAATTCAATGCATTTTTCAAAACATTTTTTTTTTAAAAAAAGCATTTTCACAGCATTTTTTATATGTGTGTAGATTTCACCCTAATTTAACTATGCACTGTGTGAAGAGGTTTTTTATCTGTCCCAAAACTTTCAGCATCCATCTTCATTGGATGTCCACATGTTCTAGTGTTATGAGAGAGGCAGAAAAACGATTCTCTAATTCTATACAATATCACTTTTACTCATCTTTCCTCTAAACTAAAAAGCCCCAAACACTGCAGCCTTTCCTCATAGCGAAGTCACTTCCTCCTATTGAAGATCTTGGCTGCCCTTTTCTGAATCTTTTCCAAGGTGACCTGAACCATACACTGTAGCCTAAATGTGGTCGCACCATAGAGTCCTATAATGGCATTATGATACCAGCAGTTTTATTTTCTATTTCTTTCTCAACAATCCCTAAGCATGGAATTTGTTTTTTTCACTGCTGCTGCAGACTGGGTCAACACATTCATTCAGCTATCCACTATGACCCCAAGGTCATGTTCCTAGTCAGTTACTGGAAGTTTTGATCCCATATATGTGAAATAAAAAAGCATTTATTTCCCCATCACTTTTACACTTGTTTACCTTGTGCAGACCTCACTCAAAGGAACACCAGATTCTTGACTTACTGCCATGCCAACCCAACTGACCTCTTGTATAAACCAAATGAAATTGTGGGGTGTTTCAAGCGTGGGGGAATTTCTCCTCAGGGTTCAAGTATGGAGGTTCACATCAAACTCCCAATTGGTCAGACTTTATTCAGTAATGCATTACAGGATAGGGTTCAAAGAATCTGTGTTCATTAGGTGTTCTTTATGACACACTATATCGGCAAATAGACCTCATCTCAGGGACACGGGGGGCGCTGTGGTCCAAACCACTGAGCCTCTTGGGCTTGCTGATCAGAAGGTTGGCGGTTCGACTCCCCACTATGAAGTGAGCTCCCCTTGCTCTTTCCCAGCTCCTGCCAACCTAGCAGTTTGAAAACATACCAGTGCAAGTAGATAAATAGGTACCACTGTGGGAGGAAGGTAAACGGCATTTCTGTGTGCTCTGGTTTCCATCACGGTGTTCTGTTGCCCCAGAAGTGGTTTAGTCTTGCTGGCCACATGACCTGGAAAGCTGTCTGTGGGCAAATGCCGGCTCCCTTGGCCTGAAAGTGAGATGAGTGTCACAACCCCATAGTCACCTTTGACTGGACTTAACCTTCCAGGGGTCCTTTACCTTTTACTTTTACATCATCTCAGCTGTTTCATCCTCTTCCCAACCACCTTCTGCCACCCCATCGCCCCACCATCTCTCATCCAATCACAATTCTTGAAAACATTATTCACTCCCCCCTTTTTTTACTGTACATGCAGAGCCTTCCTTTACAGTGGTACCTCGGGTTAAGTACTTAATTTGTTACAGAGGTCCGTTCTTAACCTGAAACTGTTCTTAACCTGAAGCACCACTTTATCTAATGGGGCCTCCTGCTGCCGCCGCGTCGCCACCATGCAATTTCTGTTCTCATCCTGAAGCAAAGTTCTTAACCTGAGGTACTATTTCTGGGTTAGCGGAGTCTGTAACCTGAAGCGTATGTAACCCGAGGTACCACTGTACCTTATTTGGAGCTGTTTTTCACGTCAACAATCAGCATTAGGTTCCCCCTAAGCTGCTTCTTACCAGTTTTCTGGTCTGGCTTCACCCTTGCACTGGCGTCACTGATAATGGATCTCAAACAGAAATCCCACGCCAAAAGTCACAGACATGTAGTTGTTGTGCTCATTCCTGCCACATTCATGAGCCACAACTTGCGAGTGCTGCACATCAATACATTTGCTGGATTGGAGCAGAGGCTTATATAGTTTCCTGCTTGGCAGGGGGTTGGACTCGATGGCCCTTGTGGTCTCTTCCAACTCTATGATTCTATGATTCTAGTTCTGCATCCTGTTCTTATCGTGGCCTTTGGGGATCCCGCAAGCAGGATGTCAGTGCCACAGCCCTCTCTACTCCCAACAGTTTAAATGTTATTCGCAGTTAATGAGTAGCAGCATATAAACACACACTCACAATCCCCCCCAATAAAGTCTTATTTGATTCAACTAATGAAATTTTGGCAGTAAATTGGTCCCCAGTAAGTTTCAGCTGACGTCCAATTTTTTTTTTTTTTTTAAAGGGGGAACAGCTGAAACATTAATATTTAAAACTTCAGTGCTGCAATCAACATGTGTAACATTTTCAAAGAGATGGAGAAGTTGTTGTTTTCTTAAAAAATAAATACATCTACGTACAGCTCTTGTCCTAAATACATATTTACATGATAGGTTGGGAATTCCCCCCGCCCCCAGCCTCTGTTCTGATCTCTTGAGCAAAAAAATATGCCTCTCAGAAATTTCCAGTCTATCTATACCTTATCTTCCAAACACGGTTCTATCACCTACATCCACAACAATGTTTTTGCCTTCATTTGTGAGATGCGTAATCTTCCTTATCTCAAAAAGTCATGGTTTTTAGACATACCGTATTTTTTGCCCCATAGGGCACACCGGCCCATAGGGCACCCCTAGGTTTTTTTTTGGGGGGGGAATAAAGGGGAAAAAAATATTTCCCCCCCAGGCACGGGGCTGGGGTGGGGGAAGCCTGAGCTTCCCCCGACCCCAGCCCCCAGAACAGGCTGCTCTCCGCAAGCCGTGGGAGGGCTCCCGCGGCTTGCGCAGAGGTACCCGAAGCGTGGGCGTGACTGCCTTGGAACCGGGATGCCTTGGAACCTGATTGGTTGTGCACAGATACATGTGACCTTACTCAAAGGTCAAAGCTCTGAGGATGGTTGAAGTGTATGAGGACACCATGGCACAAAACTGCTCTGACCAAAATCCTAGGTCCCCTCCCCCCCCCATGTATACTTCTATGTTGTAAATTATTTGGTTTTTACTGTATCGTGTGAGTGTGTCTTTGGATCAGATCGCTTTCATGGGTGCTGTAATGGGAATTGTAGTTACTTGTGTGTAAGTCACCGACTTCCCTAAACTGCTTGTTGTTTAAACCTTTCCCTAACTGAAGCGCACTCCTGTGCATCTGCTTCAGTCGCTGGCAGAATCCGTTAGTGGGTGTTTCCTAAACTTTTTCCAACATAAGAATTCCTTGACAGCCAGTCTCCGCCTAGCCTCTCTGCGCGGAAGCCTTCTGCGCAGAGTAGGCATGCCCAGTGGTGGTCCGGCACTCTCCCCGCTGATCTCACTGGAAGAGTCCCTGAGCCTTCCCTCCAAAGTGCTCTCATTCCCTCCTTCCTTCTTGGTGTCCCCTTGATTCCCTTCCCCCTCGGAAACCCTCTCTCTCTCCTTGCTGGTTCCCTCTCCTGCACTATCGGGGCGACTTCTCTCTCTGCTGGTCTCCGATGTCAGTTCCCTGACAGGTGCCTTCCAAATCTGAGTCTATTATTCTAGAGGAATCTTTTAGGTGGAGAAGGACTCCTTGAATCATCCACGCGTGTTTGGTCCACCTCACGTGCCGCGGAGTCAACTTTGGTGGGAGCCCCCATCCATTTGCCCCCTCCTCACCCACGCCTATGGCGGGACTGCCCAGGCAAATGCACGAACAGAGCCTTATCTCAAGCACACCTGCGCGGGAGAAATTGCTGTTGGTTCTGGGCACCTAATTACCAGGAAAATATTGACAAATTGGAATGAGTTCAGAGAGAAAGAAACACAAATGGTCAGGGGACCATGAGGAATTTACATCTGAGGGAAGATAAAAAGAGCTGAATATGCAGCGCTCATTGAGGGGATAATTAAAAGAGGATGCCTTGTGGAGTCCACAGCTACTCCTACCCTTGTGTCAAGGATGGAGAAGAATGATTTAGGGCAGCGTCTTGGAAATACGAAGAGAAGTAATTTGGAAAGAAAGAGGGAGACGTACACTTAAGCAATACCGCTCGAAATGCCCAGGCGCTGAGAATTATATAGGTTGTGAAGCAGCTTTTAGAAGGGGGGCAGGGAGAGGGTGAGAAAGTAACCGTGCTGCTGTTTTTGATATCAAACTAGACCAATAATATGCCAGAGGGGACCCTTGGGATCGCTGAGTTAAAATCCTGCCACCAAACCAGGAAAGGGATTTGAGCTGGGATGCTTTGAATCCGACAGAGCTTGCCTCTCCCTGGGAAGCACTCAGCCATCTGGGGGAAGAGATGACATTGATCTCCGGAGATCATACTATTACTTAAGTGCTTTAAAAATATATGCCTTCAGCATGCCCCTACTGTGTGTCAGTCATCAGGGTGCGGCTTTTGTGGGGTGGGGAAAGAGAGTTCTTCCTAGTGTCACAGCTGTTTCCTGAACAACTGTCTGGGGTGAGCTATAAGCTAAGGATGTTGGAAGCTGCCTTATGCTGAGTACATGCCCTCCAACATTTCTCTGATGAAAATAGGGACGTCCTATTCCCTAACAACAACAATTTTATTACAGTAATACCTTGGTTCCCGAACGGCTTAGCTGCAGAACAAATCGGCTTCCGAATTCCGCAAATCCGGAAGTAAGTGCTCTGGTTTGCGAACGTTTTTCGGAAGCTGAACATCCAACGGGGCTTCCGCTTGAGTGCAGGAAGCTCCTGCAGCCAATCAGAAGCTGCGCCTTGGTTTCCGAATGGTTTTGGGAGTCGAGCAGACTCCCAGAATGGATTAAGTTCAAGAACCAAGGTACCACTGTATTTATACCCTGCCCATTTGACTGGGTTGCCCCATCCACTCTGGGCGGCTTCCAGCATATATAAGTACAGTGGTATCTCAGGTTAAGTACTTAATTCGTTCCAGAGGTCCGTTCTTAACCTGAAACTGTTCTTAACCTGAAGCACCACTTTAGCTAATGGGGCCTCCTGCTGCGCCGCCGGAGCACGATTTCTGTTCTCATCCTGAAGCAAAGTTCTTAACCCGAGGTAATATTTCTGGGTTAGTGGAGTCTGTAACCTGAAGCGTATGTAACCCGAGGTACCACTGTACATAGTAAAACCTGAAATGTTAAAAAAACTTCCTTATACAGGGCTGCCTTCAGATGTCTTCTAAAGGTTGTATAGATACTTATCTCCTTGGCTCAGGAGTAACATAACTCCATACCCTCCAACATTTCTCTACTGAAAATAGGGACGCCCTAAGGAAAAGCGGGACATTCCTGGATCAAATTAGAAACCAGGATGGCTTCTGTAAATCCGGGACAGTCCCTGGAAAATAGGGACATTTGGAGGGTCTGTGAGTCAGACCATTGGACCATGTTGCTCAGCATTGTCTACACTGGCTGGCAGCAGCTCTCCAGAATTTCAGGCATAAGTCTTTCCCAACACTACTTGGAGATGCTGCCGATTAAACGGGGTACATTTTGCATGCAAGGTGGATGCTCTGCCAGTGAGCTATGGCTCTTCCTGGTCAGTCAGTAGTTAGGTCCAAAGAATAAGTGCACAGAGGAAACTGTGAGACAGGGTCAGGAAGCAAGCTAGTAGTTGGGCTTCTCAGGCAAACAAGGACAAGGCAGGTGACAAGACTGAGGAGCAAGCTAGGAGTGAGGGCTAAACAGCGAGTCAGAACCAGCAAGCAACCCCAAACGTGAGATCAAGGACAATGTCAGAAATCTGGACTGAGGAAGCACCAGAGCTGAGCAAAGTGGGGGCGCACACTGGAGGTGTATATGACTATCAGACCTTGAAAAGCTGGTATCACCAAATAAAGTTCATCAGTTTTGTTGAATTCATTAAACCAAATAGCTTTATAATGGTACCTCGGGTTAAGAACTTCATTCTGGAGGTCCGTTCTTAACCTGAAAGTGTTCTTAACCTGAGGTACCACTTTAGCTAATGGGGCCTCCCACTCCCGCTGTGCAATTTCTGTTTTCATCCTGAGGTAAAGTTCTTAACCCGAGGTACTATTTCTGGGTTAGCAGAGTCTGTAACCTGAAGCGTCTGTAACCCGAGGTACCACTGTAAGTAGATTTTGAATAAATGTGTGATTAATTGTTAATGTTTTGAATGTTTTTGTGTTATTTTCTTCCTTAGTGGGTTGTGCAAACTACTATTCTGCATAGCACATTTTATAGGGTAGGGTCAGGGGAACTGGGGAGGAGTTTATGAAACCAATGGGGGGTGGCCTGAAAAAGTTTGGGAACCACTGCTTCAAACCTTTGTTGAGAATTTTGCAGGTCACCTTCCCCCCAAAAATCTGAAGTCTTACGCACACTTCCAGTGATGTTGGCCACCTCCCAAGAGTCCATTCCATTCTGATGGGCATCAATTGGTATATAATAAAATTATGTGAGCTAACTTGGGGTTGAGACTAAGGGAATTGATGTGCATTAGGGTCCTGCCTTAAGAAAAAGTGTCGGTCTGTATGCCCTTCTGCTCTTTCCTAGCCCTGCGAGACTTCAGATCTGTTCTTCCACTTATGCATGAAATTTCCATGTCACTTTCTCCCTTAAAGAGCTGTGTTTATAAGCCATAAATAGAAAATGTTGCCGCCAAGGATAGGCAACCTGTGGAACAAACTGTTGCAAGAGGTCATCAAGTCATATGCTGGCGGCTGTATTTTTTAAAGGGCTGGGTAAACTTTATGGCCAAATAACATCTGTACAATCATTCATGCCAGGATAATGATGATGGAATTTCATGCTTCAGAGTGTAAGATGATTGCCACATGGTTCAGGGAGAAATTTGTCTTCCCGCTTAAAAAGAGAGGAGAAATGAGAAGGTGCCAAAAGAGAGTGTGTACTGATGGAAGGCGATACTTTCCTCTTTAAAACAAAGGTGGGGTTTGGGTGGGGTGTAAGGGTATTTAGCAGAGGGAAGAAATGGCATCCACCCACATCCCTCTAAGGCGAATAGATGGAGAGCATTCTGCACAGTCCATAGGTAAAGACAAAGGTACCCCTGACCATTAGGTCCAGTCGTGGCCGACTCTGGGGTTGCGGCGCTCATCTCGCTTTATTGGCCGAGGGAGCCGGCGTACAGCTTCCGGGTCATGTGGCCAGCATGACTAAGCTGCTTCTGGCAAACCAGAGCAGCACATGGAAATGCCGTTTACCTTCCCGCCGGAGCGGTGCCTATTTATCTACTTGCACTTTGACGTCCTTTCGAACTGCTATATAAAAGGATGTCACATAGAGGAGGGAGAAAGGTTGTTTTCTGCTGCTCCAGAGAAGCGGACATGGAGCAATGGAGCCAAACTACAAGAAAGAAGATTCCACCTAAACATTAGGAAGAACTTCCTGACAGTAAGAGCTGTTTGACAGTGGAATTTGCTGCCAAGGAGTGTGGTGGAGTCTCCTACTTTGGAGGTCTTTAAGCAGAGGCTTGACAACCACTCTGATGGTGTTTCCTGCTTGGCAGGGGTTTGGACTCGATGGCCCTTGTGGTCTCTTCCAACTCTATGATTCTATGATTCTATGATTCTATGATTCTATGATTCTATGATTCTATGATTCTATGATTCTATGCTAGGTTGGCAGGAGCAGGGACCGAACAACGGGAGCTCACCCCGTTGTGGGGATTCGAACCGCCGACCTTCTGATCGGCAAGCCCTAGGCTCTGTGGTTTAACCCACAGCGCCAACCGCACAGTCCATACTTCACGGTAAAGGCAGATATCTCACTGTAGGATATACTACAGTGATGGCCAATGTGGTGCCCTTACGGAGTTGTTGAATTCCAACTCCTATCAGCCCCACACAGCATGGCCAATAACCAAGGATGGTGGCAGTTGCATTCCAACTTATCCCTTGTACTAGGCTTTGGGAAGGAAGCGTGAGGGCTCTGACAGGATCCTACAGTCCTCATTCCCAAAGCCTAATTATTGCTCGCCCAGCTTTGGGAAGGAGGGGGAAGGGCTCTAGGACCCTGCCAGAGCCTTGAGAATCCTTCCCAAAGCCTGGCACCTCCCTTACCCTGCTTTGGGAAGGTGGCTTTGGGTTGGGGAGGACATCACATTCTGGCCTTGCACAGGGCGGCATATTACCAAGATCCTACTTCACCACCTTGCGCTCCTTGAAGAAAAAGGTGGGATACAAATTGAATGGATAGATAAAGAAGTAAACAATGTTCTCATAGCGGTCAACCAGATGCCCATGGGAAGGTGACAAGCAGGACCTGAATTCAACAACCTTCTACCTATTTGCAATTCCCAGTTACTGTATTCCAACAATGGAGGCAGAACCTAGGCATGGCCATTGATAGCCTTATCTTCCATGACTTGGTCTAGTCCTCTTTTATGGTCAGCCAGCCTACATCTAGGGACGCGGGTGGCGCTGTGGGTTAAACCACAGAGCCTAGGACTTGCCGATCAGAAGGTGGGAGTTTCGAATCTGTGCAACGGGGTGAGTTCCCGTTGCTCGGTCCCTACTCCTGCCAACCTAACAGTTCAAAAGCACATCAAAGTGCAAGTAGATAAATAGGTACCGCTCCAGCGGGAAGGTAAACAGTGTTTCCGTGCCCTGCTCTGGTTCTCCAGAAGCAGCTTAGTCATGCTGGCCACATGACCCAGAAGCTGTATGCCAGCTCCCTCGGCCGATAAAGCGAGATGAGCGCCGCAACCCCAGAGTTGGCCACGACTGGACCTAATGGTCAGGGGTCCCTTTACCTTTACTAGCCTACATCTTGGGGAACATCCAGGCAGGCGTGGCCTGTTGATCACCATCTTTGCCACTTTTTAAGACCTCCCTATAGAAAACAGGCCCACACGGCCACTTTCTTTCAAAGCATTGTTTCTTCTGATACCTTTATGGACTAATTACCCCTAAATAAAAAGTCTTCCATTTCCAAAAAGAGATTACTTACTGCAGTTTGAAACTCATTCCTGCTTTGCATAGATCTATCATCCAACAATCTTCTTCTGCGCTCTCTCTCTCTCTCTCTCTCTCGAACTGGGTGTACATGCAGGTAGAAACTATTCAAGCACATCTTGGCAGCTGGCATATTTGCTAATTCGCCCTCCTGACCCTAAACAGGTGAGAGACAGTGAGCCTAGGGAGGTCTGCCTCAAATCTTTTGACGCAACAGCTGGCCATCTTTCACGCACAACTCATGTTTGCTGTGCATCTGGCTTCATTTAATTGGAAAACAAAATACGACGGCCGGGAGTGGGGGGGGGGGGAGAGGCATCGGCTTCTTTTTCCAATGAGAAGCAAACCAAAGGATAATGCGGCCTGTTTTCCTTTTCACCAATTTCTCCCATCTCCTTTGTAAATAGGGGACGTTGCTCATTGGTGCAGCATCTGCCGAAAGTCCAATCCCTGGCATCTTCAGGTATGACTGGGAGAGACTCCCTGAAACCCCAAAGAGCCACTGCCACTTTGTATAGACAATGCCAAGCTAGTTGGAACACTGGTCTGACTCAGTACAAGACAGCTCCCTATGTTCCTTGGCAAAAAGACCATCACTGGGGCTATTGTTTCCAGCCGGAACTCACCAGAACTCAGTCCCAGCATCTCTCAGGTGGGCACTATCACCATTGTATGAGAACAAGGGGGGAGGCTGACCATCTAGAAAAATAGTGCTGACCATCACCTTGTGTTTAAAAGAAACATTATGAGTCCCAGCACTTGTATTTCCAATAGCAGACCCAGTAATTTTTGTCTTAGGGGGACCACAGACCATTGGATCAAGTTAGCAGAGGGCAAGGTTGAGACCAACAAAAAGTTAAGGAAAATGCACTTTGTGTTTTCACACTAAACCCCTTGGATTTGCTGCTCCTCCTGCTTACTCTCTCCTCCTTCTTGCATGAGGATGCCATGAGGTTAACTTCAGTCATGTAGTGTAGGATCCGAAACCATCCTTGTGAATATGGAGTACTAACTGTAAAGAACAATGTCTCTCTTTACCAACAGGACTCTTGAGTGTTTCTTTTTTGCTGATACTAGTAATGATACTAGTAATGTGTGAAAACGAGATAGGACAAGTGGTGGTGAGACTGAGTAACCTCGGGTAGCTCCAGCTTCCAAGCTTCCAAGCTCTGATATACAGTGGACGTACGGGTTGCGAACGTGATCTGTGCGGGAGGCACCTTCTCAACCCACAGCGCTGTGTCTGTGCATGCGCGGGTCGTGATTCGGCGCTTCTGCGCATGCGCAACCGCAGAAACCTGGAAGTAACCCGTTCCAGTACTTCTGGGTTTGGCGCAGTGCGAAACCCGAAAACGTGCAACCTGAAGCATCTGTAACCTCAGGTATGACTGTATATAAATTTCAAGCCTGCCAAATGGATTTGTAAAGTGTCACCTGGTATTGAAAGGAAGCCTTATGAGCCCCAGTGCTTGCATTTTCAATAGCAGATTCTGTATTATGGAGGGGGTTGGGGGTAATCATTACTGCACATTCATGATGATTTGTGCTCATGATGCAATCCCTCTTCCATATAATCACAGAACTGTGGAGTTGGAAGGGATCCCGAGGGTCATCTAGTCCAAACCCCTGCAATGCAGGTATCTCAACTAAAACATCCATCACAGATGTCCTTCCAGCCTCTGCTTAATAAGGGTAGGAGAGTCCACTGCCTTCCAAAGGAGTCCATTCTACTGCCTAACAGCTCTTACTGTCAGAAAGTAGGAGAAAACAAGCTTGTGCGCTTACAAATGTTTTGGGAGTAGACCTACTGCTTCATTTTCAATCGGTTCATGTCCTGTTAGTTGGTGCTGGAACTTCTTATACCACAAATGTTCTGTGTTATTTGTTGCAGTTGCGCTATAGTGCAAAATGCCCCTCCGGGTGGCAATGATGTCGCAATGCAGAACAACTGATACAGCAGGACAGCCCTGTAGAAGTTCACCACTAATGTGGGATTATTGCATCAGTGACGTCATGGAACACATCCTCAAACAAAGAAAACACACTAGTCTGGAGGGGTCTTCAGTTACTTACCAATGCCCACTCTTGATGGAGTTTGCATGCAGCTTGCAGGTACTTCTGAATCCCTTGCTGTTGCTTGTGGGGCATGTGGCCTTGGTGGTGTGGAGTGCTTTGGCTGGGGCCCCAGTTGAGTCCCTATCTGGACAGGGATAGCCTAGGCATTGATAACCTCTAGGTTAGATTACGGCAGCCTCTGAATACAATTCGGAAACTTCAGCGGGTGCAGAATTCAGCGGCAAGATGGTTTAAGCATATAACACCAATCCTTGCCCAGCTGCCCTGGATGCCAGGGCAATTCGAAAGTATTTGTTTTTCCCTATAAAGCTTTAAACAGCTCAGGGCTGCAATACCCTAAGGGCCATCTCTCCCCATATGAGCTGACCAGGAAACTGAGATAATACCGGTAATCTGAGGGCTTTCTTTGTGTGCCTCCTCCATGAGAGGTCTAGAGGGTGGCAACACAAGATTGGGGCTTTTCTGTGGTGGCCCCCTGTTTGTCGAATGCTCTCCCCAGGGAGGTTCATTTTGGCACCATCATTATATATCTTGAGGTGCCAGGCAAAACCTTTCCTCTATAAACTGGCCTTTGGCCTTTAACCATCTGTGACCTTTTAGGAGCGGGTGGGGTGTTTTAAATGCGTATTCATCCCCTTGGCTTGAATGGGGGTGGAAATCTACAGTATGTGGGTGAAATATACTCGGAGTCGAGAGTGGATTTCATGCTCTTTATTCAGCTCATAGTGGTGAGGAGGAATGGAAGTTCCCCCAGGATGTCTGTTTTATATACATTATTTACACAATGGGCCCCACGTGATTCCGGGATTCACCTGTAGGCCAATCAGGTTGCGGATTCAATTCCACCTGGAGCTGGATTGGGTGGCTCCTGTGGACCAATCAGACTTCTGCATTCTGTATCCTATTGTTCTAGGGCCAATCAGACTGCTGCATTCTGAATCCTATTGTTCTAGGACCAATCAGACTGCTGCATTTTGAATCCTATTCAGCTCAGTACATAACAGTGGGGCTTTTCATTTGCTTGCTTGACTGGTCGTACGTAGCTTGGGTTGCCTTGGGCAAGATGAAGCAACAAAAAAGTTTTATAAATAAATAATAACCAGGAGTAATTATTGCACCAGAATGTGAGGAACTTCCGAAAGCACAATTTAGCTAACTTTAGTCAGAATTAAGTCTCTGGCAATGCATTGTGGGCGAGAGACAAAGCGTTGACCCAAACACCTGCTGAAATATTTTAAAACCTTCATCGCCGCAGACTCCCCTCTCCACCGAGAGAGCCCCTTACCTGGTCCATTATTGTCCTGCCTGCACTTTCGGCAGGACTTTGAAAAGAAAAGAAAAAGGTTCAAAGAACGAGACTTTCATGCTCCCTTTTTCCATGCCGAAGACTTTCAACTCCTGATTTCAAAGTGCCACCCGGTTGTTATTCAAAGGCCTGTGGACTCGTAGGGGGTGAGAGACGGGAGTTCGAGGGAGGGGGCGGAAAGGTTGCACTACAAAGCACCTTCGTGTCGAGAATCCTATCCTGTGCAGCCATTACTTACAAATGGTAATGAAAACTTGAGTCGCTATCAATAAAAAAAGCTGCCAATTTATGAAAGGACCATCAGGAAGGGCCTTTTTTCTGTTTGTCTGCTCTTCTCAAACTGGGAATTCCACTGTTGTTGGGCTGGGTTTTCTTCTTTTTTAAAAAAAGGCTAATTGATATTTTCAAGTGTTATTTCTCTCTCCCCATACACACTATGCGCGGAGAGAGTGGGGAAGTGCGCCTGAGCAGAGAGCCAAATCTCATCATATATAAGTTGGATAAGAATACCTAAAGAAGTACTGAGTAGCGTCTGAAAAATGCTGCCTTGCTCTGGCTGAGTATTCATCTCCTCACCCTCCTCCCTCCCTCTGCCTCTCTCTCCTTTTTATCTGCCTGCCCACAAGATTTGGAACACCATTAATTGGTCCTCAGGGAAGCCGACAGGCCGAGTCTTTTATGACTGGATTTCTTTGTATTGTACACATGTGGTTATCTCTCAGGAGATAAACAAAGAAAAAGGAGGAACAAAAAAAAAATTGTGTGTGAAAAAGAGGGCGGGGAGTTTGTATAGGTCTAAACACAAAACAGGCCACTGTCTCTCCACACACCCCTCCACCCCAGCCCGCTACTTTATTTTCTATTTTCCGTAAAGCTGTTCACGCTTTAAATAACGTGACATATAAAGCGCACCACCTCCTGCTCCCCAAGTCTGCTTAACTTAATCTGCTTTCCCTGATTGCTACAGGCTGCTCTTCAGAGGAATTCCAGCTCCTATTAGAAATCAAACACCCTGGCTCCTTTTCGGTTCCCCTCCTCCCGCCCTCTCCCTCCTCCCTCTCGCTTTCCAACAAAAGATAGAGGTGGTCTTTTCTGGGAAGATAAAAAGAATAGTTGATCATAAGAGCTAACCTGGAGCCAGTGCTGTGGTCTTTCGTCCCTTCAGCAGTCTCTAAAGCCCTAAGCGCTCGCAACTACCTTCTCCTGCATAGCAAGGTTGGGCTTAGGTAGACCAATATATGCCAGGTATCACCCACCCCGACTCTTCCTTGCTCCCCTAAAGCAGAAGAAGAAGAAGAAGAAGAAGAAGAAGAAGAAGAAGAAGAGGAGGAGTTTGGATTTGATATCCCGCCTTTCACTCCCTTTAAGGAGTCTCAAAGCGGCTAACATTCTCCTTTCCCTTCCTCCCCCACAACAAACACTCTGTGAGGTGAGTGGGGCTGAGAGACGTCAAAGAAATGTGACTGGCCCAAGGTCACCCAGCAGCTGCATGTGGAGGAGCGGAGACGCGAACCCGGTTCCCCAGATTACGAGACTACCGCTCTTAACCACTACACCACACTGGCAGTCCCTTCCGGGAGAGAAACGTACAGTTGGTTTTGTTTTTATACATAGGTCTTCAAACCCTCTGGTTTTGCTTCTCTGTTAGCCCCAGTTTGCACCAGCAAAAAACAAGCACCAACCACGTTCTCCCTAATCAAAGGATGATCCGATGGCTTGGCCTGCTGGCATATCAATTGCACCACGTTATGGTAGAAGACTCCCCAACCTTTCATGGACCTGACATGCCAGCAGGCAATGTGGTGAAGCAGAATCCAATCCTGTTCCACATCACCCACTGTGGAACATGGCAGAGGGGTACCAATGTGGAAGGGATGAATATTTGATTGTATGTTTAATAGTCCTTTTCTTCTTGCTAGCCCATATACATTTCAGTTGATCTTGCACATTAACAGATTGTGGATCATGCTGTGGTTCTAGCAGTTCCAAACCTAGGGTTTTTTTTATTTGGGGGGTTGTTGTTTTTTGTAAAATTGTGACTGGAGTCAAGAGTCAAGACACAGGATATGGGCTGAACTAGGACCACATTTATTATTGCTAACCTCTGCAAGAAGAAATGTCCCATGCATAGGAATGCGAGAGATGTTTGATTAAGTTCATATTTAAAAGTAAGCTTACCTATTCTTCAGGGAAGTTTTTAATGTCTAATGCTGTATTGTTTTTAATATTCAGTTGGAAACCGCCCAGAGTGGCTGGGGAAACCCAGCCAGATGGGCGGGGTGTAAATAATAAATTATTATATTATTATTATATTATTTGTCACTTTCCTAAACAAAGTGCAAACACAGCTGTCTTTAGAACTCAGGCTTCTGCAAAGAAGTCACAGTGTAATGCACTTTTGCAGCCAAGTAATGTGTGCAAGAATACAGATACCAGTGCATAGAAATTCATATATTGCACGCAGCTGCTTTACAAGTTCCAAAATAATTAGCTCCCTGTGACTAATTAACATATTGCAGTGCTAATGGGGGGCCCATTTTTCATTTAGAGAAAGAACATGCAATAAGCCTGCCGGATCAGGCCAGTGGCCTATCAAGTCCAGCATCCTGTTCTTATGGCGGCCACCCAGATGCTGTGGGAAGCCAACAAGCTGGACATGAGCACGGCAGCAATCTGCTCACCTGTAATTCCCAGCAACTGGTATTCAGAGGTGTAATGCATCTGACAATTAAGATGGAATATGTCCATCATGGCTAGTCACAGTTGATAGCCTTGTCCTCTATGTACTGTATGTTCTGGCATACAAGATGACTTTTTAAACCCCCAAAATCACCCCAAAAGTCAGGGGTCATCTTCTACGCTGGGTATACATGGAAACACCTGTTGGGAAGGAGAGGAAGCCGGTGAGCAGAGGCGCCCCTTCTGCCGTCACTCCTCCTCCCTCCTCATGGAAGGGGATGCAGCCTCCTGTGATGCAGTGTGGAAACTCCTTCTGAATGCGGTGCTCACCTGCCCATTCGCCCATCTGCTGCTGCCATCGTGGGAGCCAGATCCTGCCTCCGCCTTGCCTGGGTGGGGCTTCGCTCAGCTCGTGGGTGCCAGGAAGAGCCTGCCGCAGCAAGGTGGTGTGCAGCTTCGGCTGGGGCTCCAAGGAGCTGGGCACCCCCAAATGCCTCGCCTCGGGCTGCTGCTGCTGCTGCTATGGCAGAGGCAGTGGAGGGGTGCATGCTCTGCCCCTGGCAGTGCTTGGCGGGTGGCCAAACGCTATAATTTTACAGCAAAAGTTGGGGGGCCTAATACATACGGTATTTGTCTAATCCTCCATGTTGGTGGAGGATTAAAGTCCGTCCAGGTTGGTGGCCATCACTGACTCCTGTAGGAACGAGCTGCATAGTTTGACTATTGTCAGGGGCTGGACTGAGGAGGAAGGTTGGGGACCATCCTCCCTCTTCCTGAACCTTCCCGAGAAAAGGAGGACAGTATAAATTTACAATGGTGGTTTGCAGAAGGTCATAGTTCAGAGGTTCCAGAAAGGAGAAGCTGGGAAGTATTGGGAGAGGAGCAGCAGCAGGAAGAAGAAACACTAGGGGAGAGACAGCTGACAGACTCAGTGTCTACAGAAAGCATTCCTGACCCCCCTCTCCCAGGACCAGGCAGGCATTGAGAGTACAGTGGTACCTCGGGTTAAGTACTTAATTCGTTTCGGAGGTCCATACTTAATCTGAAACTGATCTTAACCTGAAGCACCACTTTAGCTAATGGGGCCTCCTGCTGCCGCTGCACCGCGGGAGCACGATTTCTGTTCTCATCCTGAAGCAAAGTTCTTAACCTGAAGCACTATTTCTGGGTTAGCGGAGTCTGTAACCTGAAGCGTATGTAACCTGAAGCATATGTAACCCAAGGTACCACTCTAGTAGAAGAGAAAGCTCAGAGGCAGAAAACACAGTTCAGCCGACGCAAGGATGACGTAGAATAGGAGAGACGGAGGGGTTGCGACTTTATTTGGAGCAACGCCATTATCTAAGAGAGACTGTGTTTCTACGTCTCTCTCTCTGTAAATATTGAATAAAAGACTTGGTAAGAACACTTCTTGTTTATCTGCTTCTTGGCTGCCACCATCGGAGGGATCAGATTCCCTGAAGCCTGACAACGATGAATGTGTGAAGTACTTTTTCATACCCATCAACTGTCCTGGAAAAAACTAGACATTCTGTTTTTTCATGTGAGTTCTTGGGGGGGGGGGAGTGCAGCATAGGTCATGCAACGCACCTGGGCCCACATCTCTGAAGACGCATGTCCCAGTTTTTGGTGTGGAAATGTTGGAAGGTATGCTTTCTTTTATCCGTCCTGATCTTCCAACATTCAGTTTCATGAGTTTTAGCGTTACAAGTGAGAGAGGGGGGGAAACCTTCTTCTCAATCCCCTTTCTCCATGCTTTGTATAATTTAGTAAACCTCTATCATGTTACCTCTTCCTCTCCTTTTCTCTAAACTTCTAAATCCCAAACACTGAAGACTTTCCTCAAGGGGGAGCTGCTTCACCCCCTTGGTCATTTTGATTGTTGAGAGTTAATGCATCAACAATATCTGGCCTTCTTCATCACAAACCCCTAGTGTCCCTGTGTCAATAACCTTACCAGGAAAGATGTGCAATGCCTACTATCTCCAGATACTGCTAATTCCACTTTTACACACAGTCGCTTTACTAGTTCCAAAATAATTAGCTACCCGGTCTTTTTCTTTAACTGCATCCTTTAATCAAGAGCTCATCTACCTTCAACAGCAGTCAGCTGCTAAATCCGCCATTGCGGTAAGTTGCAAGAGAATTATCATCTTCCCAGAGCCATTTCCATGGAAGCACGTTTCATGTGTGTGGAGGTGGAAGGTGGGAAGGGAATAACCTTCTGGGGGGAAAACCACAATTATAAACAGCTGCAGCCTGCATTAAATGTAATTATGATTGATTCCTATAAATCATTCTTTGTGTAAACTTCCACTTAGGCAGGATTTGCTGTTTTGGTGCAGATGCAAAAAAAGAAAGAAAGAAAGTGCTGCATTAAGTGATTATCTGTCTTTATTATTGCAATTATTATGAGGGGGGAATTAGTTTCCATTCAGATGTGGGAAAGGAGATGAGGAAGTAATAGCTAGTAATTGGCAAGAGTAGTGGGAAACTGGCATTTCACCCCAAATGAGCAGTTTATGGACAAATGTTACATTTCAGTATTGAGTATAGAGATATAAGTAGTCTCACCCTCTCTTTGGGAAGGGAAATAGCTCAGTCATAGAGCATCCATGTCTCATGCTAAAAGTTATGGGGCTCAAGCCTCACTATCATCAGGTAAGGGGTGTGGGAATGTCCGCTGCCTAAAACTCTGGAGCTGCTTCCAATCAGTGTAAGCAGTTGTTGTTGTTGTTTAGTCGTTTAGTCGTGTCCGACTCTTTGTGACCCCATGGACCAGAGCACGCCAGGCACTCCTGTCTTCCACTGCCTCCCGCAGTTTGGTCAAACTCATGCTGATAGCTTCGAGAACACTGTCCAACCATCTCGTCCTCTGTCGTCCCCTTCTCCTTGTGCCCTCCATCTTTCCCAACATCAGGGTCTTTTCCAGGGAGTCTTCTCTTCTCATGAGGTGGCCAAAGTATTGGAACCTCAGCTTCAGGATCTGTCCTTCCAGTGAGCACTCAGGGCTGATTTCCTTCAGAATGGAGAGGTTTGATCTTCTTGCAGTCCATGGAACTCTCAAGAGTCTCCTCCAGCACCATAATTCAAAAGCATCAATTCTTCGGCAATCAGCCTTCTTGATGGTCCAGCTCTCACTTCCATACATCACTACTGGGAAAACCATGGCTTTAACTATAGGGACCTTTGTTGGCAAGGTGATGTCTCTGCTTTTTAAGATGCTGTCTAGGTTTGCCATCACTTTTCTCCCAAGAAGCAGGTGTCTTTTAATTTTGTGACTGCTGTCACCACCTTCATGGATCACTGCCTTGCCATGGCAAAGGGGCTCGAATAACTCAGAGAAGCTATGAGCTATGCCGTGCAGGGTCACCCAAGATGGACAGATCATAGTGGAGAGTTTAGACCAAACGTGATCCACCTGGAGGAGGAACCGGCAAGCCACTCCAGTATCCCTGCCAAGAAAACTCCATGGACAAAGACAACAGTGTAAGCAGTGATGACCCTCAAATATCTTATTCCAAATTCACTGCAAATTTGTTTACTACATAAATCAACGGGAAGCTCAGCTAAAAGGGTTCAACTATTATGGATGCTGGTGGCTTCCAGAACTTCAATTGCCCCCAGATAGAAAATCTTGCCAGGCTTGTGACTCTTGCTATGGCATAAAAATGTGTGGCGTTTAGCACCAGCTGAAAATACAACTCATAAATTACATGTTGCCAAGGGCTTGGAGGATTCTGGAAGGATTCTAAGCTGTTTGGTGGGATTTTATCATATACCTCGGTTTTCGAACGTAATCCGTTTTGGAAGACTGTTCAGAAACCAAAAACTCAGTACAGAAGCCTCAATACGGAAAACTCAGTACGGAAAATTCAATGCGGAAAGCTCAATATGGAAGCCACATGGCATGTTTGGCTTCTGAGGTGTGTTCAAAAACCAAAGCGCTTACGGCATCCATTGATCGAGATGTTCAAAAACCGAAGTACCGCTGTATATGACAAATACAGACACACAGAACTACTTTTCCACAATATCTAATGGTCTTAAATACTCTACATGCTGGCTTTAAGTCTTTCACAATATATTGCACTGCTTATTTATATTTGCACTTCTATTATTTTAATTGTATTTGACATACTTAAAAATAAAATAAAAATACTGACCCAGATGAACCAATGCATTGATTCAGTAAAAGGCTTATTCCCATGTTATCTCTAAGAAGGTTCTCTACATTTATTTAAGCTCCTAAGGAAGTTCTTCAGGTGTACAGAAATGCTTTTAAAAAATCTAGGCTGATCAGAAACCCTTTAAGAAACTTCTCTGGGATTATCAAAACTCTCTTAGCTACTCTTCAATTTCTTTTAAAGTTGTTTTGTTGAAAATCATAGCTCACTAGCAAAGCATGTGCCTTGCATTATATCACTATTTAAACAGATCTTAAGAAGCACAGCTGGGAAAGACAGGACCTAGAAAGCTGCTGCGTAGTTAGTTCTGTGCCAAAAAAATTCTCCTGCCCTTTCCCCAACCATTCCCTATCAATTAACAAGAAATAAAACTGCATTGAAAAAATATCAGTTATAATCTGGTGCAGGTTTTTATTGCACTAATATATATATATATATAGGTAGCTGTTTGTGAGCATCCTTTCTTTCACTCTGCAGATAATCTCATAGAATAATTGAATCACAGAACTGTAGAGTTGGAAGGGACCCTGAGGGTGATTTAGTCCAACCCCCTGCAATGCAGGAATATACAGCTGTCCCATACGAGGATCGAACCTGTGACTTTAGCATTATCAGCATCTCTCAGGTCTTTTTCAAATCGTGAAGTGTGGGCAGCCAGGGAGGCTGAAGCATGCAAGAGAAATGTTTAAATGTTTACAAAACACACAAAACCCAACAACAACACCCCAAGCCACCCTTGGCCAACTTGCAGTGATAAAACAGCTCACAGGTAGATGGGCCAATGACATAATTCAGTATAAGGCATTTTCAGATGATTCCCCTGAAAAAGGAAATCCTTGGTGACAATAATAAAATCTGCCGACCAGACTGTAGCATATCCCCTGCCACCTCATAAAGACAATTCAAATGGGACTTTCTTACACTGTTGTTGCAACTTTCCCCTAGTACTATTCATGGCCTTCTGAGATATAGATATATCTCACATCACAGCTCAATGTAGCCTGGAAAATCTTCAAAATATGGTAGCTGCAATATAGCCACACCATGTAAAAGCAGTTGTATGAATGGGCATAATTTATAAACAGAAACAATGACAGAAGAAAATACTACAAGGTTCTAGAAGATTTTTTTTGTGCCTAGCTTTTGTATTGATGTTTTTGATGTTTGTGTTTGTATATTTCTTCCCCCTTAAAATGGGAAAGGCATGTCATCCTGTGCTAATTTTCATGTTTGACAGGCTGTCGGGAATGCAAATGACTGCTGTTAGAAAAGCTACCAAGTCTGCTCTTAATTTGAAATGGTAATCAAAAGGAAGGTTTATCTCTTAAATCAGCCTTTGACAACCTGGTGCACTCCATCATCCCAAGCCAGCATGCCATGCGAGTTGTAGTCCAAAACATAAGAAGGACATCATGTTATTGTTAAGGTCAAATAACACATGAGACAGAATCATTCCAACAGTTGAATAACTCTCTTTCAGTTAACATCTGTGTAGCTCCTTCAGTTCTGCCATTCAATAAGGCCTTAAAAATGTGAGTTTTTAAAACTTGTGCCTTTCAGTTTTTCTGTATCTGCTCAGTCCTTCTAAGGTTCTACTGTTGCATTTCTCTGTATACATCACTTTGTGAGGACTTGGCCCCAGGAAGTGACTAATAAATAAACAGAATGGATGGATGGATGGATGAATGAACATCACCCAACCATATTGCTCACTAGACCTTTCTGCTGGGACTTTACAGAGTGACGGGATCACCAGCACATCTGCAGCCAAGACACACATGGTGGCTGGGGTATAAAGTGGGGTAGCTTTAAGATCACTGTGCCAGCCTTGAGCTGGTACAGTGATTGGGCTCACCAGGCCTCATTCTATCATATGGCAACAGTGAGACTGGCTTGGAATCCAAAGGATCCTTGAGGGGTTCAGCTCTACCTCCTTCTGCCCCAAGATTTCCCTATTTCAAGGTCTTCTACTGGCTATTGCCAATGGCGATCTTGCTCCCCATCATAATTGGCAGGTGGAAGGGGAAGCACTGGACCAAAAGAGTGGTGTTTAGTGATGCTTCTGCAACAGAATGCCTAATGCAAATATTCACGTTAATTTCCCTTTGTTTTAATTCTAGCAAGCATCTCTCTCTCTCTCTCTCTCTCTCTCTCTGCCCTATATAAGGGAAATAAAACAATTTAGCACTCAAAACAAAAATGCTAAGCAACAACAACAAAATCAGACGGTGGAGCACTTTTGCACAATACCATCTAATTTCCATAAAGTGTCTGCAGGGCTTTGTACATTCAGATTTTTCTTCGTGAAAACATTTATGGAAATAGGTTATTATGCCTGCTACTAACAGTGAGCAATTTGTTCCTATTAACAGAGTTTTTATTCCAAATACTAATGAAATAAACACCCATTTCCGATACCACCCTAAATCTAAACAATGCCTGGGACTGTGATCTGCATCCCATCTATATCTAACAACTCAGATTCATTTTTGAATATATGAATAATTATTAATGATTCAGACATGTTCTTGAGTTGTAATCAAGTGAACGAAATTTTTATTGAGATTCAGTCTCATTGAGTTGGGCATCTTCTGCACAACTGGCTGAATATCCCTTCACACATAATGCCTTCCACACCCTACCTCTTCTTTTCCTTGACATCTCCACTTTCTTGTTAGGGAACTTGTCTTCATTTTGTATCTGGAAGTGATAAGAACCTCAGAACAGTCTGCTAGATCAAGCCAAAGACCCAATGCCATGGACTAGCTACACATCAGAGAGTACATTGCAGCATTTTGTTGCAGGTTCCACTGAGAAATGACTAGTGATATTCATGAAAATGGAGATTTGGCCTACAAGGAGTAATGTATTCTTAGTTCAGTATGTGGAGCCACTGGTAGATCTTTGAACTGGTGAAGGGTCCACTGGAATATCAGTTCCCCTAAGAGACCCACTTAACCACCTTATATTTATTGGGAAGGGCACTGGTTTAGGAAGGTACACTGATTCATGCAATCTCTTTCTCGGATGTCAGCAAAAGTGGAGAAAATGTAAAACATCTATCCAATTATTTCCATTAATATACAAGCATTAGGCATTCAAATTCCTAATTAAGAGAAAACATGCCCTGTCAGGCATCTGCATGGGCTACTGCACATCGCCTAGATTGTTCCATAATTATCCTGGCTTAATAGTTCTGAAAATGAAAGCAATGCACACCCATTGAGGAAACGCACCACTTATCACATGAGACGCCATGGTATGAAAAACATGCTCTGCTTTGGTGTATTTGAGCTGCCGGTTTTCAGCCGAACATGCTCTAATTAACAGAGACCAATGACAGCATGTTAGCCTGTTCTGCCAACAAAGTTTAATAAGAAAAGGAAACAGGATTTAATGCACATCAAAATAATATTTCCATGCTGCAGTCATGAAGAGCTTGGTTTGTGGGATGGCTCAGGCATAGAAAATTGGGGTGAGGTGTTGGGAGCCCGGCGGATCTGATGACCAAATTTTGCAAACAATACCTTCACAAGATTGAATAACAAAGTTGATGTGGCCGGTGCAATTGTGAATTTGCGGGTGTTCCCCTGGTGAAGTGTGTAGAAATCCCAAGAGTACTCCTGGTTTGACATTCTGTTCTTGTCTATGATTGTTCTTTTTTTCAGGGAGAATCCAGGAAAGGTCTACTACTGTGGTTCCACACTGCAATTCTTGGTTCTGGGGATGTGGAGGAAATATTGACTTGGTTTGCATTTATTTATTTTTTTAAGCAAAGCAGGCTAATTCTCACCTCCTGGCCGAATATAAAAATTAGAATTTTATGGTTTCATACTTCTTGGAATTTTGCAAATTTGAGTCAGTTCCAAAGTGTTGGCAAGCCTCTCAGTTTAGAGGCATCTGAAATTTTTGATACACTCCAAGTTTTCTTTCTCCTGCCTAAAAATCTTGAACAGCTCAAAAACCAGGACAGACCCCCTGCAGAACTCTACTCCATATCTACTTGACTTTGATCCATTATTAATTGCTCTGTGTGTGTGTGTGTGTGTGTGTGTGTGTGTGTGTGTGTGAATGAATGTCTAGATTTCATGATGATGGGCATTATAAACATTTAAAATCCAGACAAATTTCTCCCCCTTAGGCAGGTACATGATGTCAATTTTTATTTTCTTATTAAGGACCCTTCCCTTCATTCTCCCTAAGGGATAATTAATTGCTTAAAATCCTAATAGGAAACTTCCTCTATTATATATTTGGCTTATAGTTCTGAGATTTACTGTAGTTTTATGTTCATTGGATGTGGGGAAGGGGAGAAGAATCATTACTCCCACCAATCCATCTCCCCATAGGTGATTGCAATTAGGGAAAGAAATTTGGTTCAGTTTGTCTCTTAATGCGAAACTACCCAGTTTGCACTTCCTGAAACAATATACAAACTGAAGCACAGTTTTCCTTCGAAATCTTGCAGTCCTTTGAACATAGTGATTACAGGCGATCAAATAATGGATTTCGATGCATCATGTCTACATTGGTCATGCTGGTGCTGTTCACCTGAGATGTAGCTAAAGTTTGGATTCTGATCCCTGTCCCTCTCCCAAAATGCTGCGTAAACCTGTGGCATGAGAGCAGAGTGGCCTGCTATGGTTCACCAGCGCACTCTGAGCAGGGCTGCTGCGATCACAGCATTGGTAACCACAACAGTCCCTGTGCTTTGCCGCTTAGACAAATAGTTAAACTCTTAATAGCGAAGCCACAGAACTGTCACTGTCTGAGCCGCAGGATCAGCGGACTGCTGCATGGACGGCACTCTAATTGCTCATTAATATTGGAGACGAGGGTAATTACTCTTGCAAAATCCCATGGCACTTACAAACCTTACTTTCGCCATTATTCCTTCTCTTCCAGGCTGCAAGAGTGAGGTGGCCTCTCATCCGCAGGAGATCTGTGCACGATTCAGTAGAGCATGGGCGGTTACGTGGGGTGAACGTGCCCCTCTGTCCTTCTGCACAATATCAACGTGAGGTGTGGGAAGGTGGGGAGAGGAGTAGCGAAATCAGCACACAACATGCATCTTTATTACGAGCGCATTAAACCCCATTGAACTGTGTAAGCGAGCAGAACAAAACCCAGTGAGCGAAAAGGCAAAATCAAAGGGCTTTCATTTCCCCCAGTAGAAATGTAACTGCCTCGTTTTACAAAGGCACGCAACTGGATTTATTTATTTATTTCTCTACGTCGCCCAATATCTGGTGCTTTCAAGAAGGGACTCTCTTCATGTATCTAACAAATGAAACGTGAACAAATCTTAACATTACACAGGAAGGACTGATCAGCCACAACTGTGGTTGTACTGTTGTGTGAGTGCTGTCCCGTGGTTAGAGTGCTGAACTTGGGACCGAGGAGACATAGGAGCCAACTCCTAGGGGCTAAGGTCCCTTCGCCCCCCCAATAATATATTTGAGTAGGACTCCCCCAAGTTGATGGGCATTGCCATTCAAAGAATGTGTGTGTGTGTGTGTGTGTGTGTGTGTGTGTGTGCTGTGTCATGTGATTGATTATGCGGGGCGGGGTTTACCTGCCCTAATATTTCACTCAATTTTGCATTCTAGCTAGGAGACCAGGGTTCAAATCCCCACTCAGCCATGAAGTTCACTGACTGACCTTGGACCAGTCACTGCCTCTCAGCCCAGCTGTGGGGATTAGATGAGGAAGTGGGAGGAACCACGTATGCTTCCTTTAACTCCTTGGAGGAAAATGTGAGATATGACTGCAGTAAACACATAAGCAAACAAACTGCTCAGATAAGGTCAGAACTGCAGCTACTACTAATAGTAGTGCAGTAGTAATTGTAGTGGTGGTGGTAGAGAAAATGCTTCTTCCCATTTCTAAATAATATTAAAATGTCATTATTTTTCATTTTCTTCTCTTATGGTTGCTGCAACTTCTACTAGGGCTGTGCAAGCATCCCACATCAATTTGGGGATGGGGCCAATGTTTACTTAGGTGTTGTAGTTTTTTTTACACTTGGGAGGGGAAGAAGGAGAAGGAGACACTTTGCCTCCCTACACACAACCCGACTGCACTGCAGAGAGCAGGAGCGTTCGGTTCTGCTGGGTAGTGCTATGCCATGCTTCTTGAGCAAGACTCAAGAAGCATCTAATGCCCAACTTTTCAGTCTAGGGCATGGAGGTCCTCCGCTTGAGGCAGCTGCCACCATTTGCAGTGCTATGGTTCATCCCATGGGGCAGCCAGACACAGCACTCCTGATGCTCTAATATAACCAAGGCACACAACCTGAGATGGTGTTCTTCAGCTGAAGGGGTGAGATTATAGACATAGATTTGATTCTCAATGGCTGGAATCACCCTGGCCAGATAGCAAGTTTAGCATCTCTCCCACAATTGTGTCTGATACCAGCCTTTGAATTTGCCCTGGAAGTGAGTGGTTTCCATTCAGTCCAATGAGACATTATGAAGCTGCTGTGATTATTGAGTCTGAGCATCTAGACCAGAGTTGTTTGGTTACAAGTTGCTGGAAGGAGCAGGAGGGGACAATGCTCTTGTGCTTGGGTTCTGGTTAGCCAGATGGGTCATTGAGCCGATCCAACAGACTCTTCTTATGTTCTTAAGTGAGGGCTATTCGGGGATTCAAGAAGAGCTTTCACCCCATAGCTCAGCTGGCTCAAGGCATTTTTCTGTCTTAGCCAAAGAACAAAATGGTGCCCTCTTGCAAGGCACATAAAGAAGCCAATTGGACCTGTAGTTGAATCTTCACTGTCCAGTGAAGGACAGAGTCTTTCACTGCACATGAGGGGAACAGGCTACTGTAGTGGGCCCAAGGCAGGTCACATGGCACTCATAGGTTTGGTAATTCGCCCAACTCAACAGTTGTCACCTGAGGCAGCTGCCTCACTCTGCCTCATCGTAGGGCCGGCCCTGCCCCATAGATGCTTTCAACTGAGGGCATTTGGAATGATCCCAAGCATGCAATCTTCCATTAAGCTATGGGGGGGAGGGGACAAAGCACTACACATGGGACAACATTGCAATGAAGGCAAAGCCTACCCTCTTCCCTTGATGGTGGTTGGCTGGGTAGGAATCCATCAGAGGGTGGTTGAAATATTTATTTAAAATATTTCTATTCCACTCTTTGTTTAAGTTACACCAGAGCAGTTTATAATATATAAACATGATATTTTGAAATACATATATTGAAAAGACAATGCAAGCTCTCCCTCTGCACGAAGCCCACAAATTGTGAGTTCTAAATATAAAAGAGATTTGGAAGGTCAATTCCCAATAGAAGAACTAGGTGCACTCACCGGTGCTGTGGATACATGTCTTATGCAATAAACACCCAGAATGACTCAACATTTCCTTGAAATAGGAGAGAGCAAGAGGCATTTCTTACAAGTCATAATTCTGTCAGGAGAGAGAGAGAGAACCTAAATCAATTTATTAGAGATCATCTGCATGTATAATTGTGAAAGAGACCCCAAGGCAAAAAAACACAGGCCTGCTATAATTTTGACTTTGGGACACTGTACATAAAATATATGCGCTATAAATTTCAATCACTTCCTGGAAAACACTGGTAACTTTCCCAGCAGGGTGGAAAGAAAGAAAGAAAGAAAGAAAGAAAGAAAGAAAGAAAGAAAGAAGAAAGATTATATGAACCAATTTCCCATTCACTCAGTAGTGTATTCTTGGTTAGGGTTTGGGTAGCCCAGTGTTGTTTTAAATTGCTTTTAAGTATTTTTATTATTGTGAGTCACCCTGGGCTTTCTTTGACGTAGTGGGGCAGGTTATTAATTTGAAATAATAAATAAATAATTTTAACCTTTATTTGTGCATATCCTGGTATATGTAACATTTTGAGATGTTTCCTAGTTGCAAACATCTTTTGTGTGTGTCCCCACCACCACCCCATTTATCAAAGCAATTGCAATTGCACTGATGACCCCTTCTGAAGTCAGAAGTGGTACAAAGCTATAGTGGTGTTTTTGAACAGAAAGGAACAAAATGACTTTGTTGAGTCTTCTCTGAGTATAACTTAGCTGGAGACAGCACAGCACCACAAAAATAATAGAAGTCCAATGTAAAAATAATTTGAATTATTATTCACAATGATCAGCAGTGGGCTTATCTATTTATTGCTTTGGTCGACAAATGAATCTGGAAAAGCCTGGGTAAAAAGAAAAGTTTTTAGCTTGTGCCCAAAGCACAAAATCATAGATGCCTGCCACGTTGCCAGGAGAAGGGTGTTCCAGATACCATGTGTCACCACTTGAAAGGCCCTACTCTGAGTAACCGGAAGCTGAATGGTGGGTGACACAAGGGATCATCTATGAATTAACCCAATTCCTTTTGAAGCTTGTGGACATTGCCACATCTTGGGATGGCAAATCCCGCAAATTAATTAGCCTCTCGGTGGACTTGCATCTCACTAGCCACTTTCGGCAAAGCCCATGTGTCAATCAATGTACCGGAAGAACATTCTGTATGACTTGACTACTCAAATTCAGCTAACAGAGGGTTAACCTTGATTCCACAACTTTCTGGTCACCCTGCGGTGTGTGTCAACATTTCAGAGGTCTGGGCACAGTAGGGGATTTTTCATACTGTACTACATCCTTCAACAAAGCGGCACCCCGGGAGGCATGAAGGACCATCATTTTAACCTTAAAGAGGAACTTCTTGACTTCCACTGGTTTTTCAGCCTGATTCCACTTAAAGGTTCTCTGTAACACTGTCCTCCTTTTGATTCTTTAATTTGATATTTAACAGCAGCCTGATAGCTATGATTTGTCACACTAGTAGAAGCTGACACTCCATTCTTGATGCGCGTACTGTGAGGATTTGTGACACACCTGTTATGTCATGGACAGAGAATAAGTTCTGCTCCAGCCACCTGGGGAGGGGAGGGGAGAATGACCGAACTAGAAGTTAAGGCTTGATGGCATCACACAATCTCCTAATGATACAAAGGTCTTCGGCAATGTGGTGCTACAGCAGGTACCTTGGGTACATCTAGCTCAATCTTTTGCTCAGTGCGAAATCTGTGATGCAACTACAGCATCCCAGAGACATGGCCACCCAGCGTCTGCTTAAGTACCCCTAGCAAAGGAGAGTCTCTTTAGGCAGGTCAAGCATCTCTTACCGCTAGGAAGACTCTCAAAATGTTTAGTTGAAATTTGCTTCCTTGCAATTTCCACCCACTAGTCCTGCCCTCTAGAGCAACAGAGAACAAATCTGATTTAGCTCCTGCATGATAGTTCTTCAGATATTTGAAGACTCCTATCACATTTCTCTCTAAATGCCTCTTCTCCAGGCTAAACATACCCAAGTGTCCATAGAGGATCTGGTTTCTAAAGACATAAGAACACAATAAGAGCCAGCAAGATTAGGCCAATAGCCAGTCTAGTTCAGCATCCTGTTTTCACAACGGCCAACCATGGGAAGCTCAAAAGAGAATCTGAGTGCAACACCACTTGCTTCACTTGTGATTTCCAGAAATTGGTATTCAAAGGAATATGTCCTCTCATGGTAGAGGTAGAACATAGCCAGTATGGTTAGTAGCTGTCAATAGTCTTATCCTCCATTACTTTGTCCAAACCATCCAAGTTGGTAGCCATCACTACTACTCATGGGGGCAGGTTCCAGAAGATCACCATATTGGTCAAGATCCTCACGAAGTCTTCAGTCCATAAGAAGCAGGGTTGGGGAACATCTTCAGTCCATGGGATGCATTTTCTCATGGACCTATGTCTGGGGGAGCCACATACCAGTAGTGGAAGGGACTCAGAGGCGAAAATAGATTGGGTCAGAGGGAAAGGATGGTGGACCAATGGATGCTACTCTGACCTTTGTACAGCAGACCACATTCCAGCTGAACAAGAGCCAGAGATATCAGCACACACATCTCTCCATCCAGGGCACAATCCATCCAGGCAAAAGCACCTGAAGAAAGAGCAAAGGAGAGCTGCAGAGAGGCATAGCCTGAAGATGGACAGATGGTTCTGGAGAGCTATGGGTGGTCCATGGGCTGGGTGTTCCCAACCTCTGCTGTAGTTTTCCATGGACAATAGGGGTTTGATATGAGAGTGTTTGAAAGCAAAGCAACACCTTGCTTTGACTCAGGGATGATTCAGCACCATAAGATGACCACACCGGAGTATTTGAATCAACTCAATAGCCAAAATGAAACAAACAAACCCACCCCTCCCCAAGCCTGAATACTTCTAAATGTCAAATTAGGAAGAATGGATGGAAGAAATACCCATTTCTTTTCCACTTTGATGTCAGAGCAACAGTACCACACCACCCCCTCCAAGTTGTGGTAGACTTTGCAAAGCACAAATGGCAGTTTAGACACCCTAACTATTATTGATTGAAAATATTGACAGAAAATCAATGGCATTTAGGCCCCTAAAGTGCCACATGTGCCTTTGAAAATCTATTCCGTGATTTAACATCTCTGAGCTTCATTTTCTCCGTGTGGGAATAAATAAAGCACAAGGTATTAGCTTCACCTCTGAAAAGTTTCTCGAGGCACAGGGCAAGCTGTTCAACTGGTGCAAATTGGCATGGCTTCACCACCTTAATTTGTTAACTCTCTAAAGGGCTTCGGGGTCATACAATGGGAGGCACCACATTTTTTAAAATAGGGAATACAGGGATGGCTGTTAAAATGAATTTGTAGAGTCATTGGCTCAGAGATAGAGAAAATCTGTAGTTAAAGTTTATGCACTTTAAATTGTGGTTAAACTTGACTTCATAGCAACAATGGAAGCAGCAGCCCTCCGCCATCCAACTTGTATGTTCCATTTGTGGGGAATTAGCACATGTTGGGGAAACCTGTTTGTGTGAATGGACTTAGAAATCAGGTTTCTCTGTCATACTCTGGGAATTTTCAATTTTACACTTCCCTGTGTAGGGGTGGGAGCAGGAAGGATCTTATTTCAAATTAATTTGGGCTACAATCCAGTTCTCACTAACCTCAAAGTAAGCCCCACTGAACTCAATGGGTCTTACATCTGAGTAGACATATATAGGGTTGCATTGTTCTTCTTGCATTTTGCTAATTAGGGTGATTAGGTGATTATTTTGGCATAGGGGCTGCCAGCGTGGCACCCATGGGTGCAATTGTACTCTTGAGGTCTTTGCCTGGTGCCCACAATGCTTCTGAGATCCTCTCACTGTCCCTTTGGTCATGAGGCAGTAAGAGCTGCCCAACAGTGGAACGAACGCCCTCGGAAGTTTTTAAGCAGAGGTCAGATGAGCATCTGTCATGGATGCTTTAGTTGAGATTCTGTGATTCCATGAAGTGCATATTTTGAGTCACAATTCATTTCAATTTTTGACTCTGAATATTTCACAGAAGATTTTAATACAGATGTTTCATTTTTAAAAATACAGACTAATACTGAAGTGAGAAAGAATTTAATCAAAAGTCCACATTAGGAATAGATGAATCTGTCAATTTCAGTTCATCTCAGTTACACATTCTTGACTAGATAATGGCATTTCAAATAAAATCAAATAAAATCAAAATGTATTGGTCAACCAAATACAGGTTATAGTAAAAAACAACAACTAGCAGGCAAACAGATTTTAGCAAACAAAGTTAATAAGAACAGCAGAATAAAACACATGTAATAAAGCACACGTAATAATAAAACATAAATTTGAAAACACATGTGGCACATATCTCAGGTCACAAGGCTAAACTCATAAGCTTTCTTGAGTTGGGAAGGTTTTGCCACAAACGTTGGTTCATTGAACATAACATGCTAGATAGCAGATGCTTAATTTTGTCAGTGTCATAACGGGTGGTGATCGGCTCCAAGAATTTCTTTAAATACTTTGCTCTTGGCATTTCCTATAACTTGCCACATAACATATAGTTTATAATCCCTCTGCTCTCTGGCATCCACAGATGCAAAAGCACTGTTTCCTAGGAATTTTCTTCTAACTCCCATCCAAAAATTCAGAGAAGGGAAGCTTTCAAAGGGTGGTTCTGTTTTGGTTCACTTTTTGTTATGGGAAGTGCAAATTGTTTTTGTCCCTGACTCTGCTCAATTGCTTTGGGTCCAGGTTTTGCGATGTCCTTTTCTCTTTCATTAGTTTTTCCGACTGCTTACATTTATTATGCAACTTAAGAAAATGATGAAAAGCAATTCCATCCCAAAAGGGAAGTGTGAGTTAGGCAGGTTCTTCCCCCATCCTGAGGACTCTGAATGTGGAAGTGACGTCGGCCAGGAACAGAGTGACTTGTCTATCCCTGGCTGCTGGAGGAGGGTCATGGATGAAAAAATATTCCAGTGTGATTATGCCAGAACATGGGTGGGGAAGAGGACAATTTGCAGATGCTGCTTTCAGTGTCAATCCTGTGCTTTTTGCAATATAAAGCCTTGCTCCTCAGCATAAGGTAGCTGTGTGCTCTTCTGAGTTACTAATAAAACGCTTCCTTTCATCTCAGCCTTCCAATGTGCTTGCTCCACCTAACGAGAGTGTGGGAGGCTAGAAGAATTCCTGACAATGTGGTAACATTTAAGATTTCCAGCGCATTAATACTGACATTTTGTCTTCTAAACAATCACAGGTAATGAAGGTCAGTACAAGCAAACATTCTGTCTATGGCCCTTAGTTGAGAGCTGGCTGCGCTTGAACGTCACAGCAGGAGACTGCCAGGCTTAGAGTCTTTCCTCTGTGTGGCTTCCCTTCCGAGGACTCATTGCAGCTGGCTCCAGCATATGGTCGACCACGGAGATATTTTGTGGGGTCCACTGCCTCAGTAACTATTTAATGATTAATTACTGCTGGCTAATGTCAGGATGAGATGCTGAAACCTGCCGGCGAAAGTCTTAACTATAGGAAATGGCAGCAGACAGACTTTCTCCCCCACCCCCACAAAGAATAAGTTTTCTTGCTCAGCATCGCCACAGGTCACATTTGATACAATTTGCAGATAGAAAGGTGTGGGAGGAAATGCACCAAGTGATCCAGGAATGCACAGTAGTCTTTGGCTCATTCTTTAACTAGTGGGTGGTATGTTCAGGATAGCCTTATGGAGTTAATACTACCCCTGGAGTTCCATGATATTTTGGAGCACAACAGTCAATGCAAATTGTCCAACGATAACCTTTTAAAAAGATGGTCCTGTCTGTAGGGGTGGACACTTAAATGCTTCGGTCCTAATCGTGCCTACTCATTGAATTCAGTGGAGCTTACTCCAAGGGAAGTGGGGTTAGGATTGCAACCTTACTCATCCAAAAAAAAAGAAAAAAAAAGAGGGAATATATCACCAAAAGAAAAGAGGACAAAAGTTGCATAGGCCACATGGAGATGCAAATGTTGAAAGTGTTATTATAATTTCATTACAGTATAGAGGAAAATTGGGAGCAGGTGATATATTTGCCTGCTCAGTCTTGTTTTCCAGGTGCTAACTGAAGGCCCCTCTGCTCAGTGTTGTTGTGTGAGCCTGTAGCACCTGGGGCAGGTGTTTTGTGCCAGGGGGCACTGGGGACAGGGCTCGGAGGGAGAAGGAGCCCACCCCAGCACCCCAGCAGCTCCTTTGGCCACAGTGCCTCGCAGAAGTGGGGTTTATGGAGCTAGTTTCTCCCTCGGTATGACTGGCACTTTGAGGGACAAGCTTTGGCCCCATGATGAGACATGGCCAATGGAGCTCGTTCAACCCTCAGCTACAGTACTGCTACCGATGGGTGATTGCAGGGACTGCAGCATCGGAGAGATGCTGCGCTGCCACCTCCTGATGCTTCCACTCAGCCAAGAGTGGAGCAGCTGCTTCTGCTGCCTATGCCCCAACCCTGAAGGCCAGCCTGGGTGTGGCTTCCCTCAATGAGGGAACTATAGTGCACCCCCTCAAAAAATGTACCCAGGGCAACGTCCCCCATGCTACCCCACTGCCTCTGTCCCAAGCTGGATGAGGGCTGCTGGTCAAGCGCAAATTGGATCCGGGGTGTGGGTTATGCATACTAATCCTAATCCTAATAAATAGGTTGGAGTGTTTTTCTCCAGCTTCAGCTTATTCAAAAACTGCACCATCTCAAACATTACTGAGCCATTGTGGAAGTTTGTAGAGTGCTGGCCTTTGGTCGGGGAGATTTAGGTTCAAATCCACACTCAGTCTTGAAGCCCCCTGGGTTCTCTTGTGACATCAACTGCCCTTTCTCAGTCTAAACCTCAAAAAGTTGTGAATGGAAAGGGAATGGAGAGTCCTCTGCGTTGCCCTGAGCTCTTGGAGGACAAGGTGGGGTGAAATTTGATTAATAAGAATATGTGATTGAGGGAGAGCTAACATCTAAAATCCATAAAGTATATTGTGGCTTTTGAAGGGCCAAAATGACACTCTAATTTCATTTGGGCGATCTGGCTTATTTATATCCAAATTTTATGGTGCTTGAACATTCAAAGTTGCCGTGTTATGACGAGTTAACGCCAGTGCTCAGATTGTTCAGCAGCCAAATAACAAATTCTTCTAATGCCATTTTATGACACCTGAAAGGCATTAAACAAAATATCGCTGCTCCATAAAACAGTAGAGCAGTTTTCCATACACTGTTTGTATGCAGATCCTGTCTTAGGCTCCAGCACACATCTCAACTTATGTTTAAAGTCTAGAGTGAATGACTATGATGAATTTATGCCTCCCTGATAGCTCTATTCCTACAACATAGGTGGTGATATCAATGTGTGGGTGTGTGGTTAGGATCACATCCTCTGGCCCCAATCACTCCCATATTTATGAACACTGCCTTTTCCTTCAGACGTCCCTATTTTCATTGGACAAATGTTGGAAGGTATGGAATTATGTAACCCCTGAGCCAAGGAGATAAGTAACTATACAACCTTTAGGAGACATCTGAAGTCAGCCCTATTTAGGGAAGTTTTAAAATGTTTAATGTTTTAGTATGTTTTTATATACAGTATGTTGGAAACTGCCCAAAGTGGCTGGGGTAACCCAGTCAGGTGGGAGGGATATTAATATGATTTTTATTTTTATTTATTATGGAATAGAGCGGCCCTATTTTCATTGGAGAAATATTGGAGGGATATATATATATATATATATATATATATATATATATATATATATGTTGGTTTTGGTGTCTTCGGGTGTCTTCCCGTGTAAGAGTTGGGGTGTCTAGGCGACGTTTCGACGAGGTCTCACTCGTCATCTTCAGGCTGGTGCTTTCGGCTTCTTGTTACTGGAACAGAGCAGGATCTCAGTGTTTGAGTTCCTATAAATACTGTTGAGGGGGTGTGGTGTATAGCCTCCGACGTTCTGGGCAGAGAGGGAGTTCCCAGGATAGTGTGACTTTTCTTCTTTTGTTCCTTAATTACTTGAGGGATATCTTGAGTGATTTCTCATCTCCAGAACCAAACGCCTGACTGACAAAGACCACTTGACAACTGAGTTACAGAATCTCTCAAATGTGTTAATCGCCAATGGATACCAGCAAAACAGGGTTACGAAGCTAATCCAAAAAGAAACACCCCCCAAAAACCAAGACACAGAAGAAAACAATGGCATGGCCCTCCTTCCTTATATCAAGGGCACTACAGATAAAATTAGCAAAATCCTCCATAAACACAATATCAAAACAGCCTTTTGCACCAACCAAAAAATAGCCAATATCCTCAGAAACCCCAAAGATAAAATCCAGTTGGAAAACCAAGGGGTCTATGAAATACCCTGCAAAGTCTGCCCAGCCACGTACATTGGACAAACAAACAGACGAATAAGTGCACGTATCGCAGAACACAAGAATGCCGTCAAAAAAGAAGAAAAAACTTCCTCTCTTTTCCAACACATGAAAGAAACAGGACACGAAATTAATTTTGCAGATTCCAAATTGCTCTTTAACATGGAACATCACCACAAGAGAATAATCATGGAAGCCATCGAGATAGAGAAACACCCTCACAACATGAACAAGCGTGACGACACGTCCCGCCTGCCAGACATCTGGAAATTAGCCCTCCCCACAAAAACCGACACCAGAACCAGAGGCACACAGAACGCCATCACCAATCAACCACACCAGACCCAAACCCAGACCCTCTCCACAGATAAATTACAGACACCATCCAGTAGCCAAACCATAGTGGCACCTCCGGATGCTACACCCCCCTGCAAACCCTACACAGATCTGACTGGCACAGGGCACAAAACCACAGCTCGCCCCTATACACGAAGCCAAGCCAGAGCACAACTAAGTGCAGTACAGCCATCTTCTCAGAAAAACTCTTCACAAGCTCAAGAGGTCAAGACACGAAAGCTTTAGCAACTAATCCACACTTAATGACCCTCCTAAGTGGTACTCAGAATATCACTCAAGAAATCACTCAAGATATCCCTCAAGTAATTAAGGAACAAAAGAAGAAAAGTCACACTATCCTGGGAACTCCCTCTCTGCCCAGAACGTCGGAGGCTATACACCACACCCCCTCAACAGTATTTATAGGAACTCAAACACTGAGATCCTGCTCTGTTCCAGTAACAAGAAGCCGAAAGCACCAGCCTGAAGATGACGAGTGAGACCTCGTCGAAACGTCGCCTAGACACCCCAACTCTTACACGGGAAGACACCCGAAGACACCAAAACCTGCATTCCTGTACCCGTGAAAATCTACGAAAGCATATATATATATATATATATATATATATATATATATATATATATCCATAATAACAAAGCACTCCATTTTGCACTGCCAATAGCCTCTCCTCTTCTGTAGGCTTCCCTTGCTCCTATATTCTACTAGGCACCAGCTTCTCTGAACAGCTTTGAGGCTATCCACAGTAGACAATCAATAACTGCTTATTTTATTTTCAAATGCATTTTATTGAGAGTCTCGTCACGTTGACAACACCCTTCTTACAAGCCTATGGGGCTGATCCAAGAGGTGTCTCCAACTTGAAAATTTCACATGCCATGATAAGAATAACTAATTTCCATGCCCCAAAGAAAGAACACACCGCGGAATAGTTCAGATCAGTGAACAGGTTGGGGGAATAAGGCTGTGTTTAAATGGCAATAGGTTTGTTAGAAAAGGGCTACAGAGGCAAACAGGGGAGACTGATGCATTCATTGCAAAAAGAAAAAAAGGGGGGGGTGCAGATAGAATATGGGAAAAGACAAACATTAATGCAGTGAGACATTTTGTTTTGCAGTCACCCTAATGGAATGGCTTTATTTTTAATGCAGGAAGAAAGAACAAGACAGATTTGTGTGTGAGAGAGAAAAGAGGTGTTTGCACATAATATTTCATGGAAAAAGTTCAAAGACAGCTTAACCTTGTAAAAATGTTACCTCTGAAACACCACCACGATCAGTGGCTATATGAATTATTACCACTTCGCTTGCCCGCATGACTTTTTCAGTATGTATCTAACTTGTGCATTCATTAGTTGGGCCATTTTCCCTTCACTCTAATGCTCGCTCTTTTCAGAACGTCTGACTCTGCCCCGAAGCTCATTTTCTTCACTGCTTTCATGGTTTAGTTAAATACTCTGGGATAGTGGTTATCTCTCCATTTGCATACTGTAAATAATAGAACTGTGGCTCTACCTGGCTTTTTTCTTTAAAAAGGTTTCAGTATGGGGAGGGCAGTGAGTTAAGAAAGAAATGTGCATCAGACCATCTATTTTCAAAAAATCCCTTATGGTATTAGTAACCCTTTAATTTTTTGAAAGCATGGTTTTGATGATGAGACTTGCAGCAAATCTGCAGTTTCTAAACTCGAAACTCTTTTAATTTCTTGAAAGCATGGGTTTAGCGATGCTTAGAACTTGCAGTAAATGCAAATTTTAATATGGACTTAAATCACAGATTAATGTGGATACAGGAATGAATAGATTTGTGGCTGAACACACATGACATTGACTGCTCTCTCTATCCCTAGCTGTTCCTAAGCTCATCCACCAATAAATAACCACTCCCAAGCTCAATATGGTGTACAGGGCAGTTCTATACATTTGCTAGCATGTCCAGTGCTTTCCCCCCGAAAGAATGTTTCAGGGTATTCTCATTTTCCTACTCATATTGAAATACTGCCCCTCAATGAGGCCAAACATAGATTCACAAAATGTTTAGGGGTATGCATACCCCTGCGTACCCCCAGAAAAAAGCACTGAGCACGTCGAACAGGAACAATAATGGTTTGAAATACCGGTAATTGGTTTTGGTAGGTTTCACCACCACCACCACCCTCAGTATTTTACCAGTTTGTTATTGCATGACTGGTATAAGTTCTGATTTCTTTTTTTTCCTGAGGACTGGAATTTGCAACTGGAGTTAAACCAAAAAGGAACAAACTGGATGTGAGAATCCGGGGGGGGGGAGGGGTATGGAATCCATTCCTCTCATCTCCCAGTGCCCACCATCCACAGTTTTTATAATCATTAATTTATTTTTAAGTAAAAAAATTAAAAATGTTCCATTAAGTGGATATAACTTTTTAGTGAATTTAAAAGACTTTTAAAAATTATTTTATCCAAGAAATCAGTTACAGTCCAACTAATCAGTGAAAGAGTTGTGAATGGATTTTTATTTTATTCTAATATGAAGCTACCGTAAAGGCAAGTTTGGAAGGTTTTGCTCAGAAGAATCTTTAACAGCATATCAAGGAAAACAAAGAGTCTTTAAAAAAATCACAGACTTTTGCAGGAGAATTTCACTTGAGAAAAGATTTGTGCAGGCAGTTAATCAATCTCTGCTGGATGTATCATCTGCCTCTCGCCATTAATAAATATCCTGTTGCAGGTCCAATCCTGGAGAAGCCACATGGCAACAGGGGAGGACAACTGTGGGCTCAGAAGGAAAAATTAGGAGCTGCTGCTGTCACTTCAGGTGGTTCTCTCATTCTGCCTAACAGTAGGGCCGGCCCTTTGGAAGGTACACTATGTTGGGAAATGATCATGTGCTCAACAAGAGGCAACTTTTGAGTATGGCCTGGCAAACATGCCCAGTAGTGGGATGCTTTGGAGCAGCTGGGTAAGGCAGTAGTTATGACTCCTTTCACTGGGCTGCACATACACTGATTCTTCCCACCCTTCCTTCACCCTTGCACAATTGCATGCATGCGCTGTCCACATATCTGTAGTGTTTTAGTGACGGCCTTCTCTACAGGGGTGATTGTAAGGAGAGGCTGTAGTTCTGCAAAACCTCCAGAATTCCATTGCTTCCCAATTGCTTTTGGGTACATAACTTTCCAGTGCTCACCACCTGAGTTCATTAAACGGAGTAAAAGTTTTATGGAGTAAAAGTTGTGGATCTGTTAAGCATGAGAAGAGCCTGTTCGATTAGCCAGTAGCCCAGCTAGTCCCGCATTCCTGTTCTCACAACCAGATGCCTATGGGAAACCCCAAAGCAAGATGTGAGTGCAACAGAATTCTTCCTTCCTTGCTGTTTCCACCAACTGGTGTTTGGAAGTGGACCATCTCCAACAGCTGAGGTAGATCATAATCATCAGGGTTTGTAGCCATTGTAAGCCCCACCCTCCACGAATTTGCCTAATCCTCTTTTCAAACCATCCAAATTGTTGGCCAGCAATTCCTCCTATGGGAACAAATTCCAGTTTAACCATGTGTTGTGGGGAGATGGAAAGAAGATAAAATCCCTACCAGAGAAGAATGGTTCAGCAAGACTATGCTAGAATGGCAAAAAATGACTGGAAGAATCAGAAACCAGGAAGATAAAATCTTTACTAAGGAACAGAGAAAATTTATAACTTACCTTGGAGAACACTGTAAACAGTTAAGATCATTAGCAGGACTGCAATAACACTTGTAATGTAACAAGAGCTATGAATACAATGGAGTTTCTTTTTAAAAAAATGGAGGACAATATAAGATGCAGTGGAAAGGGACTAACAGTGGAACCCACGGAGCGGGGAGGGAAGTCCAAGGATTTGTGGAAATCCTATATTTTTGTGAATATGACTTGTGTTTGAATGTAAACTTTCACTAGAAAACCAAATAATATGGATAGATAAATAGATAGATAGATAGATAGATAGATAGATAGATAGATAGATAGATGATAGATAGATAGATAGATAGATAGATAGATAGATAGATAGATACCGGAAAAATTCGGAACCAGCAGGACCAGACTTTCATAAAGGATTAGAAGTTTGTGATATATTTGGAAAAAAATTGTGCTCAACTGTCATTGCTTGTAGGGTTACAAGAAGTTTTGTAAGAAGAATGATATAAATTATTGTGAAAAGAATTAAAAATAGGTATATTTTAATATTTGAATTTATAGCAATAACTATAGTAATAAGATGCAGAATTAGAAAAGATTTTAGAAAACCATCAGCCGAGGTTGAAGGAAGTCTCAGGCTGAGATAGCCACAGAATTTGAAATGATGTTTAAAAGGATGATATGCTGGGGGAAAATGTGTAAAAATCAATATATATTGATAGATAAATAGATAGATGATAGATAGATAGATAGATAGATAGATAGATAGATAGATAGATAGATATAGCTAGACGATAGATACCATGTGTTGTGGGAAGAAATCCTTTATTTTGTCTTAAATCTTCCAAAATTCAGCTTCATTGGATGCCCCCAATTTCTAGCATTATAAGAGAGGGAGAGGGACACGGGTGGTGCTGTGGGTTAAACCACAGAGCCTAGGACTTGCTGATCAGAAGGTCGGCGGTTCGAATCCCCGCAACCGGGAGCTCCTGTTGCTCGGTCCCAGCTCCTGGCCACCTAGCAGTTCGAAAGCACATCAAAGTGCAAGTAGATAAATAGGTACCACTCCGGTGGGAAGGTAAACAGCGTTTCCGTGCGCTGCTCTGGTTCGCCAGAAGCGGCTTAGTCATGCTGGCCACATGACCCGGAAGCTGTACGCTGGCTCCCTCAGCCAATAAAGCGAGATGAGCGCCGCAACCCCAGAGTCGGCCATGACTGGACCTAATGGTCAGGGGTTCCTTTACCTTTAAGAGAGGAAGAGAGACACACCTCTACCCACTTCATTGTTCTGCAGCCAAAGGTGTCTCATCTGTTTATTCCTGGTTCAGGATGCAATCTCATCCCTTCAGAAATGGGGTGACGAGAAAAAATGCGATGACCAAGGATCACAGAGGAAATGCCAGTTGAGAACACCTCTGCTGATCATGGAGAAGGGCTGTAGTTCAGCAGTACAGCATCTGCATTGCATGCAGAAGGATTGAGTATCCCAGTTCAATTCCTTGGCATATCTGGGAAAGGTTGGGAGACACTCCCAGCCTGACACCCTGGAGAGCGGCTACCAATCATTGTATACAATACTGAGCTACAGTGCCTGCCCAGGGCATTTTGCCACCTGAGGCAAACCACCAAAGGGCACGCCCCTCCCTGCCAGGGAAGAAGGGATAAGTGAAGATCTACATCAGGAACAAGGAGGGAAGAAAGATCTACATCAGGATCATCTGCTCCTGCCACCCGAGGCAGTTGCTTCACCTTGCCTCGTAGTTGGGCCGGCCTGCTGAGCTAGGTGGCTCAATGGTTTGACTCAGTATAAGGTAGCTTGCTAGGCTCCCCCCTCCCTTTTTTGCAGTTTGTTGTAAAAGAATGCAATTTCCTATAGGTTTGAAAATCCAAAGTGGAACAAATCTTTATCAAATGCATTATGAATGCAGGTCCTCCCCCCTCCCTTTTTTTTTTTTTAAAAAAAGAGATGTATTCAGCCAACAGTTGCCCATAGCACTGAGACCTCACATCAAAATAACGATATGCAAATCAATTACACGCACACTGAAACTTCAAAGCAATGCTATAATGTGCTTGCATCCTTGATACATGATACTATTATTAACAATCTGTATTAGACATAATTTGGCAAATGCTAATTATGGATTTTAATTAATAGTTTCATTTGAATAAGACATGAGGATTTCACACTTTGGGGGACTAATGAATTTGCTTAGGATTTATTTATTTTTTTAAATGAAAAACACCCCTCCCCAATTCCTTCATTTCCTTCAAATGGAGCCACTATATCTTCCTTCTCTACAGGAGGAGGAGAGTCAATGTTTGGCTTTCTGATCTTACTTCTTAAACTAAATAAAACTTGCCGCATTGATCCTGAATAGCGCTTTTTAAAATATGTCCTTGTAGACGATGCTATAAATGCCAGAGTTTTTAGCAATCAGAATTTATGGTGACTCTCAATTTTTATTGCACTATAAAAAATGCCTAGTCATGATGAAACCTCCAGCTGCATTTTCTGTGAAATGCAAGAAATGTTTTGGAATAGAGAAAGCCAGTCACTTCAGCAGAGCCAAACATTTTCAACTTCTGTAGTGGATTCCTCTAAATTCAAAAAGACTTCCAGAAACTTCAGCAATCCTAGGGCATTCCTAAAGTTCTTTTGCCCTGGGTTTTTGCATAGAAGGATTTGGGATGGATGTGTGACCGTTTCTGTTTCTCCCTCTCCTTTGTTCTTCCAATATTAAGTTCAATTTGCCACTTTGCCACGTCATTTTGTGATATAAGTAGGTTGTGCACAGCCTTTCTGATCCACCTGTGTAAGGTAAAGGGGCCCCTGACCATTAGGTCCAGCCGTGACCAACTCTGGGGTTGCGGCACTCATCTTGCTTTATTGGCCGAGGGAGCCGGCATACAGCTTCCGGGTCATGTGGCCAGCATGACTAAGCCGCTTCTGGTAAACCAGAGCAGCGCACGGAAACGCCGTTTACCTTCCTGCCAGAGTGGTACCTATTTATCTACTTGCACTTTGACGTGCTTTCGAACTGCTGGGTTGGCAGGAGCAGGGACCGAGCGACCGGAGCTCACCCTGTCACAGGGATTTGAACCACCAACCTTCTGATCGGCAAGTCCTAGGCTCTGTTGTTTAACCCACAGCACCACCCATGTCCAAAAAGAGCACAGTGAAGACAACTGCCAGAAGTCAAGAGGCAGGGAGTTCCAAAGTATAGCTTCTGCCACACTAAAAGATCAATTTATTACACATGTAGAATGCGTGTTATGTGGCACCTTTAACAGAGCCAGCAAATAAATATTTCCCTTTAATATAATGCATTTTTGTATCTTTTCATGAATTTTTATATCATTTCCCCCCAGTGCTTTTCCCCCTAGAAAAATAAGTGCTGGTACTCACCATGAAGTAGTTACAGTAAGTGCCACACTTTTTAACAACAACAACAACAAGGTTCCCCAGTACCCCCTGGAGAAAAAAGCACTGATTTCCCATAATATTTGCAATTTTGTACACATTTTGAGTGTATGGGGTGTGATGGGAAGGGTAGTACTTCTGGTGGGGGACACATCATTCTCCTACTGGGGTAGTTTGTCCACCTTTGGTCCCCTGGACTCAGCTCTCACCTGTGGCTCCTAGAATCTGTCAGCAAGTGGCAGAGGCAACAACCCGAGACAAGCTTTGAATAGCTGGCTAGACCAGGTGAGAGTAGCCAATAGGTCTCAAACCCTCGGTGAGTTAGGGACTTCCTCTCCATGCGAAGGTAGGCTCTGGTGAATTGAGCAGATGAGATCATGGGTCCAACAGTCAAGAAGGCTCTGATGGTGTTTCCTGCTTGGCAGGGGGTTGGACTCCATGGCCCTTGTGGTCTCTTCCAACCCTATGATTCTATGATTCTTCTATGATTCTAAGGCAGTCTCTGCACTTGCTGTAGAGGGAAGTGAGAAGCAGATGGGGCTTGTCTATCTGGGAAGGTAGCCCATCTAGCAGAAGAAAAACTCTGACCCTAAACTTCTCCTGGCTTTCAATTATACAGTTGTACCTTGGTTCCTGAATGCCCTGGAACACATACGTTTTGGCTCCCGAATAATCAAAAACTGGAAGTGAGGATTCCAGTTTTCAAGCGTTCTTTTGGAAGCTGGACGTCTGGCAGGGCTTTCGCAGCTTCTGATTGGCTGCAGGAGCTTCCTGCAGCCAATCAGAAGCCACACTTTGGAAGTCAAACGTTTTGGAAGTCAAACGGACTTTCGGAACGGATTCCGTTTCATTTTCAAGGTATGACTGTACTGATTCATGAGAAAGGCTTTGGGAGTAAACCCTGAGGAAAAATCTGTATCTGCTGCCTTGTGGGACATCTTCAGGAAATGAAAAGGCTAAGGAAAAAACCCTACACAAATCCAGAGTTGAGCCCCTAAGACAATTTGATAGCATTTTGTACGCCTCATTCTGGCAACTCCTGCAGCCAGCTGGTGGCAAGTGTATTGCTCTGCTTTCCTTTGGACCACATCAGCAAGGCTGAGAACAGTAGGGTCTTGTCATCTGGGCAGTCCAGGACCTCCATACTCATTGCTCAGGCTTGTGCTCTGCGAAGGCTAACCGATAAAAAACAATGTGGGAAACAGCAGTTTTGAGTTTCCGGTCTCTGATGCCACAGTGGGGGCTCTGACTCTCCAGCGATTTGACTTTACTCTAGAGGTGCATTCCATTCTTTTTTGAGGCAGATGGAGGGCAACAACAAGAAAAATGCCAGTTGCCCCTAATATTTGCATTTTTGTACACATTTTGGGTTGATCGGAGGGCTGCAGCACAAAATCCAGATAAGTTCAAATTTAGAAGAAAGACTGTGTTTGTGTTCTTTTGTTTCAGGAACTGAAAATTAAGGAAGGTGTACACTGAGATGCAAGAAGAACCCATTTCTACCTTATCCCTAGGAAATGTCATGGGTAGGATTGTGATTAATCAACCCCCAACGTGGTGTAGTGGTTAAGAGAGGTGGACTTGTAATCTGGTGAACCAGGTTCGCTTCCCTGCTCTTCCACATGCAGCTGCTGGGTGACCTTGGGCTAGTCACACTTCTCTGAAGTCTCTCTTTTTTATAATAATTTTTATTGGTTTTTTTAACACATATTTAAGACAAACAATACACAATACAATAACAAACAAACACATAAACATGTAAAATTTCAAAACCTTCTTTTCTTGAACCCTGTTTCTCCGACTTCCCCATACCTTCCCTTTCTGCATCCCTATTTTCAAATTTCTTCCAGCAAATCCTCACTTTAAAATTTAACTAATTAACCTTTTGTTCCTCCTGTCTTTTACCAACTCAGTACAACTGTAACCTCTTAATTTCCCTAACCTTGGCATTTTAGCATTCATTTATTTTATAATAGTTCTTAAGATAGACTTACACACTTCTCTGAAGTCTCTCAGCCCCACTCACCTCACAGAAGGGAAGGGAAAGGAGATTGTTAGCCACTTTGAAACTCCTTAAGGGGAGTAAAAGGCAGGATATCAAGTCCAAACTCTTCTCTTCTTCTTCCACTGCAATCTCTCTTCTGGTCATTTGTCCTATAGCTGGGTTTTCCAGGTGCATCATGGGTAGGGGGTTGGGGGGTTGGGAGGGACTGGAGAAGGAGGGTAAATTAGAAAGAAGAAAGCAGTGCATCACAGCCTTCTTTTGCTAGTTGTATGGGTTTTGGGGTAGCAGTCTGTATCTAGTACAGCCAGCCTGGGTCTAGCAAAGCTAACCTGAGCTGTCAATCAGTCAACCGGGCCATTATGATCACAATGATTTTTCATATATACATACACACATACATACTGTAAACACAACTAAACATTACAGTGATCATGCCTAGTGTGATTCTCTCCCCACCCCAGCAACGAAATTAAACAACTGTCTCTGGATGGCATAATTAAAAAAAGTCTCTTAATCACAGCACAAGTTAGCAAGATATGGACAAGACGTAATTACATAGTGAAAATTGTCTCAGCTCTGCTAACTCTGGTATTAAGATATTTCACAAGAACATGGCAAAAACAATGTCACATTATTCCTCCAATTCATTAATAAGCTGTTTTTGCACACTATTCTTCATGGTGTATTAACTTGTGACAGAGGTCAGGCCTACATTAAATTATAGAATAAATTACTATAGTTAACAGTGGTATTTGACAGCTTTTTAGGTGTCTGCTATACAGAAAATGTTCTGCATAAGGTTATTTTTTTGTATTTAAAGAATTGTGATTCCTGGTCCCTTTGATGCAAAAAAGTGAGACATGGAATATTTTTTTTATCTCAATACCTTAATGTATCCCCACCTGAAATAATTAGATTCATAAAGTACAGATATTGAGAAAGCAACAAAAAAATATATTTATTTATTGTATTCATATCCTACCTTTTTCTCCAAGGTGCTACATGGTTCATGCCTCCTCATTTAATCCCCAAAACAACCCTGTGAGGTAGGCTGAGAGGCAGAAATTGGCCCAAAGTCAACCAGTGAGCTTTGGTGTAGTGGTTAAGAGAGGTGGACTCGTAATCTGGTGAACTGGGTTCAATTCCCTGCTGCTCCACATGCAGCTGCTGGTGACCTTGGGCTAGTCACACTTCTCTAAAGTCTCTCAGCCCCACTCACCTCACAGAGTGTTTGTTGTAGGGGAGTTACAGATAGGTAGCCGTGTTGGTCTGCCATAGTCAAAATAAGCTTTCGTGTGCATGCTGTGTATCTGAAGAAGTGTGCATGCACACGAAAGCTCATACATAAGCATTTATACTACACTTTATGCTGGCTGAAGCTGACAGGAGTTGTAGTCTAAAATAGCTGGAAGAAGTGTGCATGCACACGAAAGCTCATACCAAGAACTAACTTAGTTGGTCTTTAAGGTGCTACTGGAAGGAATTTTTTTATGTTGTAGGGGAGGAAGGGAAAGGAGATTGTTAGCCACTTTGTGACTCCTTAGGGTAGCAGGATATCAAATCCAAACTCCTCCTCCTCCTCTTCTTCTTTGTGGCAAAGGATTTGAACCCTGCTCTCCTAGTCCGATATGCTAACCACTGCATCACACTGTCTCTGTGCATCTGCTGTTTTAATATTACCACTAGAGCAAGTCCCATTAAGTCCCATTAAATTCAGTGAGACTTACATGTGAGTAAACATTTACAGGTCTACACTGTTGGAACACTTTTTTAAAAAAATGAAACAAAGGAAAACTATATTAAAATATGAAACCATTGGGTGAAATTCAAAGGTGTCCCTTGACCAGTAGGAAAGAAGCTGCAGGCTTCTCTGTGTCCCCCCCCCCCCTCCACAAAAAAAGAATCTTCTCCAGAGGCATAGGAGCCAACGACTAGGGGCCAAGGGGGCTTTGCCCCCCCATAAAATATTTGAGGAGCCTGCCTCTCCCAAGTTGATGGGCATTGCCATTCAAATGGTGTGTGTGCACCACATCATGTGATCGATTATGCAGGGTGGGGCTTACCTGCCCCCCGACTTTTGTTCAAGTTGGCATTCCTGTCCAAAAGGTTGGAGATTGTCTGAAGCAGATTTTGAGGGTGAGGCTGGCCGCAGGATGGTGAAGTCCCATCATGGAAGGAAAAGGATGTTCATCCATGGTTGGACGCCAGCACGATCATGTACTAAAGGAAGAAGAGGAACTTTGAAGTCCCAATTGACAAGAAAATTTCTTTTGAGCAAGTGGGAGGACATGACTGGATGCCACCCATAAAACTGAATCACCTTTGTGCTTTATTTCACCGTTTCCTGTCTTTCTTCTGCAAAATGGAGCTCACAATCCTTTTTTAAAAAAAATCTACTCCAGTGAAACAAACCAGATAAATAAGCAATCAGATCCAGGAGTCAATAAATATGAAATAGGTTAATCACAAAAACGAAAACCAATCAATTTTATTTCAATTGAATTAAAGAAACCTAATTTTCAGAGTAGATATGGCCCTGCTGTGGTGTCACAGTCTACATATTTCATTGCCCCCTACGTTTTCATGTGTGTGGGTGTGCATCATACATTTCTTGACCTCCAATTTCATTGAAGGCCGGTGTCTTTTAAATCTATATTCATTCTCTCAGGATTTTGAGCATAACATTTCTGATTAGACACAATGAAGTTCAGGGTTATCCTGCCATGGCAATAGAAACTCATCCAATTTATAATCAGCGTTCTGCACATGTAAGCAGATGAATCCCTGTGTGCTTTATCTTCATACCATCCTCTGCCTATATTAATCACATCTGATTTGTGGGCAATCTGGAGCGCCCAACTTAGGCGCAAAGGAATGTAAATGCAACTCCCTTGCCTCTTTGCATTGCAAGAACTAAATTAGAAGTGAACCAAATATTTGCCATGTGTGGTTGACCCAAATCCAAACATTGACAGGAGAGTCAGGCAACCCATTGCCCTGTTGTTTCCTCTTCTCTGTGGAAGGGGTTCCTCTCACCTATAATATCCACCATGATTCACAAGTTCTGTTTTCCCTGGGTACAAGTCAATTGCACTTGTGTTCAGCTACTCATGAGAAAGTGTTCACTTGTGATGATTTTAAGGATTTTGTTTGCTTAGCAGTTTACAAAGTCCCTTGGTTCACACCCCTCAAATCAGAACTCAGAATGGACTACAGAGATTTCCGATTTTGTCTTGAGAATTTAAAGCTGCTTGTGGAAACTACTAAAAGTTGTGCGTCATAACAATGCTACACCAGGAAGTATTTTTCGCTCTATAACACGCACCCGACCATAACACGCACGTAGTTTTTAGAGGAGGAAAATCTGTAGGCATGCCACCCGTAGGCATTCCCTCCACAACACGCACAGACATTTCCCCTTACTTTTTAGGAGGAAAAAAGTGAGTGTTATGGTGCAAAAAATACGGTATACCCTCCAATGGGTTGAGTCCCAAAACTGGGATGCACATCTGCCTGTCTGTGCTCCAGTGCAAGTCATGTGACCCACACGGATCTCAGTGCAAAATCACATGAGATCACAGCGACCAAAATGGCTGCTGTGCTCTCACAGTGGGGAAAAAGGGATGTCCCAGTTTTTCTGCAACACTTGTGGGGTATGCAGGAAGCAGCTGAGTGTCACTTCCTGTGTAACTGGACACGTAAGAAAAAAGGAGACTGCTAGACAGCTAACCTTTACTACTGTGCACATACAGTGGTACCTCAGTTTAAGAACAGCCCTGTTTACGAACTTTTCGGTTTACGAACTCCACAAAACCGGAAGTAGTGTCCCGGTTTGCGAACTTTACCTCAGTCTAAGAACGGAAGCTGAATGGTGGAAGGGCACCAGTGGCGGGAGGCCTCATTAGGGAAAGCATGCCTCGGTTTAAGAACGGTTTCAGTTTAAGAACAGATTTCTGGAATGGATAAAGTTTGTAGACCGAAGTACCACTGTAATAACACAGGAAGCAATGTGCAGCCACTTCCTAGACTATGCTAAAAGCATTTGTACCCAGTGCAATAGGCACTACCCTTTGTAGCTTTTCCAAGCATCTATAAGCTGTTATGAAACAACAAATGACAGCAGTCCTTGGACCATCTCATGTGTAGTGCTAACATTACTTACATTTACTATTTTTAGAAATTGCCTTTTATACACAGATTTTTAAAGGAATCATAGTGGGTAGGATTATGGTCCTCCACCATGCTGTCTCTACAGTGGCCTCCTGGCAGATAGGAAGCACCACTGGTTTCCTCCCACCTTTGTTCCCCATTTAGATCTTTATTCCCCACCTTGTTCCGGATGCATATCTTCACCCACCCCTTTCTCTCTGATTGGATACTATTTTGTGGTTCATCTCAGGTGCCCAAATGTATTGGGCCAGCCCTGCTTGAGGACAATATCCTTCAACCATGGTGCTTCCCCAGTAGCTGGTACTGAAAGGCATGTGGTTTCTGGAGCCTATTATCAAGGAAAACCTCATGATATCCAGGTTGGACAACAGAACCCATCGGCTGACCTAAACAGGGATGAAGCATCCAGGCACCCTCAACTAGTGTGAAGTGTCAAAGCTCTCAGAAGTTGAGAGAGAGGTCATTGATTAACAAGAGTGGAGGTTAGTGCCAAGGTCTCGCTCGGTAAAAGCACAGTGCTGGAAATGTGCACACAACCCCTCAACCCATTGCTGCCACATCAGAAAGTCAATAAAAGAGCAGGGCCTCCAGGTGCTGAGTCAGCTTCTTGTTTGTCAGACAATGGCAAATGGATGGCAATTCTTTAACACAGGACTCAGCAGGTCGATGGGAGGATGCTAAAGTCACCTTGCCAGGTATATCTGACAAGGAAATTCAATGTCTATGGCTTACTTTTAGCAGCAGGAAAGGCTGGAGCTGATTGCTGTTACTGGAGAGTGGTAGCAGCAAGACCAGGAGATGATTAGGTGGGAAGTTATTGTGCAATTCACACACACACACACACACACAGAGAGAGAGAGAGAGAGAGAGAGAGAGAGAGAGAGAGAGAGAGAGACTTCAGAGATATACACACTGCAGGGATGGACAAATCTGTCAGTTTCAGTTTCTCTCCATTTCTCATTTCCCCCATATTTTCCCGAATTCACATGGACCAAGACATAAACTGAAACTCAGCTATCCTTAGAAATACATATCTCCTCCAGGTTTTGTGTTGCAGTTTTCAAAAACAACAACAACAACACCCAAAGGCATACAAAAAGTGTATATTGGGAGAAATAACATACGAACCTTATTATTATTATTAGTTATTAATTATTATTCTTATTACCATTTCATATTCCACACATATGTCTCAAGCCAATGCACAATAAAAACAGATGAAGAGCAGTTAAAGAAAACACGAAAAGCAAGCAAGGAATACATACAAATAGGCACACCCTTAGCAGAGACTCATTCATCCCAGCTAGGAAAGTCTGACGGAACAAAAATATATCCAATTCTTTCTGGGGGTAGAAATGCATTTTATTGCAAAATAAATGTGTGTACAGTGGTACCTCGGGTTACATATGCTTCAGGTTACAGATACTTCAGGTTACAGACTCTGCTAACCCAGAAGTAGTACCTCGGGTTAAGAATTTTGCTTCAGGATGAGAACAGAAATTGTGCTCTGGTGGTGCGGTGGCAGTGGCAGGCCCCATTAGCTAAAGTGGTGCTTCAGGTTAAGAACAGTTTAAGGTTAAGAACGGACCTCCAGAATGAATTAAGTACTTAACCCAAGGTACCACTGTATCTGAAGACTTTTAAAAGAAGAAGAATTTGCAGGCTGATGTGGAAATGTGGGCAACAGAACTGGAGACTGAAACAGAACTGAAAAACTGGTGAAATTGACAGATTCATACACCTCACTAACGTGCTCCATCGCCACTGCTGCCACTTATTTGATGACACCCCTCCTTTTTCTTATGGGTTGACAACTGACAACCAGATTTGGCCCAAGAGATCTGCTGGCAAAAAGCTCTGGGATAACAACCTCAATACCTTGATCATAGAAACAAGCCCTAGCAGAACTCTAGCGCCTTGTCTTGAAAAATTTTCTTCTTTCAAGGGACCATTGAACTATGTTAACAGGGACACTACTTCAGCCAAGCTGATAAGCGGCATTCAGAACACACCAGCTTCCTAACCAATGCCATAAATTTTGTGGGCAGTTCACTAGCTTGCTCCCAGATGGATAAAGAGTAAAGAAAATTCTAAATCCATCCAAACCTTCTGCAATCATTATCGATCCCCTTGGGAGCTGGCGAAGTTCAGAATGTAGTTTAAATGGGGGATTAGTTTAAAATAGATTCCTTTCTGTATTATGGCAAATCGGTACAAACTGGGAGGAAATCGATTTTCAAGTTATCCATGCAGGAGTTTGCACCAGTTTTAAGTGACTTGTTTGGAGAACTGGTTTTCATTCTCTCAGCATAATTTGTGTGTGTGCGCGTGCGTCTGCACAGAGAGATGACAATAATGCTTGATGTCATTAGAAAGCTTTGAGTACATGTTTTGCATGGGTGAGACTCTAGATTCAATCAACGTTCCAACTTAAGAAAGTGGGGTTGTAGTCTTGAGGAAAAACCTGGAGGATCCCAGATAGAATTGGCAACACTTTGACAAGATGGACCATTGGTGTTAACTCAATATATTTCCCAGAAAAAAATGAGGGTCCTCCAGAAAGCTACATATATCAAAAAAAATCCAATGAAAATTAATAAAGAAACTCAAAATACTGGTATTCATACAATATTGGAAAATGCCAATGGTTGTAAACCATTGAAACTTGCCAAATGCCTGAAGTAGATTGAGTGTCTTGCAAAAGAAGGATCGCAACACCCCTTGAGAAAAGTTTACAACATTTAGGTGTGGGGGTTAGTGTAGAGAAAATGAAAGTAAGAGGAGACAAGACAGAAGTGTATTCAGTTATGCAGGATTTGGAGGATTTTTTTTTTCTTCCTCCCTCATAATGCTAAAAATTGGGGGCATCCAATGAAGCTGGCCCTCCTTTCTTTAGAGAATGGCAGATTCTCTAAAAGTCTCTAAGATCAGAGAGTCATAGAATTGTAGAGTTGGGACCACAAGGGTCATATCAGCCAATCTTTTGCCCAATGTGGGGCTCGAATCTGTGGCCCTGAGATTAAGATGATCATGCTCTGGCAACTGAGCATGTATCAGTGCTTATGTTACTACCAGCAGCCAGGTTGGTAACAATCCGATACTGGAAATCATCAAAAGTTCATTGGCGGAAAGCATGGTTTACTAATATATGGAACACTGTTTTATCTGAATGTCTGGAAAGACATAGGCATGTAGTCCGAGTCAAAGCCAAATCAGATAGTTTTGATGCAACTTTTTGAAATCAGATAGTTTTGATGCAATATATATATATATATATATATATATATATATATATATATATATATGGAGTAGTCATATAAGCACACATCCCGTGCTTCACTCCTTGTTGTGGTTGAGTTATGTATTCTTTGCTATATGTAATGGCATCTCTGTAATTTGCTTTTTTATATACTGAATATGCTCTGTGTTTGGTTCTGTTACTGTTGACATGGTTACATTTTAGTTTGTATATATCTTTGAGCCAGATCTTTCTCTCTCTCTCTTTTTCTGTCTCTCTCTCTCTCACACAATGAAAGTAAGGTTTCAGAGGAGACAACAGAAAGCTTGTCTTCACACAGTGCATTCACTCCCATAGAATGCAGTGATGACCATTAATTTGGATGTCTTTTAAAGAGGATTAGAGATTAGGATTAGAGAAATACATAAGGCTGATGATAAGGCTACCAATGGCTACTAGTCTTAAGGGATAGTTTCTACCTCCATTGTGAGAGAATATCTCTGAATACCAGTTTCTGGCAATCCCAGATGGAAAGAATGCAGGAGTCCATGGGTCCTGCTTCCAATGGGCCTCTGGTTGGCCACTGTGAGAACAGGATGCTGGACTAAATCAGCCTTTGGCCTAATCCATCCATTTCTTCTTTGATGTCTGCTTAATGTTAATTTAAAGCAAGGTAACAGAGTGATGGGTGAACTCTCAGAAGCTCTCCTAAAATTAACTCAGGAATTAGTTGAGTCCCCTTGAGAGAGAAATAAATAAAAGGAACTTTGGTAATGTTTGTGTTCCAATCTTTGTTGTTGTCGTTTAGTCGTGTCTGACTCTTTGTGACCCCATGGACCAGAGCATGCCAGGCACTTCTGTCTTCCACTGCCTCCCACAGTTTAGTCAAACACATGCTGGTAGCTTCGAGAACACTATCCAACCATCTCGTCCTCTGTCATCCCCTTCTCCTTGTGCCCTCCATCTTTCCCAACATCAGGGTCTTTTCCAGGGAGTCTTCTCTTCTCATGAGGTGGCCAAAGTATTGGAGTCTCAGCTTCAGGATCTGTCCTTCCAGTGAGCACTCAGGGCTGATTTCCTTAAGAATGGATAGGTTTGATCTTCTTGCAGTCCATGGGACTCTCAAGAGTCTCCTCCAGCACCATAATTCAAAAGCATCAAAAGCATCAATTCCAATCTTAGGGCTCTGGAAAATCACTTCCTATCTCTGCTAGCCTTTTCCTTCCCCAAAAGCCTCACTGAAAGCCAAAACAATATTCCTTCCCTTTTCTTAAATAGAAGCTGTGGTAGCAAGGAGAGCAGCAGTGGATGTGTGAAGTCTTCAGTACTCACCAAAAAGGCAATGGAGACAGCACCTGTGAATACCAAACAAGAGCACAGATTTGGCCCTCATACTAAACATGGATTTCCGACTAAGTCACTAGACTGAACACAAGTGGCTGCACCAGGGCAGGACTGTGTTCCTGGTCCATTCCCTCCCAACTCTGCCGCTGTTGGGATGACACAAACCATAATGTACCATGGCTTATGAGATGCCCAAACACACATCCTTGATGGATTGTACTCTAAGTAACTGCATCATTTTCAGTGAGGTAAAACCCTCCTGCTGCCTTTTCAGCAGCTTCCACTCCAAACAACTAAATTGCTCCTGAAATGCAGAGGCAACTGAAAGAAAGAAAGAAAAAACACTGTGTGGGTGCTTGGTGAAGGGAATTGCTGGAAGAGAAGCTATCAGATAGAGGACTCCTGCAAATACATGGGGCTGGAATGCGCACAGCTCTACATTTCAGTTTTGTTAAGTCCCCCCCCCCCTTTTTTGTACAGTCAAAAGCAGTGTACATTCCAGCCAAAGTGAAGCACTTCTAACCTCAATTTGTTTCAGTGTGCACATTGAGCATGTGCTTAGCCTCCTTGACATCAACCTGACTTAAGTGTTTCACTTTGGCTGGACCATTTATTTGCTTTTGCTTCCAAAAAAGGTACCATATTGTTTGCTCTATAAGACTCACTTTTTCCCTCCTAAAAAGTAAGGGGAAATGTGTGTGCGTCTTATGGAGTGAATGCAGGCTGCACAGCTATCACAGAAGCCAGAACAGCAAGAGGGATTGCTGCTTTCACTGTGCAGCGATCCCTCTTGCTGTTCTGGCTTCTGAGATTCAGAATATTTTTTTTTCTTGTTTTCCTCCTCCAAAAACTAGGTGTGTCTTGTGGTCGTCTTATAGAGCGAAAAATACGGTAACTTGTATTCATTTCTTCTTCTTCTTCTTCTTCTTCTTCTTCTTCTTCTTCTTCTTCTTCTTCTTCTTCTTTGTTCTGTTAGATAACAATAAATGACCATATTGCATGTGCTCACGACAGTTTTGAAAGATACTGCTCTCCCCCCCAAAAAACAAAGAGGCAACTCATGAAAGGTGCTAAATAAACCTGTTTCATTTACTTGCAAATGTTTGTCAATTTCTTGCCTAGAATATAACACAGTCAGATGCAGCATTCACTTCTTCCCTCTTGAATGAGGAGCTTCTTTATATTTTAAGAGGACACATTGATGAAATGTAGATTCTGGCTCTTCCTTTGAGTTTCAACATTGCAGGCAGTGACTTACTCATTGCAAAAAAAAAAAAAAAGACAAAAGACAAAAAGGGCTTCAATTTGCATAAAATATTCAAATGCTAAATTATATGAATAGTTTTCCCAGCCACTCGGGGCAGCGCCCAACAGAATAGTAAAAGCACGATAAAACAGCGAACATTAAAAACTTCCCTAAACAGGGCTGCCTTTGGATGTCTTCTAAAAGCCAGAGAGTTGTTTATTTCCTTGGGAGGGCATTCCACAGGGAGGGTGCCACTACCAAGAAGGCCCTCTGCCTGGTTCCCTGTAACTTCGCTTCTCACAGTGTGTAAACCAGCAGAAGACTGTCAGAGGAGGAGGACCTCAATGTCTGGCTGAGTGATGGGGGTGGAGACGCTTTCAAACAGAGGATGCTTTCAGACTGGTGTTTGCAAAATAAACCCCCACCATCCAGCCTGGACACTGAGGTCCAGCTCTGAGGGCCTTCTGGAAGTTCTGTCACTATGAGAAGTGAGGTTACAGGGAACCAGGCAGAGCGCCTTCTTGGTAGTCAAACCTGCTCTATGGAACTTCCTCCTGTCAGATGTCAAGGAAATAAACATCCCGTCAGATGTCAGAGAAATAAACAACTATCTGACTTTTAGAATACATCTGAAGGCAAACCTGTAAAGGGAAGCTTTTTTAATGTTTGATGTTCTGCTGTGTTTGATGTTTTAATTGTTGGAAGCCACCCAGAGTAGCTGGGGCAACCCAGCCAAATGGGCAGATTATTATTATTATTATTATTATTATTATTATTATTATTATTATTATTATTATTATTCCCAGGACCAACCTAGAAGCCCCTGCCTCAGGAAAAACCAGCCATTGGGTCTACTTGAGCAGCCCCACATAAAGCATGTTACAGTAATCAAGGTTACCAGTGCATGGACCACTGTGATCAGGCCATCCAGGTCCAGGAATGGTTGCAGTTGGTCTATCAGGTGAATCTGGTGAAACTCCTGGGAACTTGGGCCTTTAATAACAATGATGGATCTGGGAGCATCCCCAAGCAGCAAGCCTGCTCCTTCAGAGAGAGTGCAATCCCACCCAGAACAAGCAATTGACTTATTTCCCAGATACACAGGAAGCCCCATCCCACCAGACCTCTGTCTTTTCAGGATCCAGTGCCAGTTTATTGGACTTCATCTAGTCCAGCACTCCATCCAGGCACTGTTCTGGAGCTTTAAAAACAAACTAACCTGTAACTATTGCAGAGCAGCCCCATAGGAAACTGTCTTCAACCATTGCCTCTTGCCGGAGGTAGCAGATCTGTGGCTTTGCACCCATGCGCCACAAACAGCATGCACCAGAAAGGTGAGAACAGACAATTCTAGGAAAAAGAGGAAAATAAAGAGGCACAAGCTGTCTGATGCTGTTGGATTAAATTAGACCATAATGATTACCATGTGCCTTCACAAAAGGCATTTTGTAACATTTAAGATTTTTTGCTAATTGAACGAGTACATTACCATGCACAAGAATGTTAGTGAAGGTTGAAAAGGACAAATCAACTATTCTCGTACATCACCATAATTATGCAGCCCCATGTTCGAACAATTACATTTATGTAGACCCACTGTTAAAATCAATGTTACTTGTACAGCTAGTCCTTAATCAATGAAATCAGTCAATTTACCAGGGTCACATCCTTCTTCTTAATTAAGACAGTGATATCTCTGGAGCACAGGGTCTCAAAGAGATAAATAAGTACAGAGGTTGGGAAATGTCAAAGAGGTGACTCCCTGATTTCACTCTCAACCAACTTGGGAGGAAATAAGACAGTTCCCTCAGTTCAAGGAAGCGTCATGATCTTCTAAAGAGATGGCTTAGCATTCATTAAGGAAAGAGCAGGTAGCAGCATCTGACAGGAACAGCACTAATGAGCAAAGAGGGCTTTCAACATACACATCCTTCATAGTCATCGCCGGAATTATGAAGGTTGTACCACCTAAGCCAATTTTAATTAGCGCGAGCATGGACCTCTTTGGACAGTTAGCCTTTCTTTCCAAAAATCCATTTCAAGATGGTGTCAGGGTGTTGTCATAATCAAAATGGCAAAGTGATGGAATAACCTACTTAAAATGTCTGCGGCGCTGCAGCGGCAATGGCAAAAATCCTCTAATGACACATGTAATAAGAGTATTACCTGGAGGACTCTTGACAATGCACTCGGCAGTGTCAGCAGCGCTGGCACCAATGCCAGAGGTCTTCTTCAGAAGAGGGCACGGGTCTCCTGGGTCCTGGCCCAAACTTCCCATCGTGTACAGTAAGCTATGGCTCCATTGGGAAAGGATGGGGAACGGAAGATAGAAGAGTCTGAGCAGTTAAGAAATACAAATGTAACTTGAGAAGATTTTCCCCATTCCACATATTTCTTTTCTATTGTCAAAGCAAGCTCAGTTTTTCCTGCACAAGAACCTGAGAAGAGCCTTCTGGATGAAGCCAATGGCCCATCTACTCCAGCATCCCATTATCACAGCGGTCAACCAGTGGCCTGTAGGAAACCAGAAATGTATTTAGAACTTCTTTGTTGTTATTAGTCTTTACATTTTTAGTAATGTGCTCTTCACATTCTTTTCTTTTCTGCATCCATTATTGTCCACTTGCATTACCTCAGTTCCCTCCTTAATCTGGAAGGTTCTAAGAGCCAAGTGTCATTGAAGCCCCCTGTCCGTATCAGCAGTGACAACAGTGGCAGCAGGAAGACCCAGTGGACTGGGGAGATGACTCTGAAGAAGTTCTGATTCTCAGTACTTCCCTTTACCACAATCACCTCTGGGCAGCAGAGCCAGGAGTCACATGATACCACCCCTTGAATTAACAGAGAGGTGGGCACAGAGAGTTGTCAATGTGCAGAATGAAATAATAAGGAGTGTTCTGCTAGATCGGACCAAAACCTTATCGGTTGCAGAACTTTGCTTCCACAGTGGCAAACACCTTTGAGAAGGCCACAGAACATGAGCACAATAGCACTTGCCCCTCTTGAGATTCCCAACAACTGGAATCTGGAAGCAAACGGCTTTCAACAACAGAGGTATGTGGAACACAGCCATTGTTGCTGCTAGTCATCTATAGCCTTGTCCTCCATGTATTTGTCCAATCCTTGTTTAAAGCCATCAATATACTTGGCCTTTGCTACACCTTCCACAGTTGAACTTTGTGCAATGTGAAGAACTGCTTCCTTTTGTCTGTCCAGAATCTTCCAGAAAGAGAGATTATTCTGTGGGCTACAGAGAGTAAAGTGGGGAACAAAAGCTATTGGATTTAAAAGAAAACTGAAAACAGTAAGTTGCCTTCTTTCATGGCTGAAAAAGCAATCTGGCCCCTCTTGAGAAGTGACTTCAGAGTGATCTGAATTGTGTATCTTTGCTCTACCTAAACTAAGGGAAGAGGACTTTTTTTTTAATCATTACGCCTTCAAATTGTGTTTAACTCCTCTAGGTTTATTTGCCTCCATATTGAGGGATTTTCAGCAGAAGTCCAAATGAAATGATACAGTGAAACCTGAGGTGAATTGATATGTGGGAGAAATGAGAATTAAAGAATGGGTTTTACCATAGTGCTTTATGCTAAGAAAGAGAATTAGGCACCCCCTCAAAAAAGGGGAAAGAAAGCCAGGAAGCTGGAGGGATTAAAGAAGATATTTTTCTAAATTTGAAGGCAGCTGTTCAACCATCTGTGCTTACCTGTTCCCTTTCTCCTCAACTAACAGAGAGATGCCCTGGCTCTTTACCAACCTGTCTTGTTTCAAATCCAGACTTGTCATGCACTGAATAACCAATGGACTCTCCCCTTCTTCATATTATCGAGAACAGCAAAGGCAATGTGAGACAGACAAGGGTGGGTTGTTTCCCTGAAATAAAATACTTTTTTTCACAGTATCAGAATATAACTCACCAGGAACACAAGTGGAGGAAAACTCCAGTTGAATGCAATCAAACCCTGGTGAGGGCTCATCATTGAGCCTACCTAGGGGCAGCGAAGGCAGCAAATTAGATATACTTTGCAGCCTCCATTGCATCCTCATTGTGCTGTCCGGCAGAGCTTTTCCAGATAGTGTGGGGCCTCCTTCTGGCCTAAAGGAGGTGGCAGAACAAACAGCATCTCACAGCAACTGGTTTGGAAAGCATTTGAAGGATAAAATTGTGTGCATCCACCAGGACATTGACTCCACTGTTACAGCAGAGAGCTGTGCAGTCAGATGGGCAGGGTGCAAATAATAAATCATTATTACTATTATTAATGCCTCTGTGAGAGAGGGTGGTTCCTGCCTGCTTGAAGGAGAAAGTGGTAAACCCAATCCTCAAGGAAACCTCCCTGGATTTGGAAAATCTAAGTTACCTGCCAGCTGCCAATCTCCCCTTCTTGGGAAAGATTCCATTCCTCCTTTACATCTGCAAGTTTGGTAGCGGATGTGCTGGACCATTGTCTTGTCTTGGTAATGGACCGAATGAGAGCCATGAAACTGAACTAAACTGAACTGAACAAACCAGATAAGGCTGAGGCATTGTTAGTTGGTGGCTTCCTAAACCAGAAAGAATGGAAAGTGACCTGCTCTTGATGAAGTTATACTCCCTCGTAAGGAATGAGTACGGAGCTTCTGGTTCCATATTGTTGCTTGAGACTCAGGTGGTAGGGACTGAACCTGCCACCTGGTCCATCCCATGTGCTAATGTATGCAGTGCTGCTTTGGAAACAGCAGGGAAGGATAGTAGCTCAATTGAAGCACATCTGCTTTGCATGCAGAAGGTCCCAGCTTCACTCCCTGGCAGGATTGGGAGAGGCCCCTGTCTTAAACCTTGGAGCGTTGCTCTGAGTCAGTGTAACCAACACTGAGATAGCTCATCAGTGCTGATAGCAAGTCCTTTCGAAGGTGCCTCCGTCATCATAATGGCATCAAGTGATTGGCAGGGGAACAGCCCCTCCCATCTGTCAAATTGGCTCCCGGGGTGAGGGAGGTGGAGATATGGCCTGCTGGCCTGAAAAGGTTCCCCATACCCGATCTCAATAATCCACATAAATTTGCAGGGGTTGCGATGTTATAGAAGAACAGGGAAAGCAGACACAAATAATGGAGAATGGATCATTAGACATTCACAAATGGATCCGTCATCTGTGCTGCTTTTAGAATCACATTTTTCAAACCAAGGGGTCACTCTTTGAACAAACCAGTGGGTGAGCTATGGCTTGCTTGCTACATTTATCAAAAGAGGACAATCTATTTCCTCCTGTTGAGAAAATGGCAAACAGTAAAGAGTTCAATAAAAACCAAAAGAGAGATGGCAACCTCTTGCAACTTCAAAACAAAGACATTGGCGATGATCGGCCATCCATTCAGTATGCCGTTAAACACCCCAGAATAGATGCCTGTCTTTTGTGTGTGGGCAGGTGGATATAGAATCCAACACGCCATCTCCAAAGTAATAACCATTTAAAGAAAATGTCACACATGAGGTTTTATTATTATCATTATTTATCAAATTCATATACCGCCCTATACCCACATGAACATGCATATATTGGTGAAAACAACATTCAAAAACACATTATACTACGGGAAATTACTTAGCAAAAATGCATGTATTAGGAAAAATTCAGACAAAAATGCTAATGAATATATGAGGCCTATTTTTGATGGCAAACTTATGTGGAAAGATGAAGAGTTGAATTTAAGATTGGGAAAATGAGGAGCTGAGAGAAAGACTCTCCTCCCTGGAAGGGAGGGGAGGGGTTGTGGTCGGAGCCCGAGCTCCGGCTAGCAGGGGGCGTGGCCCCCTGCTGCCCGCTCACCTGGCTGGCGCTCACGCCCCCTCGGTGGCCATCCAACCAGGGGCCACGGAGGGGGCGTGTTCAGCAGCATTTTGCTGCAGCGCCAGCCTTCCCCGGCCTCAAATTGATAGATGCACCCATACTTAGATGTAATTCAGCTGCAATTCCTTTTATCCAAGGAGCTCAAGGTGGCATTCACACTTTTCCCATTCTCCATTTTACCCTCATAACCATACAAGGTAGGTTAGGCTGAGAGATAGTGACTGGCCCAAGGTCACCCAGTGAGCTGAGCAGGGATTTGAACCCTGGTCTCCCAGGTCCTAGTCCAGAACTCTAGCCACTTCATCACACCAGTTTCAGATTCAAAAATGTGCTTCCAATTTTGCTTTGAGAGGCTACTTGCTGTTTTCTCCATCAATGTGCAGCAGTGAAATGAATGGTTGTCCTTCTAAATGTTGTTGCTCCAAAATGGTTATTTGCCACTTTTCATCACAAAGTTATGTCTTCCCAGGTGGTGGGATAAAGGTGTGTCAAGAATTGCTGAACACAAAATACTGATGCTCTAATGCCATAGATACTTCACACATGCACACAGTTGTTGAATATGCATTCACACAACTCAAGTACTGTATAGAATTGAATGATATTTGTTTTGATGTATGACTTTTCATACGCTAGGTATCCTAAAGCACTTTACAAAGCATTGAGTTCAATAATGGAGTGCACCGATTGTGTTGGCACCCTTGACTGTCATTATACACTCAGCTGTAGATCATAAATAGTCCTTGTTTAATTTTTTTTTAAAAAAAGCCACACCAATTTGACAGAGAGGATGTCATTCCCATGAACTTACATTTTATGCACTAGTCTTTCATTTTTCAAACAAAGAAAAATGCACAGACCATGTCAGAGATCACAGAGATTAATATAAAATGATCACTGTACATGGTGCTTTAACAGCATCTAAATCAAATGAGAGGAGGGATGTGGGTGGCACTGTGGTCTAAACCACAGAGCCTAGGCTTGTCGATCAGAAGGTTGGCAGTTTGAATCCCTGCAACAGGGTGAGCTCCCATTGCTCGGTCCCTGCTCCTGCCAACCTAGCAGTTCGAAAGCACGTCAAAGTGCAAGTAGATAAATAGGTACTGCTCTGGCGGGAAGGTAAACGGCGTTTCCGTGCGCAGCTCTGGTTCGCCAGAAGTGGCTTAGTCATGCTGGCCACATGACCCAGAAGCTGTATGCTGGCTCCCTCAGCCAATAAAGCGAGATGAGCGCCGCAACCCCAGAGTAGCTGGTAGCTTCGAGAACACTGTCCAACCATCTCGTCCTCTGTCGTCCCCTTCTCCTTGTGCCCTCCATCTTTCCCAGAATCAGGGTCTTTTCCAGGGAGTCTTCTCTTCTCATGAGGTGGCCGAAGTATTGGAGCCTCAGCTTCACAATCTGTCCTTCCAATGAGCACTCAGGGCTGATTCCTTAAGAATGGTTTGATCTTCTTGCAGTCCATGGGACTCTTAAGAGTCTCCTCCAGCACCATAATTCAAAAGCATCAATTCTTTGGTGATCAGCCTTCTTTATGGTCCAGCTCTCACTTCCATACATCACTACTGGGAAAACCATAGCTTTAACTATACAGACCTTTGTTGGCAAGGTGATGTCTCTGCTTTTTAAGATGCTGTCTAGGTTTGCCATTGCCTTTCTCCCAAGAAGCAGGCGTCTTTTAATTTCGTGACTGCTGTCACCATCTGCAGTGATCATGGAGCCCAAGAAAGTAAAATCTCTCACTGCCTCCATTTCTTCCCCTTCTATTTGCCAGGAGGTGATGGGCCCAGTGGCCATGATCTTCGGTTTTTTTGATGTTGAGCTTCAGACCATATTTTGCGCTCTCCTCTTTCACCCTCATTAAAAGGTTCTTTAATTCCTCCTCACTTTCTGCCATCAAGGTTGTGTCATCTGCATATCTGAGGTTGTTGATATTTCTTCTGGCAATCTTGATTCCGGAATGTATTAATGTATACATACATACATACATACATACATACATACATACATACATAGTGACTCCAATAAATGTGCAGATTCTCTCCAGTTAAATGAGCCTGCCCATCTGCTTCAGTTAAAATGGCATCACCATGTCACCCAAGTGACATATGCCCTTTGCTTTCCCCTCTTTGATATCAATGGGGGAATCTGGCTGACCACAGTGAGAAGAGGATGGTGGATTTCTGACTTCTCAAGGGTGATGTGCTAGACGCCTCTGAACCAAGTACTTGGTTTTGAAAGCAAATATCAATATTGTCTACGTAATGGAAGCCTGGTGAAATAGAGAGAGTCCTTAAGATATCTTTGGATACAGGTCCAGTGGAATGCACAGAGAAGAGTGTAGTAAATAAAACAGAGCACAGAGTCAAACAAATTAGAAAGCTTAAAAAGGACTGCAAATGATAACTCAGGGGGATCTTAAGCCTGAAGCCAACATCAGGGAAGTACCAAAGAAGTGCTGTGCCAAAGTGCCTTACTGACAAATTAAAAATTTCTGGGTGGCCCCTACTCAACAGTATTTAAATAACCCAATATGAAATTCCTGGCCTTCTAACAAAAATATACTTGCCTCTAAGATAAGACTACCATACTGGAAAGTGGTCAATGTAGTACAATACATAATAAAGGGATAGGGGGAGTTCCAGGAAATTACAAGTTGCCTAGCTGAAAAACTCTTAGAACATGTTATTAAAGATATAATTACTTTGCATATAGAAGAACAAGTCTTGCTGAAGAAGAACCAGCATGGCTTCCACAAAGGTAAGTCCTGTCTCATTAACCTTTTTGGGTTTTGGGGGAATGTCAGCAAACATAATGGTGGGGGTGATGCAGTCAAGACTGTGTTCGCAGACTTTTCCTAGAAGGGATTTGGCTTAAGAAGGGAAAATACTACCCCTCTCCCTGGGCAAGGATGTTTGCCAGATTTAATGTGTTTATCTTCCCAAATAGTGGTGATTTATTACATTTCTGTCCCACTCTTCTCATGGCTGCTGAGGGTGGCAAAGCAATATTATTTAAAATAAAAAAACATATTCAAAGGCAATGAGAGCATCTACAAACATTTAAAATTGCCCCCTCTGCAGACCTGGCTGTGTAGTGTTAAATGGGGCAATTTGCAGTGGCCTATGGCTATAGGCAATATAGATGTATCATCTTATAAATGATTGGGCCTTATTTCAGCCCACTTGCTTGTACATTGTCTCCTCATTTCCAAGTATATAGTCACAGTATTGGGCTACCTGTACCAATGACATAAAAAGTGAAATTCAGACTGGAATGGCACAAGATATATTGCAGCTGGAGGCAAAGGCAAAGTGGAACCACCATTCCATAGACAAACACTGACCCGAGTGGTAGTCATCACCATGTATGGCTGGGTGTTGGACTACATGATCCTTTGGGTCCCTTCTGACACTACAGTTCTTTGATTCTATGATCTGAAGGCAGTCCTCTATTGGGAAGTTTTTAATGTTTGATGTTTTATTATGTTTTTATATGTTGAAATTATCATCATCATCATTGCCGTCCTTGTTTATCTGTATGCTGCCTTTCCATTGTTAAATCATGCTCAAAGCAGCTTGCAACAAGAAAAGATTTACATAACTGCAAAAATATAATGGAAACAATAAGTAGGCAATAAAATTAAATGATCCTCACGTAATAAGGTCTGGCAGTCAAGTTACAAATATTAATACCAGTACAAAATTAATGCCCCAACAAAAACCATACCCTACCCCAATAGTCCCTAGGCATCTTGAACAGCAAGTCCCACAGGACCTCACAAGTAAGATGGTGCCAAATCTTACTTATGTACTGAAATATACTCGGAGTCAAGTGTGGATTTCATGCTCTTCATTCAGCTCATAGTAGTGAGGAATGGAAGTTCCCCCGAAATGTCTGCTTTATATACATTATTTACACAATGGGCCCCATGTGATTGGCTAATTCAGGGATTCTCCTGTCGGCCAATCAGGTTGCTGATTCACTTCCACCTGGAGTTGGATTGGGTGGCTCCTGCGGACCAATCAGACTGCTGCATTTTGGATCCTATTCAACTCAGTATATAACATGTACTTTTGATGCAGCAGCATCCTAGAATTCACGGCTATCCATTGAAGATGAATGCTGGAAGATTCAGCACACAAGGTGAATACACTACGAAATCTGCTCCCACAAGAGGCAGTAATGGGGACCACCAAGGATGGCATTGCAAGTGAATTAGACAACCTCATGGAAGATAAGGCTCTCAGTGGTAGTTCTGTCCTATCTTCACTGCTGGGAGGCAGTAAAAGAAGAAGAGGAGTTTGGATTTGATATCCTGCTTTATCACTACCCGGAGGAGTCTCAAAGCGGCTAACATTCTCCTTTCCCTTCCTCCCCTACAACAAGCACTCTGTGAGGTGAGTGAAGCTGAGAGACTTCAGAGAAGTGTGACTGGCCCAAGGTCACCGAGCAGCTGCATGTAGAGGAGCGGAGACACGAACCTGGTTCACCAGATTACGAGACTACCGCTCTTAACCACTACACCACACAGTAGGCCTCTCAATGGCAGTTTCCAGAATCACAACTAGAGAGAGTGCTCTTGCACGCCATTCCACCTTGAAGGCTTTCCATTGGCATCTCCTTGGCCACTGTGAAAACAGAACTCTGCAGTAGATGGATCTAATTCAGAGCTTGAGGGGCCGGCTCCATGGTACAACACCTGCCTGATACCTCCCAGCATCTGCAGCCTGGCCCCTCTAGTGCAGAACATGAAATTATCCCAAAACTAGTGTTTGAAGCAGGAAGCAACAGCCAGTCCCCTTGGTTTCTGTACATGGAGTGGAGAAGAGGCAACATCCTTCATATCAGGCAGAAAAATGCCATGGACTAGCCACAACCTTCCTGAAAACTGCTACTCAATAGCATACTGACTCTGAACTTGTAGGAGGTTTCATATATCCATCATGACTAATAGCCAATGATAGATCCATCCTCCATGGACTTGTCTCATTCCTTTGAAAGCCACCTAGGTTAACAGCTATTATCACATCCCATGGAAGCAAAATGTGTCTGAATCATTTTTATGTTATGTAGATTTACATATACGCCTGTACATTTTCTGGAAGTTTAATCCTATGCTGTCATTTTATTTCTGGGTTCAAGCAATGCTGCCGTTTTTCTTTTCTAAACAGGGACGTCTGCTTTCACAACTTCTTTTTTTAATGACATCTACTAAAAACTATCACCCTCAGGAAATTAAGAAATAACAACACACCACTATTCTGTGTTTTACTTATATTCATCATTATCCTACTTATTACAATATTAACATATTTACATGCCCACTTAATGCTGAAATGCAAATAAAACAAAATGCCAGTTAAAATTAAAAGAAGGGCAAATATCTCATCTTAATGCTTTTATTATCTCTCTTACTGATTCCTTCCTCGCTTTTTTTTTTTTTTTGGTAAATACAGAATGCTTCTAATTATACTTTAACAAGCTGATATTAAGCAGTCTGCCTCCTATTGGATCCAAAATGACTTCAAATGACCTACTTTAATTTTATTCATTATCTCTAACTGTTATTAGAACCTGTATTTGACATATGTGGATATTATTTGATCTTTTCAAACCACATTCATTCTCATTAAGAAAGCCCCAAGACACTTGCTTTCAGAATCTTTTTCAAATATTCTGAGATTTTGCTTGTTATGTGAAATGTGACAGGCCTTTCAAGTTCTTTATTATAGTATTTTTTCCCCTCTGATGGCAAGAACCAATTATCCTTCCGCAGTGCTGGTGTGTAGTTTTGAGCTCAATATTTAAGCAATTAGTATCTGTGTCTGCAAATTAATACATCTCTATGGTTAATGCGCTTTTAATCATACAAAATAAGCAAGGATGGTCTTTTTTGGCATTGTTAAAAGTAAAGGGTTGTTTATTGATGTGGAAGGAAAATGAAAATACCTGTGTGGAGAAGAGCGGGTGTAATTTTGAGACGCTTTCTATGACTGTCTTTAATTTTCTTTTCTTGGTAAAGACGGCTACTTAAAGAAACATTTGCCCCAATTCAAAGGAAGCCTGTCTAGCATTTCACACAAACTGAACTTGTTTTCATATTTTTAAACTCAGTAATTGCTGACTATAAAGATGTCTCCCCAATGACTTCAAATCCATTAAAGTTATTTGAACTTTTCAGACAAGCTGAACACTTTGAATTTGAAAAAGTATGTGTGTGTGTGTGTGTGTGTGTAATTTTAGCAGGAATCTGTTTCCTGTCAGAAATTACTCTTAAACGTCATCATTAAATGTCTGTGCTATGAACCTCTGAATCCATAATAGGAGATAGATATTTTAGACTTTGTAAGAAAAATTAACCTTCATCATATATTTAGGTCAATTCTTTGCATTTGAATTTGTCCAGGTATAATGAGCTTCTAAAATTTCTTCCAATAATCATGTGACCCAATTGTATTCTGGTACAATAACCCCATGGACACGCAGTGCTTATCAGTTGAAATAGTTCCTTTAGAAAGGAATGTGATCTATGTGCAGGTTATTTTGCTTGCAAAAATTGACTTCCTTCAGTGAAATCAACCTGAACCCACAGATGTAAGAGAAGTCCATATGCACCATGGGACTACAACCCCCATCATCCCTGACCACTGGTCCTGTTAGCTAGGGATGATGGGAGTTGTAGTCCCAAAACATCTGGAGGGCTAAGTTTGCCTATGTCTGGTTTACCCTGTGCCCTACTTAGCTTCCCAGTTGAGACACCCAGGCTAGGTAAGGAGGCAAAGAAACCACCACTAGTTGAGTAGATAGCTTGTGAGAGGTGCCTCCGAAGCCTCACAATACTTCACAGGAAGTTGATTTACACAAAGTCAATTCACTGGATCCACCTAACTCACTAATGCCCAGACTGACTGGCCACAGCTCTCTAGCTTTCAGAAATGAGACATTGCTAGCTCTGCCTTGAGCAACCAGGGATCGAACCTGTGACCTTCTGCAAGGCAGATGCTCTAACACTGAGCTACAGTCCTTCCCACCGTGGCCATCTGGTTTATCTGTCTTTAGATGCAACTCCATGTAGACATAAAACAGCTTTTTCAGCTTAATGAAAACAGATTTCCCCCCCCCACTTTGTTTTGTAATTTTCCTGTTTCAAAATGTGCAGTGATAATAATAAAAATTAAAGACCCAATGTCAGGTATCTGAGTTCCTTATTACATTCTGTTGTTAATTGCCAATTAATGATTTCTTACTCTCATGAAAAAGACTTCTGCAGATATTTTAAGTCCATGCTGATATCCTGATGAATGGGTTTAATTGACCTGCAAATAGCTTTCGTTACATCCCATCCACATCAATAGACTTCTTTGTGTCTGCTTGAGATGTGCCGGTGAAAACAAAAATAGAAAAGGTTGAGAAAGAAATCTAACAATAGCTATCAAGATAATTTTAAATTATGCATAATACTCACATCAAGGTACTCCTCTGCTTGATTATGCATAGATTATTCTTATGTTGTTGTTTTTAATAACAGGAGGGGAAAATAAACTCAGACATTTCTGAATATTAAGGCCTCGGAAGGTGACATTCCAGGGATCTAGCCATCTTAATTATGGGTTAGAAACTGAATTTTTGTGTGTTTCTTTTCTTTTCAACTGTTCCTTAGGAGTTTTTACGGCTGATTCTACTTAGTATTGGTTTTTGCTGTTACACACTGGGCATATTTAGATGTTGCCCCCCAAATACAGGCCTGTAACCTCTTTTCACTTGTCATATAGAATAAAGAAGCATGTCATGTCATGTCATCAACCCCTTTAGAGGACAACATCCTAGGACTGTGAATGAGGAGCTGGCTTTCCCCTGGCCACTACATCGCTGAGGGAGAATGTTAGTAGTACCATAACTGTACCCTGATCTGTTGCCTGGCAAACTATCCTGCTGTTAACTGGTTTGGTACTGAATGGACAATGTTAAAGGATCTAATCCCTTAGAGAGGTAGAGAGCACTTTTTCTAGCCTGAGGGTTGCATTCTCTTCTGGAAAACTTACTTGTGGGAATGTTCAGGGAGGCAGGAGAGGATATGTTGTTTAATGATATCCTTCCTAACTTGCGTTAGCAAGTTCTATATCTTAGCAGAGTTTTAACATTCCCCTTTGAACGCCCAGTGCTTTGCTTGTTGCAGGCTCGTCTGAGCCTCTCTTTACAAGATTCCTGGTAAGATCCCTTCTTGTCCCTCTTAAAAAGAATAGACATGACAGTCTCATTAAAGTCAATATAAAAGTAGTTTACTCACAACCAGTTCACAGCTGGATCCCTGAAGGCAGACTTAGGTTACAAAAGTATATATACATGTGGAACTGTCCCATAAAGGAGTTAGTCCCAAGTGACTGCAGACAGGCAGTCACTTCTGCTCACACGTGGAAAAAGAGACAAAAATGGAGGAGAGAGCAGAAGAAGGAGGTGTGCTCCCTTGCCCAGGTTCGGCCACACCCACCCCTAGTCACATGCAGAGGAAGTCTGTCCTAGCTCAGGAGGGAACAGGAAGTTTCCTCTTGGGTGGTACAATGCATACCCCAGCATGTCCATTCTAGGACTGTTGTACTTGACTGCTATGTGTTTCACGTCCCACATTACTGAAGTATACATTTCATTGTGTAGCAATCTTGGCTGAGAGTCCTGGAAGACCTGCTCTTGCAGGACTTTTCCCACCTGGCCTGGGAGGGCAGGCATTGACTGACTCCGGCTACAAAAAAGAAGAGGCTGGTGACCAGACTCTTGGACTGGGTTGTTGTTTTCGGGAGGTGGTGATAATAATATTGCCCGGCGAATCATTCAGATTAGATCCCAGCCTTGCCAAGCAGTACGGGGCTGGCAGCGCGGCAGGAGAAGGGTGCAACAGCCCATGTGCCCTTTGATCCCAGCCTCGCCCTCGCTCTGCAAGGCTCGGATTGAAGGACACATGGCTGTCACAACCTTCTCATGCCACCCTGCCAGCCCTTTGCGAGGCTGGGATGATCCAAGAGCCACATCAGCCGGCCAGGCTCTTTCCTGCAAGGATGGGCAGGTGGCATAGAGCAGCCCAGCTTGGCTCCAGTGGGGGGGGGATCACTCGGGCGGTGATGGTGAGGGCTGGGCTGGCATGGGGGGCTGCATTCCCCATCCACATCCTGGCCCCCTGGCACATGTGTGCAACTGCCCTGGGCACCAGCTAACAACTACTCTATTCCTTTAAAATGGAAAGCATAATGGGTAGTCAACAAAAGAGGTTCAAAGACTCTCTCAAGGTAAATCTTTTTTTAAAAATGTAGTATATACGGCAACAACTGGGAAACACTGGTCTGCGAGTGCTCCAATTGGAGAACAGCCTTTACCAAAGGTGTCATGGGATTTGAAGACACTCAAACTCAGGACAAAATGGAGAAACGTGCTAAGAAGAAGGCACATTTGGCAGACCCTCACCATGATGAAGTCCCACTCGGAATCCTTTTTCCCCACTGTGGAAGGATGTGTGGATCCAGAACTGGCCTCCACAATCACTTACGGACTAGCATTAAGACTGTGTTCATTGTCATCTTACTCGGCTACGAGTGATCGCCAAAGAAGAAAAACACTCTGACGTTGAGGACCGATAAAAGAAAGTATTTATTCATGCAGAACGTAGTTAAGCTATGCCATTTACTCCCAGAGGAGACAGTGGTGGCCACAAACTTGGGTGGCTCTAAAAGAGGAGAGGACAAATTCATGGAGAAGGCTTTCTGACTACGATGGTCCATGGAAGCAGTGCTTCTGAATAGCTGTTGCTGGAAACCACAAGAGAGGAGAACTCAGGTCCTGCCTACATGTAGTTTGGCCTCTCTGGGAAGAGGATGCTGGACTAGATGGGACATCGGCCTAGGGATCTTAGGACGAGATCTGCCAAGAAAAATAAAGAATTTATTCATCTATGCTACAAAAGCGGCAAGAGTCTTGCTAGCACAAGGATGGAAGAATGAGGAAATCCCAGCGAAAGAACAATGGCAAGAAAAATTGATGAGTTAGGCGGGGATGGCCAAGTTGACATATAAATTACACGAGAAGGACAATCGTGACTTCAAGGAAGAATGGGAACTTTTACAAACTATTTAAAAAGATAACAAAATGATCTGGGCTCCTTGACAGGTTTTGAATAAACACCCACAAATTTATTAGTAGAATACAGTCATACCTCGGGTTGAAGTAGCTTCGGGTTAAGCATTTTTGGGTTGTGCTCCCAGTGACCCGGAAGTAACGGAGCCCGTTACTTCTGGGTTTCACCACTCGCGCATGCGCAGATGCTCAAAATGACGTCACGCGCATGTGCAGAAGCAGTGAATCGCGACCCGCGCACGTGCAGACGTGGGTTGCGTTCGCTTCAGGATGCAAACGGGGCTCCGGAACAGATCCCATTCACATCCAGAGGTACCACTGTATATGACAGATAAGGCAATGATATGTACAAGTTTATAATATGCAGAGATTAAAATGTGTAAACAAACCAGAGAGGTGAGCTGAACAAAAAAACAAAAAAAGGGGGGGGGAGATGTAATCGGTTATATTGATTGATAATTTGTTTTGTTAAAATGGCTTAAGAAATAAATATTTTTTAAAAATAGATGGGACATCGGCTTGATCCAACAGGCACTTCTTATGTTCTTAGGATTGCAGTTGGGACCAATGAATCCAGAAAGGGGTAAGAAGCTAGAGCTGTGGAGAAACAGCATCAAGGAGGATAGGGGGGGAAGGAAATTCCAATAATTAAAACGTGGGGGTTTTGATGGGGGAAATGTTTCTATGTCCACCCTGAATTCTGTGGGTTGGATCAAAAAAATCAAAATATTTGACATAGTCCTAATATGAACATGAGTTGCTCATGTACACTCAGAGGTGACTAGAGCATATATTACTGACTTAGAGCACATCTTGCATGTGTTCTGGCTCTTATCTCTTTTGGAAGTACAATATAAGCTGCCTAAGGAACATCACTGGCCTGAGCTGTATCGGGTGTTCTTTGTCCTGCGTTCAGATTATATTACAGATATGACATTTTTAACTATTGCATAAATATTTAAACACCACTCATCTCCACCTGATTTTAATTCTGCTGCCTCTCCCTCTGCATGCGAAAATTTAGTTTGCAATTTGACAGGGCGATATTATTGAGCAATATGCGATTTGGTTTAAGAGTAACCAGATTTGAAGCATCCATCAATCACAGCAAGTGCACACACAGGTCACTAAAGCTGTCAATTTCAATCAACTCTGTAATTAAATACATCACCAATATGGATTTTGTGTACGAATGTCACTTGTTCTTCAGATGTCTGCTACTAGGACAAATCACGCTTCCATCTTTGAACGTGCTTTCTAAATATAGGGTTCTTCTTCTTCTTCTTCTTCTTCTTCTTCTTCTTCTTCTTCTTCTTCTTCAATGCAAAACATCTCCATCCCTCTCATTCTACTGTTCCTGATCAGTGGTCGTCTAAACAGGCCATCTAAATGGCGTCTAAACAGTATTTATTTAAAATGAACAATTCCACTCTTCTGCTTCAGTAGAACAAAAGTGCTGCAATATGGGGATTTTAGTTCCCAATGATCTTTCCCTACACTCTGGTAAGGGTCTGCACTAGACATTTCTGCCACCAAATGCTAGGCAAGAGAAGTCTCAAGTGTGTTTTGATTGTAAATGTTAAAAATGTTGAAACTTAATAAAATATATTTGGTGGAAAAAGCACATTTCAATACAGGGGAATCCCCAGCTGCCATGGAAGTTAGTGGGACACACATAAGACAACATTCCATAATGTTCTGCTCAGTTCTGCTCCTTCCCAGGTCTTCCCTGTCCCCTTTTGGTGCTGAAAATGGCACACATCTCTGCGGTTGCACACATGCCAATTGCACTCAAGTGAGGAGTTGCCTGTACAGTCATGCCTTAGAAGTCGAAAGGAATCCATTCCAGAAGTCTGTTCAACTTCCAAAACGTTCAGAAAACCAAGCACGGCTTCTGGTTGGCTGCAGGAAGCTTCTGCAGCTAAACGGAAGCCCCATTGGATGTTTGGGTTCCAAAGAACATTCGCAAACCAGAACACTCACTTCCGGGTTTGCAGCGTTTGGGAGCCAAAACGTCCGAGCACCAAGGCGTTCAGGATCCAAGGTACGACTATACTACAAATATATCAACAACGTGCAGCACCCAACAGCAAAAATAACAAGGGAACTGCATACCTTCAGTTTAGTCCTGGAAACACCCCTCTGACAAGATGTTGCTCACACAGTCCCTCTCTTGCAGTAGTTTCTTACAAGGTTTCCAAGGGCAAGGGGCAGGGGAGCTGGCCTGGAGTACATGGAGATGTAGGGAAGTTTGCGTCACTTCTCCGGTTAAAATGCTAGTGCTTCTGTTCTGCTTTCTAAGGCAAACTGTTTATTTCTGGAACCAATTAATGGAAAAAATACATGCTGAACTTCCACTCTATTTTGCTATATTTCTGGATGTGGCTTTTACATCATGCGAATGCTTAAGTATAATGGAGAAATTAACAGGTAGGGGAACATCAGGGAGATGTAATAAACCTCTGCATGAATGTAGCCTTGGACACTCTTTGATTTCCTCTTGTGTTTTCCCCATTGAAGCCCCTGGAACTGATATTTGGCATACGATAAATTGGAAATGAATGGAGCTTTTTTTTTTAAAGGGAACCCTAGCCATTTGTTCTCAAAATAAAAAATAAAAAGCTTTTGATCTTCTGTCATGAAGAAGTAAATTTTTAATTCCAGTTTCACCAAGAGAGCAAAACTGTTTCAGTTCTTTTTCCTTTTTTTTAAAGTGAGATAATAATAAAATAAACCACCACCCCACAACCCTCTTTTACTGCTGTCGAGTGTCAGAATCTTCTATTACACTTGCTGGGAGAATGGGGGAAAGTCTATAACAAAGCTGAATTACCAAATATATATTGCCTGCCATTTGATTTAATCTTCAAATAAGCTTCAGGAAGCAGGTCCCTGGACAGTTAATCTTTAGTTTTGTAGCCCATGCACATTTTCAATAAAGTTACCAGGGAATCATGAGTCGGCCCAGTAGGGAGGGGGAAAGCATATTGTCTTATTCTACAGGCAGCTGCCTTTGGCCCGGCTAGCAAATTAAAACTTCCTGAATATAAAAACTTTATTAGATGCTCCTTTCCAATCACAAGGGGTTATTTTCTTAGAGTTTGCGGCTCCGTTTGAGTTTCTCTCCTCCCCAACACAGAAACAGATACCATATCAGTTAAAAATGCATTGTGCGCTATCTTCCTAACTGGGTTGTTTTGCGATCCAGGTTTGCAATACAGTCATACCTCAGGTTGCAAACGTGATCTGTGCAGGAGGCACGTTCACAACCCACAGCATTCACAGCCTGAAGTGCCGCATCTGCGCACGTGCGTGATGTGATTCGGCGCTTCTGTGCATGTGTGGGACGTCATTTTGTGCTTCTGCACATGTGCGAGCACCGAAACCCAGAAGTAACCTGTTCCGGTACTTCCGGGTTCGGTGCGGTCCACAACCCAAAAACGTGTAACCCGCAGCCTTCGTAACCCGAGTATGACTGTATGTGGTGTATCTAAAAGAAGAACTAACTCGGGCTAGCAGGTAGGATAGGTATCATAGCAAGATGGTTCTCAAACTTGGAATTAGCCATATTGGTGGAAGATAGGGCTATCAGTGGCAACTAGGCACAAAAACTATGTTCCACCTCCATGGTCAAAGGCAGAAATGCTTCAGAGTACCAGTTGCTGGGAAAGTACAGGTGAACAGAATGTTGTTGCAGGAACTGGAAGTGATGTCAGAGACCATGTGAGACCTCGGACGCCACTTCCAGTTTCTCGCAAGGAACCGGAAGTGACATTGGAGGCCGTGTGGGACCTAGAATGACATTTGCAAGGCCTTACAAGGCCTCAGATAGGACCTCTGGTTCCTCATGAGGTCCCGGAGGCTCTGTCTGCCTTGGGGGGCCTTGAAAGCAGTGTCCTAGGCCTTGCAGGACCTCAGATGCCACCTCTGGGGGCGGCATAACGTGACATCATGAAATCACATTACATCAGCGTCGTTGGGCACCCATGATCTGGGGCCCACATCTGTGCCCCTGCAGCCCACCAAGACGGTGCTGACCTTCAGCCCCTGCATGGGGTTCTACCTATTTCCTGCTTCTCCTTCCCAGAAAACGCTTTGCCAAGCAACTCCTTCTCTTCTTTCCACTATTCCAAGCCTGGTTTAAAAGTTGACCATCTTCCGTCATGACACCACACCCACATTACCCTGGCAATCTTCCTCTCTATTACCTGTGGAGTATTTTGTCTTGTACCTGGCAAGGCCATCATCTCCCTCTGCCCCCTGTCTGGTGTGTGTGTGGGGAAATCTACCTGCTTGCTCTGATTAAATTCCAGCACCCAAGAATCTAGAGGGGGCTTTCTGGCATTCAAGGATATGGGGGGGTCCCTGTTCCCCCATTAACTCATAACAATATGTTCTACTTCAATTGCAGAGGTAGTAATGCTTCTGAATACCCATTCAACGCCTAGTAAAGAAACCCCACACGTTCATTTGTTTTACTTGTGGTCAAGGACAGTTATTAACTCTTTTATTTGTATAGTTGTAAACTTTCAGAATGCATTTTGTATAGTCAACCACCTAGCTATAACTGCAAATCTTAAAAAATGTAGTATAAACACTGACAACTGGGAAACACTGGCCTGCGAGCACTCCAGTTGGAGAACAACCTTTCCCAAAGGTATCATGGGCTTTGAAGATACTTGAACTCAGAACGCAAGAGAGAAACGTGCTAAGAGGAAGGCACGCTTGGCAAATCCACACTGTGATCAAGACCCACCCAGAAACCAATGTCTCCACTGTGGAAGGACGTGTGGATCCGGAATTGGCATCCACAGTCATTTACGGACTCATTGTTAAAACCGTGTTTATGGAAGACAATCTTACTCGGCTACAGGTGATCGCCAAAGAAGAATCCCTCTATATCTGTATTTTATTGTATTTGATCCTTTGCTATGGCTTGTGGCTGATGCAAATAAAGATTTTATTTATCTATCCATCTTCTGAATACCAGGTGCTGGGTGCCTCAGGAGGGGTCCCGCTTCTTGGCTTCCTACGGGCCTCTGTGAGAACAAGGGGCTGGTCTACATGGGCCCCTAGCCTGATTCAGAAGCCTCTGCTTATGTTCTGTTTGATAAAAGAATCTCTCTCTCTTTCTCTCTCTCCTGTTCAGAACAGGCTATTTCCTATATGCTAGAACTGAAAAACATCAAAAAAGGTTTTTAAAACTTTTTGACCGAAATGCCTCCTGTGAAAGCATAATCACTCTACAGCCCAACCAGAGAAATTGGAATAAAGTTACAGGTACATTAACCTCAATTTGCTGATTTAAGCTTCTTGCCCCCGCTCCCCAAACCTCCCCAACCACCTTTTTTCCTGGTCATCAGCAGTAACAGGTGATAACTTCCTGGCAATTTCTAGTGAATTATATGACACAGTTCATTATATTTCAGGAGAATCCCTCAAGCAAGGCTATAAGTCACCAGCCCTCCACATGCAGGCTTCAGATAAAATGATAGAATCACCCAAGTGTATGCACATGCACACAGACACTCTGGCACGTACTCACACACAATATATTTCCTTGGGATTTTTGTTTGCTTATTTTTCTGTGAAGCCAACAAGGACCCTTTGAAATAGTGAACAGGGTCTGAAGCAAAACAAAGGAGAAGAACCAGGAAGAGGTTGGTAAGAGAAGTCATAATGAAATCAAGGATAAAGACTTGATTTCAGATTCTAGTGGTGGGAAGAAGAACCAGAACTCAGCATGATGGGACAGTTGTTTGGGTCCTCGTACTTAGGCAGGGCCAGTTAGGGTTGCCATACATATGGAATTTCCCAGACATATCCAAAATACTGCAGACGGACATATGGCAGCCCATAACATCCTCAGAAATAGCTCAAAGATGTGGGACAACCTTTGAAGGTGACCTGGAAACCACAACTAATCCAAAATGTGGCAGCTAGACTGGTGACTGGGAGTGGCCGACGAGACCACATAACACCGGTCCTGAAAGACCTACATTGGCTCACAGTATGTTTCCGAGCACAAGTCAAAGTGTTGGTGCTGACCTTCAAAGACCTAAATGACATCAGCCCAGTATACCTGAAGGAGCGTCTCCACCCCCATCATTCAGCCCAGACACTGAGGTTCAGCTCTGAGAGTCTTGTGGTGGTTCCCTCCGCAGTGAGGGAACAGGCAGGCAGAGGGTCTTCTTGGTAGTCATGCCTGCCCTGTGGAACGCCCTCACATCAGATGTCAAGGAAATAAACAACTAACTGACTTTTAGAAGACATCTGAAGGCAGCCCTGTTTAGGGAAGTTTTTAATGTTTGATGTTTTATCACTTTTAAAAAATTATTATTATTAATATTCTGTTGGGAGCTGTCCAGGGTGGCTGGGGAAATCCAGCCAGGTGGGTGGGGTATAAATTATTATTATTATTATTATTATTAGTGATTTTATCACCCTGGACTTAAGTCTAGCAGCTTACCTTTTGGGGCAGGGCCCCTGTGCTAGCTTCCCAGCAGGTTAAATTGCTGTTGCTTACAAGAAAGGAAAGGGTCAAGGGAGCAGGAAGGTCAGCACAACGCAAATGCCACCACAGCAAAAGCAAGAGGCATTCACAGATCTGAAGGGCATGTTCCAGTCAGGCAAAAACATTCTGTGTCCAAAGGATGGCCAGGCAAATAAAATCAGGGAAGGTACAATGCAGAACCGGTGAGGGCTGTGGCTTGGGGAGAATCCTGGGGTCCACATAGAAAGGCCTGGAGCCCAGAGTTGGCCTGAGGTTTGGCCTGAGGTTCCCCGTCCCTGGTCTATCTGAAAAGTGGAGTGTTTGCCTTTTGAATCTCTAGAGGAAGCCCACAGAGGGAAGTGTGTGCAACAATTGGCTGCTTCTGAAGCAGTGGGGAGCCAACGGGGTTTGTGCCCAGAAGGTCGTCAGGCGGCAACAACGATGCTGCAATAAACAATGGAGAAAGACCAGAAATAATGGAACTTCAAATAACTGAGATGAAGAAAAGCGTCGGATTGACTTTGACGGAAAGGACAGATGGAAGATAGGGGAGATTGCGAAGCTCTGCAGCTAAATTCACCACCTCAGACGTGCTATAAAACTCAACAATTATACAACAGAAGTTACCAAAACTAGCATTCATCTTTTACGGTGGCAGTGCACAGCCATATCACTCTCGAACTAAACTATAGTTGTTGATGCTTAAACAAAAATTTCAAAAAGGAACTCAGTCACTTTATAGGTACTACCCTCTTCCTGGAAGTCAAAGTAGGTATTTTTGACATATGCTTGCTGCGGATGTCACATCATTTGTTAATAGCATGATGGTGCTCCTGTTCAATACAACACTTTAAAGGGAGGGACTGTGCCCAACTCTCAGCCCCTTTGCTCTTCCCAGTAAGTAACAGCAACACACCTGCTAGGAATCTTAGTGTAGCACCTCCACTCCTCTCGGCAGCTGGTTCTGTGTCTTTTGCAAAATTGCAAAGAAATTGGACATTTTTGAGCTTTTCCAATTTTGTCCGGACACTACTTGTGGATATGTCCAGGAAATTCTTGATGCATGTCAACCCTATAATGCAAACTCCATCTGCAGCTATACTCGGTGCAGGATACACACAAGCCCTCTTTAGATGCTTCCAAGATATGTCCATTGGAAGCCACCCTGCCTCCCCAATTCCTGACCTTTCTATGCTGAATTGCAAGGTCTGAAGGGAGATTCCAAGGATGCTCAGGAGAACGTGCTTGCTGTCCTTCCTGTGATCCAGACCCTTACACACTTAAGGGTTCCAATCACAAGGAGAACTCCTAGCACATTTAGCTGAACATGCGGGCAACCCTCCGCACACTTTTCTACTCAACATCAGAAAGTCAGGGAAAATTAGAAGCAAAAGAAAAAAGGGGGAAAGGGCTTTTACTAGAGAGTGGACTGGTGTTGTTAATATATTTTATTTATGAATCACTTCCTATGAAGCATCCCAAAGGGATTTTTACATCTCTGGTGGATAAATAAAATGACTGTTCTTCTCATAAACAAGACCATTGCCATCCCAGAGACATAATCTGCCTAGCTGAACTGTTGATCTGTCTGTCTGTCTGTCTATTTATCTCTTACTATTTATTAAAGTCCTGAAAATTCATAATTTCTTTATGAATTTTTCCAAATATACATATTTTTGTATCTAATTTTACCTAATATAATGCACTCTGGTATGTTATATTCATTAATATACACATTTTATGCTAATGTTGCCCTAGTATATGCATCATATATACATTACTTGGCTGGAGGATTGCCTTGCAAAATTCAGAGACATGCAAATTAAATAGGTTTGCTTTAAATTAATCAAATCCCCTCTTCCTAAATATATATAACAAAGGTGTTATCCACACAGGACAATCAACCAACTTGCTCCCCATCTTTTTTTCCCTTTTTTTTAAGGAATAGGGTTTTATTCATTTAGGCATTTTCATTTTTTATCTCACATTTAAAGCACTATGATACACTTTGACACTTCCCTCCCAACCCCATGTGAACTGTAGTTTCCTATAGGTGCTGAGTGTTGGTAGAAGACCCCTATTTCCCTCACATAGCTTCAAGTTTCAGTATCCCCTGGGAAGAGAGCTTGATCGTTAAACCCCTCTGAGAATTCTAGCACTGTGAAAGAAACAGGAGTCTCCTAACAATTCTCAGCACCCATAACAAGCTACAGTTCACAGGGTTATTTAGGGAAAGCCAGGATTGTTAATGCAGTGTAATTGTGCTTTAAATATATGGTGCAGATGTGGCCTAGAAGCAGAAACCAATACTGTGCAGAGATATTTCCATGAGAGACACCCTAGATTGAGATGTTCAGGGATGAGGGTGTGGCACTGATGTTCAGGTGCTCTGTTCCATCAAAATTATTTTTCTGAAAGTTACATGGACTAGGAGCATGGCCTTCTTCGTAGTGGCACTTTATGTGTAGTATACATTCATTTGCTTGAGAAGCCCAGAGTGTATATTGCTTCTTGAGTTGCAGGAAGCAGGCCCTGCAATTATGATATTGCTCCTGTTTTTCTTCTGCTGCTATCAATTTATATATTGTTGAGTCCACATTTTATTCTTCCCTTTAGCTGCTCAATTTGAACCCCCACGATGGGGTGAGCTCCTGTTGCTCTGTCCCAGCTCTGCCAACCTAGCAGTTCAAAAGCACACCAGTGCAAGTAGATAAATAGGTACTGCTGTGGCAAGAAGGTAAACAGCGTTTCTGTGCGCTCTGGTTTCTGTCACGGTGTCCCGTTGTGCCAGTAGTGGTTTAGTCATGCTGGCCACATGACCTGGAAAGCTGTCTGTGGACAAACACCGGCTCCCTTGGCCTGAAAGAGAGATGAGCGCCGCAACCCCATAGTCGCCTTTGACTGGACTTAACCGTCCAGGGGTCCTTTACCTTTCCCCCCCTCTTTTAACCTTATGTTAACATTATGCCTACTGTTTTCTCAGCTGAATTAAGATCACAGTGAAACAAAACAAAAACGGCGGCTAAAAATATTCAAAGGAAATAAATGGTTGTCTCTGAAAAAGCCTTATTTCTCTGTTTAAAAAAAATGTAACCTACACTGAACTCAATAGAGATATGTTCAACATGGCGTCTCCCCTGCCCCCCGCCTTGCCTGACTCGCTGATTTGGTACGGGGGGGAGGGAGTAAGGCGCTCGAAAGCCTTCAAGTCAATTTTGTTTATAATTTGAGGAATATCCATTTTGCCGATTATTAAATTAAAGACAATCTAACCTTGAAAACACCTCTATCTGCAGAAAGAGCAACACTCCATCACCTATTTTGATTCATTAATGTATCGTTTTAACTTGGTATGACACATGTTCAGCAGTCCTAATTACATTACGGCCTCCCTATTACATCAACTCGGCTCCAAGTTTCTGTCACCGCAAGTCCAATTTTCCAACGCGGAGCAATCCTGTGCACTCCTTCCTTATTAGTGTCATCTTTAATGTAGCAGGGAGTGTGAACCATTTCTTGGCACTGAGAGTTTAACAGCAATTAACCCCTGCTCTGTCCCCAGGGAGAAGTACATCAGCAACTTGCCAAAACAGTGTAAACAAGCTCGCCAAGATCAATGCGGAACCGCACTGGCTGCAGAGCACCTAGTGTATTAATTTAGGATTTATATATAGATATAGAATATAAAGCCAAGCAGCAAGAAATTCTCAGCATGGAATTGACCTAAGGAGATGGCTTACACCAGGTAAAATATTTTCTTAAGGTTGGAAAGGGGGAAAGGATCCCTGTATTGCTGTATTTATAAGATATATGTTGGGGGGATTTTTTTTTTTTTTAGGTATGTGGGGGAAATTCAATCCATTTTGCATTTAAAGGTGATTTTACATTTCCCGAAACAACAGGGGAACTGAATGGGAGAGCCAGCATTTGAAATTCGCACTTCTTTGAATTTTGCAATGCAGTTTTCCAGTTAAATAATACGCCCAAAAACGCATCTATCAAGTTAAAAATGTGCCTAACAATGCATATATTAGGCAACATTTTTTAAAGAAAAGAATGTGTTATGTTAGACAAAACTGCACACAAAATAGGCATCTTAGAAGAATTTTGCACAAAAATGCTGATGAATTTTCACGAGGAGGTTTTTTTTTTTTTGGTAAATACAATTTGATATGGAAAGTGGAGAATTGAATTTAAGACTGAAAGAATGAGAAATGCAGAGAACCCAAAACTGATCTGAGAGAACCCAAAATCTGTCGATCCCACGTTGTTTCCCATGATTCACCACACGGGCTGATTTAGAGGGGGTATAAGATACCAAATGCATGTGATACTCAACAATTTTCCTAGCTATTTCAAACCTCTTTGGGCCTCCTGAAATAATCCTCAGATGTTCTTTGTCCAAGCAGGCATCCCCAAATTTGCTGTAATTTTTGCTGTAGAATCCACTACCTATGCATATTAGGCAGGCATTTTCTATGCTTCATTTTAGACACAGCTTAAAATATTTAAATATTTTTATTTGTGGCTCAGTTCAACCCATATTTGCCTCTTTATATTTGCCCCTTATCTATGATTTTATTATGTTACCTTGATCTACCTAGGGATCTAAGAGGCATTGATTTCTTTTTGGCTTTGTATGTATCACATGCAGTGCTGTTTCCGTTCTGCTGCAGTTTGTCTTCTGACAAAAAAACACATTATGCATCTAACTGTGCACTATGGCAGAATTTTACATGATTAGCATTGCATTATTCCAATCCCTCAATTTTATTGCAATGGACATAATGCAAATTGGGGCGATTATCAATGACATATTGTATACAGATTGAAAACCACAACAGCAAATGCCAATTGTATTCACTGGATTGCTTTCCATTCCAAATATGGAATGAATAAGTGAACACTAGTGACTTCCTCTCCTGTTTCCATTTTCCTTAGAATTCTCTGACATTTCTATACACACTGCTTTGAACAGATTCTTTTATTGTGGATGGTGATGATTTTGCAGTATAGAAATATACGCATAAATATATTGGACTGTAGCTGAAATTGAGCTATGTTTTCTCTCTGTGTGTGGCTTGAGGTGGCTTAGACAGATCAAAATCAAAAGCACCCATCAAACAGTGTAATTAAAAACAATTAAGCATTCCTCAAAACACTTTAAAATTGCAAATATCAAAAGAACTTGCTGTTTCTCTCCTAGTTGCCATGGGTTTGTGCAAAACAGATGAATCTTACATATATATTTTTTAAAGATTAACAAGATGGAACATTGACAGACCTTTTCAGAAAGGCTGTTCCAAACCATGATGCCCAAAGTGATTAAAAAAACACCCTTGATCCTTCTAGTAGCCTTTGAGAGGTTTCTAATATTTTCTTAAATTTGCATCCACACCTTGATTCCTCAACAGAACCCAAGGTGGCAAACATGTGATTCTCAGGAGGCTTCCTATCTAGGTACCAAGCAGACCCAGGCTTGCTTAGCAGCAGTAGGGATGCGGGTGGCACTGTGGTCTAAACCATTGAACCTCTTGGGCTTGCCGATCCGAAGGTTGGCGGTTCAAATCTGCACAATGGAGTGAGCCTCTGTTGCTCTGTCCCATCTCCTGCCAACCTAGCAGTTTGAAAGCACGCCAGTGCAAGTAGATAAATAGGTACTGCTGCAGCGGGAAGGTAAACGATATTTCCATGCACTCTGGTTTCCAGCATGGTGTTCCGCTGTGCCAGAAGTCATTTAGTCATGCTGGCCACATGACCCAGAAAGCTGCCTGTGGACAACCACTGGCTTCCTCGGCCTGAAAGAAAGATGAGTGCTGCAACCCCATAGTTGCCTTTGACTGGACTTAACCGTCCAGGGGTCCTTTACCTTTTTATTTCTCCATAGGAATAGTTTTGTAAGGAAACAGGGGTTTCTATCAGAGAATTCTCAGCACCCTTTTGAAAATACAATCTCCAAGATTCCTTGGGAGAAGCCTTGGCACCTAAAGCAGCATGGTCAATGCCTAGGGATGGTGAGAGTCCTCTGCCCCGTCAACTTTGGGTTCTAGACCATGCACGGATGTACATTGAAGTGCCTGGCAGGTGGTCTGAGGAACCTGAAAGCTGTGTCTGTGGGAAGCATTTTTTGAAGCTGTGCTGAAAGTCATCTGAAAGAAGGTGTACAAGGCAGGTATGGAAGCTAGCATGATGCTCAGATTCCCTTTGATCTTTAGGTTTTCAGCACAGCAGGAGAACAGAACCTGTTGTGTTATGGGCACAGGTCCTAGTCTAGGAGTACTTACTGTGTCTTCCAAAAGTCTCAGTCTGCAAGAATATTGGTAGAAAGTTAGGTCAGGGTAACCTAATGACAGAGAAATCAGCTATTCAGGTCAGCTGCAAGCCAAGATGGGCAGTTGCCTGTGTGTGTGTGTGTGTGTGTGTGTGTTGCCATTAGCTTCAAAGGTACCTCAGGCTGAGCAGCAGAACCCACATGCCTCTTTTTAAAAACCAAACTCCTAGGAATTAATCAAGCACGGGCCAAGCTAACTTTCCAATGAGGAAGTTTCAGTTTGAGTGGCTTTGGGGTATTGTTAAAAAAAAAATTAGTTTGCACTTCAAATGGTTTACAAATCACCCTGGGACAGCCCTACTTTCAGTGGAGCCCATCTTTAATAATTGACGGCCTGGACACCTGTTACTGCCTCCATATCTTAAAAAAAAGATTAATTTAAAGGGAATTATTGACATAATACAGCACACCAACTCCTGTTGATGAAAAATGCAAAATCTTAATTGAATGCTGGCTCCTAGCCACCAACCTAGGACAACTTCAAAAGCAACAGCTGGGAAAAGCATCTTTTTTAGATTTTAATTACGTAAACCACTTAGCTTTCAGCTCCCCCCCCCCCCCATCCCAATGTCAGAAGGTACGTCTGTCACTTGTAGTCACTAGTCAAGTGATGAGAGGTGCCTTTGCTTGTCTTCGAGGCATAATTTGGTGTGGATAGTTGTAGAGAGCAATGGAAGTTGATGATGTCCAATGAAATATTTTTCTTTCTCTGTTTCTTTCCTGACACAGGTCATCATACAGACGAACCACGGGCATACCTGTGCTAAACCCAGTAGCAGACAGTGGGCTGGGATGGAGATGTTTCCCTAACCTCCCAACAGGTGAATGGCTGTAGCTTACCTGGAAGGGAGAAGTTGTGGGGAGGGTGGTGTGCTGACATCACACTGGCAGGAGCACTTCGTTGGCTCAGCTGTGTGTTTGCACTGCCTCGCCTTGCTCCCACCTATTAAGCATCAGTGGTTTACCTGGTTAGGTAAATACCTCTGCCACACCTTGCTGTCCATGGCTGCCTAAACAGCAACAGAAATGGAAGCAGATAATTGTGGAAGGCTGACAAATCTGACCCTGTAATCTGTTGTTAAGATGAGAGGCATCCTGGGTATGTCGCTCAAGTTACTCTGCATGTTCTTAAGAGGGGCAGCATTCCCATCAATCTTGTGGACTAGAAACTTGGTTTCATTTTTTAAAAAAATGAAAGCGGAGATTCACAAGGGAATTCTGTGCCCATCACTAATAGATGTTTTATTCACCCGGTGTACATCCCTCCCCTTCAAAGCAAAATCCGTGTTAGAACTGGAACTGCGGCATCCAAAAAGGGGGGAGAACAACACATTTCTCTGTGTGTCTGTCTGTTTCTCTCTCTCCCTCTTTAGCTTGACAGCACCTTCAAAGACAGTTCAGCAGGCCTATGTGCTGTACATACTCCAAAGAAAGTTAACAAGGAACTGTGAGGCAATGTAGCAAGAGTGACAGCATATGCTAAGCATGAATAAAGGAGGTGAGCACCACAGGAGATATATAAATGGACCGGCAACCTTTTTAAAAGGTCAGTAACTCTCTGTTATAAATTGATTCCAATCATTTCAACATGGCTTTGCTGGTACTGGGTAGAAGAGCAGCCTTGGCTTCTTCCGAGCTCGCAGGCTACTGGCTCATGTCATCTTCATCTTTTGCCAGTGGATATTTTGCACATTGTTTAGTTGATTAATTCAGACCCATTTCGAGATACCGCTTTTTCATACCGGCGCAGAGCTTGACATTTTGGCTTATTATGACCCGCGAAGCAAGCATCTTCAGCATCTCAGAGGGCAGTGATATTCAGCAACCTGAGGAGGAAAATATTCTCCCTTTGTGGACGCTCCTTTGCAGCCCTTCTGATACATTGACAGAGTTGGCTCTTGGCGGACAGTTGCTAAACACATGGAGGGGGAAATCAGGAGTGTCCTTGCTGTTCCTTCTCTGTCCAGAGGCATTGTGTGTACAACTGCACATGTGTAAGCTCTGCACACAAAATCCCCATGATCTCGGTACATGCAGTAGCAATCTGCAAATATGTTGCATGTGTGAAAATTCATTTTTATCCCCAATTCTCCCCAAACCCCAAGAACCTTGTAACATTGAGAATGTGGTGCCTGAGCTTGCTTACTTTCTTCTTTCCTCCCCCTCCCCTTTTCCTTTAGTGCCATGTCTTTTTAAAGATGTTAAGCCTCTGAGTAAGGCCCATGCTCCTTCAATTGATTTGTAAGCCATTCTAGGAGCTTTTCTTGCTAAAGAGATGGGGTATAAATACTTCAAATAACTAAATCAATTTTTATTGTGCAAGGGTTTCTTGGAAGTCATCTAGTCCAACCCTTTGTAGGACTCTAAACCCTTACCAATACCTGTCTGTCCTCTGCTTACATACATGTAGTAAAGGACATCCCACCATCTGCCACTGTTGAACCATTCTTACCATTAGGACGTTTTTTGAAACATTTAGTTGAACTCTTCTTCGCTTCAATGTCAACTCGTAGGTTCTAGTTCTCCTTTTTTTTTCTAAAGCAACAGAAAACAAGCCTTCTCCATCTTCAGCCCTGCAAACATTTTAAAGCAGCTCCCCTCCACCTTCTCTTTAGGCTCAAACAAATAAACAAACCCTCTTTAGACCATTTCCCTTGGGCCTTCATTTATTGACCCCTCTCAAACCTTGTTAGCCTCTTCTGGACACACTCCTGTCTGCCAATGTCCTTCTTAAAGTGCGGTGCCCAGAACAGGAGTGTGGGACACACAATATAACCAACTGCAGATAAAATGATATCCATAGTTGCAGACTGCGTGGTGTGGAGGCACACAAGGCCACTACATTACCAAAGCTAAGCAGGTCCGGGCCTGGTCAGTGTCTGGTTGGGAGACCACTTGGGAATCACATGTATTCTGCCTTGGGTTCCATGAAAGCAGAGAGAATAATAGAATCATGGAATGGCAGAGCTGGAAGGGACCCTGAGGGTCATCTAGCCCAACCCCCTACAATGCAGGAATATTTGGCCCAACATGGGGCTCAAGCCCACAACCCTGAGATTAAAAGTCTCATGCTCTACCAACTGAGCTATCCCAGCTTAAAGGTAGGATATAAAGATAGAGGGTGGGGAAATACATACCCACTACTGTGGATAAATATCCTGAACACAACATGCCAAGGAGGCAGAAATAAAGTCAGTGTTTCACACATCCCTGTTTAAAATGTAGCCATAATGAATGAACACAAGCACAAGTCACAGATCCTTTCAAGACAGATTTCACACGGCATCCATGCATTTAGATGTTATGGGGGATTCTGTCTGTCCGTTGTCTTAAAACAACCTAATCATTGGCTGTCAACCCTTAGAAAATTTGGCACCACTTTCGATTTCTGTTTATGACAGCTCACAGGGAGTCATACTGTGAGTTGCATCCGCCTGTTTCAGCACCCAATTAGGAGTGACAAACGCATGTGTGGTTAATACAAACAGCATACGCATAGACTTTAATGAAGCATGCCCCTTCCTTAAATCATTGACTTGCTGCACTCAGCTTCAAAGGCCCACTGAAGGAAAGCCAAGATTATGGGAATCGAGAGACCTGATCCTACCAATTTTTTGAGGTTTCGATACACTGATCTTAGGATGATTCAGGCTAAACTTTTGCAGATGACATCTCAAGCAGCATCGGATGCTGATCGGCATGGCGTAAGCTCCAGAAGCCCCACTAAATTCAATCGTATCCTATTTCCCTCCATTGAGTTCTTAACTGAAAAGTTCCTTCTATTTATGTGGACCAGTGACTTTGGACACATGACATTACTTAGCTGCACACCCAGGACTGTTGATGTTGTTGTGAAATATACACCGAAAAGTATGCAAGCAGGAATATACAGACGTACCTCAGAAGTCAAACGGAATCCATTCCGGTAGTCTGTTTGACTTCTGAAAGGTTCAGAAACCAAGGCACGACTTCCAATTGGTTCCTCATTGTGCAGGCGTGCCGGAAACAATAGCGGAAGCTGCATTGTATGTCCGGCTTCCAAAAAAAGTTCAAAAACCGGATCACTCATTTCCAGTTTTTGATCATTTGGGATCCAGAACATTTGACTCCCAAGGCATTCGGGAGCTGTGGTATGACTGTACACTACTCAGCCTACTTAATCGTTTTAAAGTAAGGAGGTTCAAGAGTCAAAGCCCTGTTACCCAGCCACCTGAAAAAATGAAGATACACTGAAACAGAAGTCACCAGACCCTTATATATAGTGGGAGGGTGGGATGGGGATTTTCTCAGGAGGGTAGTAGGAGATGGGTGATTGACTCAATGGGTATAGTAAACCTGTTGACAACTGTTAACGACTGCAATTAGTCCTACAGGAAAAAGCAAGGGATAGTATGCAGATGATTAGCATATGTAATGAGACACCCCCACCCCACCCTCCCACTATATATAAGGGTCTGGTGACTTCTGTTTCAGTGTATCTGAAGAAGTGTGCATGCACACGAAAGCTTATACCAAGAACAAACTTAGTTGGTCTCTAAGGCGCTACTTGACATTTTTATTATTATTATTTTGAGTATAGACTAACTCTGCCATGTTGTATGCAGATCCATCAAGGTTTTTTGGGGTGGGGGTGGGGAGACTAAAGGTTGATTCTTTAAACAAAAGAAAAGTAATGGATCCACATGTGGAAAAAAATATCAATTTTTTCACTCCCTTCACCAGATCAGTGTGATTGGAGAGCCTTGGGAAAACAATGCAATGTGATTGAAAGCTAGATCCATCCATCAGAACAAAAGATTCTCACACTTTTCACCCCATCACCTCACAAACACCAAGTCTTCCCCCATTAAATTTGGTTCAGCTTCTCAGAAGAGAAGAGAAAAATGGCCATGCTTTTTTTTCCTGACAACCGAGACTACAGAATAACTACACCTTGTTGATGCCTCAGTCTGATTCAGGATTGTTGGGACTACCCTCAAATCTCATTCATGGCCCCCACAGAGTCAATGCACACCCCTCGTATTTAGGGAATTCCTGGAATATAGCATATTTTCTAGGTCTGCAAGAACTTGCCAAGTGTGGAACACCCATTGCTATCATGACTGCATAGATGTCTGCAGGGTGATTTTTTTTCTGTTAGTGCAGTTAAGTATTCTCATCTGCTAGAAGTCAAACGAGATGGCCTAACTCAACGCAAGGCACTTTTTGTGATGATATAAGCTAAGTCTGCTCCAGCCTCTGCACCACATGACTTCGGTCTAATTTCAAACAGATTTTGTATCAAGTGGAGACAGGACATTTTTGTGAGGTCCTGTGGATTAACTGAATCCCCAGGGGCTCTTCATGACCTTCTAAAGGAAATTTTACAGGCTAAGTTATCTCCTAAGGTCAAGTATAATATCACTTTAATATCTGATTAGCCCGCTGTACCAGCAGGGGCATAAACGTGGCTTTCTAATAGGTCATCTCTACGGAACAGTCCTTCTCACTCCTTTGTGTTGCCTGAAATAAGAGCCATTCTCAAGCTGAAGACCAGGCGGTCATGAGAGTTGTATGAAACCTTGACTTTGCACATCAGCCTCTCTCCCCTGCAATCTATTGGCTTGCCACCAGGACCATCTTAGAATCATAGAATCATAGAGTTGGAAGAGACCACAAGGGCCATCGAGTCCAACCCCCTGCCAAGCAGGAAACACCATCAGAGCACTCCTGACATATGGTTGTCAAGCCTCTGCTTAAAGACCTCCAAAGAAGGAGACTCCACCACACTCCTTGGCAGCAAATTCCACTGTCGAACAGCTCTTAGTGTCAGGAAGTTCTTCCTAATGTTTAGGTGGAATCTTCTTTCTTGTAGTTTGGATCCATTGCTCTGTGTCCGCTTCTCTGGAGCAGCAGAAAACAACCTTTCTCCCTCCAACTGTTAGCCTCGCTGAGGCAGGCTGGGGGCAGCTGGGAGGGAAGGCAGGTCTGGAAAGAAAAGAGAAGGTCTTCCTTGAGGAGGAAAGAGTGGGGAGGAGTGCACAGGTCCCAGTCACTGCCCCTCCTGCCACCCTTGGCCACCAAGCTCGACTAGGATGGCCACTTGCATCATCCCCACCCAGAGCTTGGTGAGGGGCTTGCCTGCCACTTCTGCTGCTCATTGCTAGTGAAGCTGCAGAGTTATAAATGTCATGGTCTCTTGCAACCTTGAGGTAATGGTTTACTATAGGGATGGAGCCATCTGCAGGCTGTCACACCTCTTCCCAGAGCACACCCCTTGCTGGCTCTCCTTTACATCATCACTGAGTGCCTTTGGCTGACTGGAAATGCCCTTGAACCCTGATAATGTCTCTTGCTTGCTTGGACAGAGGATACAGAGAGTGTGTGTAGCACAGTGCGCCACTTCCTGAGATGGTCTTTTCTACTGTCAAACAACTTGTGTCACTATTTCCCCAAATGTTTAGCGGAGAGCTGCATTCTCGAAATCTCTGCTCATGTATTTTGGTTCTGCCCACCGGAGCCAGGGGAGAAGTCTACCAAACCAGGGCTTGTCAACCTTCTTCGGCCTCTGGACTCAGAGAAGCTGTTGTAGACACCACAAATGCACATAGCACAACCAAGCACATGCCATCACATTGACTTTAATATTTTAAAAAACAGGCTTAATTTCAGCAGGGAGAATAAACTCTGTGGGTACCAGGGAAGGTCTGTGCAAGTGCAAGTGGTCATGTTGGTGATCTCAGTGCTTCATCATCATATAGCTCTTATTAATATAAAAGGGGAAATCCATGGCTATATATATATTCAATGGCAGATTTCAGTCAAACTAAATAGTTCAAATGTTTGGGAGTTTCATACATATGTACCATTTGTGATGAATCTGTTAGGTCTTTAAGTTTGTGGTTCACTGGGGGTTCATAGCTGATATTGCACTTTTGTTGTTTTCAGCTGCCTGGCTTTTTGAAAGAAGAAATGAAATATATGCTGCTAACACTCTTGAAATATAGGGAAGTTGATTAAAGTGACTGGAAAGAATGATTGGTTCCTAAGGCACCACTTCTGCAAGCAAACTTCTCAAGAAGAGCATCTCCCCGTGCCCAGCTTGTCGCTTCACAATTCTGAAAACATTTTCTCCCAGAGGAGGTGTCCTGCTGATGGTGGACTTCGTTTCTTCTGAGAGATCATCAGCCTGCTCAGGGCACAAAATGTACACATCTGCTGGCATAGATAGCTACAGCGAACATCCATGAAGTGATAGGCAGGGCCAGTCCAAGACATTTTGCCACCAGTGGCGAATCAGAAAATGGCATGCTGCCCAGGAATCATAGTTTGTTTAGGGTGATATATAGATGTAGAACGGGAACAGTCACTCCCCTCATTTGCCTCCCACCTTCTCTGTGGCCCCACCAGCAATGAGTGAGATGCTACACTCTGTCCCCCACACTCCTTGGTATCTTCCATCCAGGTGAGCTCTCAAGAGGCATTATCAGAGCTCAAGGACACATTCCAGGCACCCAAAGGCACCTAAGGGTGATGTAAGGGAGAGCCAGTAAGGGGTGTGACCTGGAGACAGCCTGTGGTTGGTTTCCTGCCTGAGGTTCCCCACCCTTGCAGCAAACCATTACCTTGAGATTGCAAGAATCCATGGCATTTACATCTACAAGAGGCAGCATAATGAAGTAGAGCAACCAGGCCTGCAATGAAATTTTGGCTGAGAGAGTATGAACTGTTCATGGCAATCTTCTTGGGCTTCTTCTGGGGACACCCCTAAAAGAATTGCCCCACTGAACAGTTGCTTGTCTTGCTTTTCGGTGATGAAACCGCCCCTGAGTGGAGCAGAGCTCAAACCTCTCCTAGATTCACACCACTTCCAGGTCAAGCATTGTTGTTCCTTCCTTGCAGCCTCTCAAAATGATTCCTATGAAGTCAACCGTTCAATATCTTGTTTCCCCTTAGATAATTTCTTGAATTACTCATTCAGTAAAGAGGGTGTAAATTATGCTTCATTTCTATCCATGATTATTAATATATTAGACAAGCATTTTAAAAACGAAGATAAAAGCCTTCTCCAAAGTTCTCATGTGGTCTTTCTTTCAAAGCTAATGATGTGCGAATTCATTATAGAATCTCTCATCAATGGGTTGCCTGACCCAATTTCACCAATTGCCATCAGATGCTCATGTTGTTTGTTAAAGATGCTAGATCAGTGATTTGCGAATGGTGGGTTAATGTACCAACCCGCTAGGGTCATGCCTTGCTGCTGCTCCAGTTGCTATCAGTATGTTTAGCTTGGCATTTGGGGGGCCTACGAAAGCTAGATCACATGAGAAGGGATTTCATGTCTTTGTGACCTCGGTGCCTGTCTACTGAAATATACTGTATGTGGAGCTGCCCTTGATAGCTGTGTAGAAGCTTCAACTTGCAGATATACCCCAACTTGCAGATATACCCCTTTGGAGTTTTGAATTATGGTGCTGGAGGAGACTCTTGAGACTCCATGGACTGCAAGAAGATCGAATGTATCCATTCTTAAGGAAATCAGCCCTGAGTGCTCACTGGAAGGACAGATCGTGAAGTTGAGGCTCCAATACTTTGGCCACCTCATGAGAAGAGAAGACTCCCTGGAAAAGACCCTGATATTGGGAAAGATGGAGGGCACAAGGAGAAGGGGGCGACAGAGGACGAGATGGTTGGACAGTGTTCTCGAAGCTACAAACATGAGCCTGACCAAACTGTGGGAGGCAGTGGAAGACAGGAGTGCCTGGCGTGCTCTGGTCCATGGGGTCACGAAGAGTCGGACACGACTAAACGACTAAACAACAACAACAACAACCCTTTGGAGATGGGTATGTTGGTAGGAGCTAATTGCAAGAGGGACTTGGCACCAGAACCACTTCCCTGGCAGTGGCTCTTTAGAATTGCAGTCAGGATGCTTCCCCAAACATGTTCTGTGTGTTTCTGGAGGATGGGTGTTATCTGCAACTTCTTGCATGACCAACACATATTCTGCCATTAAGTTATGAAGGAACACATAAAGCTTTTTTATACTGGGTCCCTTGGTTCAACCCGGTTCTACACCAACTGGGGAGCAGAGATCCTGGACTTTATCCATCTCAGTAGAAGCTCTTGAAAGAGGCCTGGCTACTGGGGCTCAGCCCTCTTAAAAATGTCAAACTTTGTTTTTCGTTTAATTGCTCCCCAGCTACAGATTCCTACCCTCCCTCCTTATACATCCATTTGAACTCAAAGAGGATTCTAGATATTTCTGTCCATCCCCTGTTCTCTGGCCCATCAGTTCTCGGCACTACTCCACCAAGTATTGCAGTGGGGTCCCATCATGTGTCTATATAGGCAGAAAAACTATTTGTGTATAACTAGGACTGCTGGCTAATCAGCCAACCTCCTTGGCCATTCCCCTGTGATCTCATTGGCCCATGCCCTCCTAGAAGCCCCAGCAAGTCTATCTGGAACAAGCGCCCCTGTCCTTACCTGCAGGTGCTGAGGCTGGAACCTAGAAACTTCTGTGCACACTGTTCCATCATGATTATGATCTTCCAACCCTACCTCTGGATCCTGTGCTTTAATTTTGGCACATCCAAAGCACTTGGACCCATCTTAAACAAGAAGCTTTCCAAGGACATATTTAAACTTAAAAATATTTTTTTTCACACAAAAAACCCTGTTGCCTTGCTGATTACGTTGTAAGCACTACAGATTAGGCCTCTCCATAAATTACAAGCAGCTGAACATCCTTTAGCATCAAACAGAATGACAAAAAGCTACACCATAATGAGTAATGGTTAAGGCCAATTGCTATTTAATTATGTAGATGACTTAACATCCTCCCATTGATGTTATCAGTATGTTTCAGCATGAAAGTTCTCCCACATTGCTTTGCTATGCCTTGTCCTACAAACACATTCACTTATTCACTCACTCACTTGCACAGATATGAATATTTTGCCTCTGACCATGCAGAAAGAGCAGAAAAGGAAGAAAATGCACTTCCCAGTTAGAGGCAGTAATGCTTCTGAATACCAGGTGTTGGAATGCACAGGAGGGTAGTTTGCTCTTGTGTTTGAATCCTGCTTGCAGGTTCCCCACAGGTATCTGCTTGGCCCCTGTGAGAACAGGATTCTAGACTATATGGGTCATTGGTCTTCATATGTCCTTATGAATCATTTGCAGCCCACATGCAGCACAGTTCTATACTCAGAAAGAATTCCCATGGAATTCTATGGAGAATATGAGTTAATCCAGCCAAACCACCTCTCTCCCTCTCTCTGATAGGATTGATAACATTGCACTCACACCCAGAATAGAGAGGCAAAATGAATGTATTGGTTTCTATGGGCATGTGCCCTGGTCCCCAAGCAGCAGCCAAGACTTGGGGCAGGGCTGAATAAAGTCTCCATATGGCTGGCAGAGGAAGAGGACATGGTCCTTGCTCTCAAACATAAGACTGGTGGTGTGGAGTCTAGGTCCACAAAGCAGGATTGCCTTAGTCAAGGACCTCCACACCAGGGATGGTGAATCTGTGGCCCTCCAGAAGTTGCTTGTCTACAATTCTAATCACCCACAATCATTTGCCATGGGTGCCGGGGTTGATAGGGATTGGAGTTCAACAGCATCTGAAGGATCACATGTTCCCCATTCCTGTTTAAAATTCATATCAAGTCTGGTTGTAAGATGGAGTGCCACGTCAGCCTCGGAAGATGGAGAAAGACCCACCTTAGAAACTTTGAAAGTCTTATTGAAACTCCCTTTGCTTGCACCAGAATCTATAGAGCTTTTGCCTACATATTTGCATCTGATTTTGTGTTAGGCAAACCTTTGGCCACAACTCTATTTATTCTATTTATAAGTAAGTGGATTGTTTTGCGGCAAGCCAAATGGGTAGAGTTAATGTCTGTACAAGGACATGCCTCCTGCATGAATATGATCATGAACAAAGCAACTGCATTAACATTTGTCCGCTCCCGCATTTTTGAGTCGCTTAAGATTTTCCTCTAAAGCACTCTGATTATGCCCTCTCTCCTTTTGTCTTCCATTTCTTAGTTAATTTGACAGGTGAGGAGATTCTATAGCTCCTAGATTTTTTAGTCGGCTTCCTTTTCATAATAACACTTTTCTGATTTTGTACCTAATCCTCTGGTAGCCTTTGAGTCTTGATTACAAATGCACTATCAATTTCTTTGGAGTGTCTGTGCATTGTGCTCTCTGCAGGAGCAGTAATCTTTTCTCAATTAACACTTTGCAGAGATCAACCAAGATCAGAAGAATGGCTCATTCTCTTTAGATGGAGAGGATAGGAGTTGGGTGAAATTCCTTATTCAGCAGCAGCCCATCTCCCGCCAACTCTATATGCATCCTCCCTCCTCCCCGCCCCCCCCCAAAAAGTGCATATGCTGGTTGTAATTTTATGAAATGCAGATGCTGCACAGAGTTGAACTGAAATTTATTAATGGAGCAAATCCAGTACTAATTTTTGCAGCTGTGACATAGACAAAAGTTCTGGCAACAGGAGCAGAAAACAGCTTTGATTACCTCTGGATGGGCCTGGAAATAACTTTGCTGATGCAACAACAGATGAGTGCTCAACCTGTTCTACAATCGCCACTCACTTCCTGCTTCATGAAAAGGGTTGTGTGATTTTTGTCTCTGATTGTTAACACTTTCAAGCAGCCTCAACCTACTAAAGTCTTCCTGCCCCTGATTGTGCATGGAAAATGTGAGCTGTTTTAAGACCATTGTGTTGCCTTCATTCATCTACGTACACGTACCCTCTCACTACTCGTGATGCCGATCACATAAGTGACATTTCAGCACTGGTAAATTACCTTTCCCTGAGCTGAAACATCAGTGCGGACAATAGTCTGCCTACCCTTCTGGAAATGACAATCAATTCACAAAAGGGCATGGACCAGTCTCTTTGGGGAGGCATCTCGAGGCAAAGCAAACACCAAACTTTCCCTTCATAGCTCAAACTGAAAATGAGTCTGAAGTGGGACAGGGTGGGAAGCAGGGTCTATCCACCACCCATGCCAGTTTCCAAAATATCATTACTATAGCAAGAAATGTAGAATGCTCTGGCTCTGCCCCTAGCCAATCAAACACACAGAAGGACCAACACCCATCACATTAGGCTTGGACAGGGGTATACTGGTGCATAGCAGCTGGGCTGCCTTGTGCTTGAGGAATTCAATCTTTGCAAATCCCAGTTTGAAGACAGGCACCCATACCTTCTGGACTAATGTGCAGATCGCAACTTATTCAGCCACTGGCTTTCACATTCTCCAGATGTTCTGACAAAATTCATGGCTATGATTCCTAACAGCTCTAGCTGAAACTCATTGGGCGATAAGTGCCACTGCTCAATGGCAGGTCAGTAATTGGAAATGATTTTGATCAGCATTTAATCGTGGATGAATCAACTGATCTGACATGTGCTACCAGAACCTGGCTGAGCAAGGATGAAGGGAGATCAGTTTGATGCAACTGTACCCACCATGTTTTCAAGTGCAGCAGAGGGTTTGGTCCAACAGGTGGAGTTTCAGTGATCTACCATGAATCCATCCCCTTGTTGAAAGTCTGGTAGTTGGAGTATGTGCACCAGGAGGTGGTGGGGCATTAAGACATGATTAGGAGTCTTCTGATGGATAGCCCATCCTGCCACCCATCACTCGGAGCTGATAGATGTGGTCCTGGAAGTGATGTTGACTTCCCCCAAACTAGTTGTGTTGATGGACTTCAACACTCATGCCAGCTGATCAAGAGCTGCCTAGAATTGTATAGTATGGCACAATCCCAATGTAGTTTTGGCTGAGCAGAATGAAAGTTATCCAGGGGGGGGGGGAGTTCAAAACAACTGTTATCATGGCCAGATCTCAATAGGGTTCAGATTAGCTGGAATTCTAAACCTCTACAAGGACACCCTTGTAGATTGGTGGATCCAGGTGGGTTCCTGACTGCTCTGAGAACTTTCCAACCATTTGTGCTGGTGATCCTGCTGGATCCATGGTTGATCTGTGGAGTGGGGATATGGCCCCAGGCAGCTGATATGTTCCACATAGCTCAGGCTCCTTGGGAATCTGGAGAGCTTGGGGAAAACAATCCACTTATGTAGAAAGCTACAACATCAGAGGAAGAAGACTTGGGAGAAATCTGATCAAAGGCTTATTCCACAGCAGTGATGGCAACAAAGAAGTTGTTCTTCTCTGCCAGAGAGTGGTGAGATAAAATACTTGGCAACCTGCTGTGAAAAGTGTGCAGAACAATTTGCAGATAAAACCATTCACATCCACTCCAGGTCTACATGGGGAGAGTAGTAGTAGTAGTGGTAGTAGTAGAAGTAGTACAGTGATACCTCGGTTTACAAACTTGATCTGTTCTGGAAGTCCGTTCTTAAACCGAAACCGTTCTTAAACCGAGGTGTGCTTTCCCTAATGAGGCCTCCCGCCGCCGGTGCCCTTCCATCGTTCGGATTCCGTTCTTAGACTGAGGTAAAGTTCACAAACTGGGACACTATTTCCGGGTTTGTGGAGTTCATAAACCAAATCGTTCATAAACAGGACTGTTCTTAAACCAAAGTACCACTGTAATAGTAATAATAATTTTATTTATACCCCACTTATCTGGCTGTGTTGCCCCAGCCACTCTGGATGGCTTCCAACACATACGAAAACATAATAAAACATCAAACATTAATAATAACAGTCTGATCCAATACAAAAAAGTCACAGTTAAAATAAACAACTTATATCAAATAAAGCAATATTCAACAATCCATTAGAATTGAATATTAAACAGTAAAATTAAATATCAGCAAATAATAAACAAGAATTACTAAACCACAATCAATAAAAGTAATGGCAAGTCACAATGCTTAAGGTACCACAAACCATACCCTCTGGGGTGGCTGCCAATGCTTCATCTGGACTATTTTCTTCAAATGGAACTCCAACATCTTTTCTGCCCTCTCAGCCACAAAGGAGAGAGTTTGAGAACTCATACTATTGTTATTAGTAGTAGCAGTAGTAGTAGTTCTGGGGTGATGGCAGAAGCAAGGAGCCACTTGCCTAATTTTGATGAATTAATCTCATCTTGCTCAATCTGACAATGTGGAGAAGTTGCTTGGAGAGGTGAAGCCTACGACTTGTCCATCCTAATTAGTAGAAGGTGCCAGAGAGGGCTGGCCAGTTGAGCGCTGAAAGCTGTAAATGCTTCTTCAATGGTGGGGTCACCAGCTAACTTCTCATGTCCCACCATCATAACCAGAAGGTGGGGGAGCAAAACAATCCCTGGCATAGTGATGCAGGAATAATATAATGATTCTCTAGCTTGGGGGCAGGGGGATAAAAAGTTAAAACAGATGAGCAGGTTGAAACAACGGAAATCCTCTTTGTGCCTTTTGCAAAACTTGACCTCACTGCACTCAACTCTATGGTAATGAACTAGCAACAACGAGCCATTGATAATGAACAAGCATTTTAAGAAGTCTTTTCTAATAAGCGGTTTTAGTGGCTTTCTTGATTAAAGCACTGATCCACTAGAGGCATGCAAGATTCATATGGACAACAACAATATATCAGTTTTAGTTCATTCTTATAATTACTCCCCCCCCCCCATTACCCCTCCAGAAGATTTCGTCAGTTACAGGCTGCCACAATCCCTCACCCAGTGGATTTTTAAAAATAAATACTACTCAGAGAAACCCGGAAAACCCTACTGAATTATAATTGGCACATCTTAAGCTTGTTCATCCTTCTTATGTTACATCTGTTCTTCTACATACTGCTTCTGAAGAGTTCAACACATCTGGTTGGGTGCTATTTTGACATCTGGACACTGCATCTGAATGTCTGATGCTCACATCTTAAGTTCATAATGCAACTGTCCAAGTTCATAGGATGATTGCTGTTACGCTTCCTGTGATTTTTCTACTTAGTTTTCATCTTCAAATGGATGTGTTGTTCTTGTTCTTGTTGTTTTAAAAATAATAATTTGAGAATCAAATTTCACTCTGATTTCTGTCATTGACACAATTGCTTCCAAGGGCGTCTCTGGCACTGTAGAGCCAGCTTCACTTAGAATACTGAAGAGTTGATGTTGATGAAAACCAAGTGGGTGAGGACTGGCGCATAAGTGGTGTCAAAGGCAAATCTAGAGGAGTATGACCACTTGAACTGGACACAGAGCTTCTGGGGGCTCCATAGCAGGTACAGCAACTATGATGTCCAATGGAATGTGAGAGGCGGGGACACCGGATTCCAGTGTCACACAGGGCACCACTGAAATTTGAGACACCAAGATGGTATAAATCTCATTCCTTAGCCAACCAAGTAGGTGAAGATGCTTCCAATGCGAAGAGAAAATTCCGAGATAAATGGATCAATATTCTGACTTGGTAAAATGTACTGGCCAAGGAGCTTCTCCACCCCCATTGTTCAACCCGGATATTGAGGTCCAGCGCTGAGGGCCTTCTGGTGGTTCCCTCACTGAGAGAAATGAAGTTACAGGGAAATAGGCAGAGGGCTTTCTTGGTAGTGGTGCCTGCCCTGTGGAACTCCCTTCCATCAGATGTCAAAGAAATAAACCACTATCTGACTTTTAGAAAGCATCTGAAGGCAGCCCTGTTTAGAGAAGTTTTTAATGACTGCTGTTTTAATTAAAAAAAAAAAATCCTTCCAGTAGCACCTTAAAGACCAACTAAGTTAGTTCTTGGTATGAGCTTTCGTGTGCATGCACACTTCTTCAGATACATGGTTCCATGTAACTGGAACCATGGAAGGCACCACATTGAGCCGCATGAAATGGAAGTCCATCAACCTCACCAACGGCTACCTATCTGTTGCTGTTTTAATGTATTTTAAATCTTTTGCTGGAAGCTGCCCAGAGTGGCTAGGGAAACCCAGCCAGATGGGTGGGGTATAAATGATATATTAGTAGTAGTAGTAGTAGTAGTAGTAGTAGTAGTAGTAGTAGTAGTAATATTGTTTCCTGCACCCGAGTACCTAACACCTATCTTGATCTTAGGCCCCCATATGCACTACATATTTAAAGCAGAGTTGTCTGGGAAGAGGGATTGATAGTTAAACCATGCTGGGAATTGTAGTTCTGGGAACAGGGGGCTTGTAGCAACTCTCAGCATCTTTAAACAATGACAGCTCTCAAAACCCTTGGTGGGGGAAGCCATGACAATATAAAGTGGCATACTAATGCTTTAAGTGCTCTTGGGTCCTGAGCATTCACCAGGATGATCAAATTCACATGTCATTTATTTGATAGCCGATCCAGGGCACCTCACCTTGGTGCAAGGCCTACAGAAACTTGTGCAGTTGTGTTTTCTCATAGTGGATGGATTCTGTCCAGTGTTTTTAAAAATAAAAGGCTAGTCGTTATCTTGTTAAGTGGAGAGGAGGTAAATAAAGCACAGGCAGATGAAAAGGAATAAATGAGAACAACTGAGAATGCTCAATCTAAGAAAGGCGCAATGGTTTCTAATCAGAAAATTATATTTTTAAGTGAAGGAGAGAGGAGGGGGAATCATTGTAATTTCTCAAAAGCTTAAACATTAAAGATTATGGGAATTATATCAATTTCTTCCTAAAGGGCAATCATTGTCAGATGAAGAAATTACTAGATGATCACAATTTCATTTGTCCGTACAGCATTTAAGGTCTCCTGGTACTGAAGATTTTATAATACTGATAATTATCTACTTTTCCTCCCTGTTTTTCTATAATGCAGCACAGCATCCCATTATGTTTTACATAATTAGCAATATTCTTTGTATAATACAAATCTGACAAATCGGGCTTTAGAAGTTGTACAGAAGCAGATAGGCTATTAGGTTGGAAATTAATGATCTTCATAGGTCAGAAGCATTGTACAGATAATCATAAAATGTTTGCATTGAGATCGTCAGGGTCTTATGCGCTCATTAATATTTAAGATCATTTTATTTTTCAGAAAGAGGGATCTATCAGAAACTCTCTCATTATTTTTTAGCTTCGATGCCCCAGGCGTCCATCACACATAGCTGCAATACCACAAGGACCACTTTTGGTGGTACTGTGCCATACAAGGTGCCATACTTTAAGAACATAGAAAAATGGGAACAAGTCCAGAAGAAATCAGAGATGGTCAGAGGGATGGAAAGCAAGTCCTTTGATGACAGGTTGGAGGATCTGCATCTGTCGCACAGAAGAGGTCACAGATGTGCAGAAGACAGTCTAGATCACATGGGCTCATATTACAGAGGGCAGATTTTCTTTGAACATTAGGAGATGTTTCTTGGCAATGAAAGCCATTCCCTGGCGGAACCAAATATTTAGAGGAATGGCAGGATATTTCTGGATAAACAGAACAGGAAGGATTAGAAATTGGCGGGACCAGAAATTCACAGAAGACTGGAGTAAATTTACAGATTATTTGAAAAGTATTTGTGAAGACCAGATGACGTTTGTAGGTTTGCAAGAAGTTTTGTGAGGAGTATTATTGGAATTATTGCAAAAATGGATAAGGGGGAGGATGATTAGTTAAGATATTTAAAAGTAATATAAATTTAAGAAATGGTTAAAACGGTGGATCATCAGAGGTGCTGATCGAAATCCAAAATGATTGTATAAGTAACAAAGTTTTGTGGTATGTATTATAATTTATATGTTAAAATTAATAAAAAAATTTATTAAAAAAAAGGAATGGCAGGATATTTCTCACTGGATGTCTTTTTTTTAAGAAAAGGCTGGATTGCAACATTATATGCTACAGCATCTGGAAGGTCACATGTTCTCCACCCCTGCTATACATGTCTACTCACAAGTAAGTCCCTCTGATTGGTTTTTTTCTCCAAAGTAGACCCACTTGGGACAACACTGAATTCAGCAAGGTATACCTCTGAGTGCATGTGAGTTGGATCACACTACAGTGGTACCTCGGGTTTAGTACTTAATTCGTTCCGGAGGTCCATTCTTAACCTGAAACTGTTCTTAACCTGAAGACCACTTTAGCTAATTGGGCCTCCCGCTGCTGCTGTGCTGCCGGAGCACAATTTCTGTTCTCATCCTGAAGCAAAGTTCTTAACCCAAAGTACTATTTCTGGGTTAGCAGAGTCTGTAACCTGAAGCGTATGTAACCTGAAGCATATGTAACCCGAGGTACTACTGTATTAGGTTGCAATCCTAAACACACTAATCTGGCATTAAATTCCATTGCACTTGGTTGGGTTTACGTCTGAGTAGCAATGTGTAGGACTGTACTGTCAGAAACCGCACAGGATACAAATAAATAACAAATCAAACCATGATGCAGTGACAAGCAAAATGATCTACAGCTCTTGTCAGTGTCACGTGCTATGCACACCCCGGGGTGGGATTTAACTTGTCAAGCTAAACCATCGTTTCGCCATATGTTTGGGATCTTAACTTGGATTAAGGCAAGAAACCATGGTTAGGCATCAACCCATTCAGTCACATCAATGGCAGCACTAGCAAGGCTTTCAACAATTTCGTGTCTTTTGGAGCTTAAGCTTTATTTCTTTAAAGCTTTTATGATGCCCTCTTTGGAATATTTTAAGATTTAATACTATATAATACTTCCAGACATGATCTCTTTCCCCCACGCTTTGAATTTTAGTTCTTTCCATTATCAGACAATCCCTTTGCTTCTATGGACTGTGGCGTACGCTCTATTATTGTAAGGTATTTTATAATCCTCTGTCACAAAGCAATAAAATGTTTTTTACTTTATTTATCCTTAACAATAAATATGATTTTCTTCCCCCCTCCTTCCCGTATTGCCTTCATATTCACCATGAGATTGATAAGGGCATTGCTAATTTATTGTGCATGGCATTATGGCACATAAAATTTGCAATTTAATAAAAGTATTTGGTAAAGGTGCCATTACATTTGCAGAGAGTTGTAAATGTTTCAAGCATTTGTTAAGTTTTATGACTGACTTGGATTCACAATGGTCCCATTGGCTGGAGATGGCACTTCTCCACACTTTGATTCCCTTCTTCATAGTGAAATCCATTTCCTGGCCAGTGTGAATCATCTGAGTCAGGACAAAGACACAAGGACAAAATCCTGTAAATCAACCGATTCAGCATTATGTCTATTTTGATTTTAAAAACAAAAACAAAAACAAAACTTGGACAAAGATTATGGGTGGTCTCTCATACTTCAAAATTTACACGGCTCACTAGTCCATTTTTTTAAACCACCACATCACAAAAGCGCATTCAAAATTTATTTAATTGCCAGTGAAATTCTCATGGTTGTTGCTGCAGTTATGTCATTTTCCATATAGTCATGGAGTGAGAGTCCTTTCCTTCACTCTACACATCATCTCTGTGGTGGTCTGCACTCTGCAGCCTTCCTGGGTGCTTCCTGAAAATCCCATGATGTCGACTTGGTAGCCAGCCTCCTCAGCATCCCATGTTTCAATTAAAGCTCAGGGGACGATGTCATGGTGTAACTTCTCCCATGTGACTTTTTTTAGATCAGGAAGTGCAGGCTGCTGGGGAGACTGCAGAGCACTCAAGAAATGTTTAATGAATAGGAAAAAAAACACCTTCAATTGTCATCTTTGGAGCAATAAGGTAAGCTCAACTCCACATCCACAAAGGAGCCTAGATAATGAGGCAGAAAAATGGACATACCTTTCACAGTGGAAAGAGTTTTTTAGAAATTTGGGGGGAAAGTCACAACCTAGCACTATTCATTTGCCTGTTTACTGCTCCAGCAATTTTGCCATGTCTTCAAGTTCATCTACTGAATTGGCTTGGTTTGTATTCAACTGTATCACAGTTTGCGTCTAGTTGGCTGATATTCAAACAGGGAGCCCCAAGATCTGTGTCTTTACATGCAAGTAAAGCCCTGCTGGGATGCGGGTGGCGCTGTTGGTTAAACCACAGAGCCTAGGACTTGCTGATCAGAAGGTCGGCGGTTTGAATCCCCGCGAAGGGGTGAGTTTCCATTGCTCGGTCCCTGCTCCTGCCAACCTAGCAGTTAGAAAGCACGTCAGCGTACAAGTAGATAAATAGGTACCGCTCTGGCGGGAAGGTAAACGGCGTTTCTGTGCACTGCTATGGTTCGCCAGAAGCGGCTTAGTCATGCTGGCCACATGACCCGGAAGCTGCACGCCGGCTTCCTCGGCCAATAAAGCGAGATGAGCGCCGCAACCCCAGAGTCAGTCACGACTGGACCTAATGGTCAGGGGTCCCTTTACCTTAAAGCCCTGCTGGAGCAGGCAAAATCCTATCTCGCCTAGCATCCTGTTCTCACACTGGCCAACTAGATGCTAGCAGGACCAGGGTGCAAAAGCATTGTCTCCACCCATGTTGCCTGTGTTAGATAATAGAATGTCATTTGGGGGAAGAATTGTTCTGTTGAGCCATAGGGGACCCACAGAGAAATTCTCTTGCAATTCCACTTTGCAAAGCCCACTCTTGAGTGCTGCGTGAATGTAAGAGACTTGTCATTTCATTAATGAAGAATGACCACTTGTCACCCCACATGGGGGAAGATGGAAACACATGACACATTAGCAATGAAAGACCACAAGACAACCCAAATGCAAATACTGATGGCTGGAAAAGATAATTAAAGCTCTTGAGACTGTGTTTATGAAAAGGTAGCATGACAAGGCGCTCGGATGTCGACACGGTGTATTTATATTGACAGGAAATGTCCAAGAAATCTTCCTTTTACAATATAGCTGTCAGGAGTTTTTGTAAATTTTCAGCACGATACAAACATTTATTGACTTTGTGTAAGGAGAGCCCCTAAAACTGTCCCTTTCCCTTGTTATTTGATGGCACTTTGGTTAAAGACATTGCTGTCTTTATAATATGGGATCTGGAGAATTCCTCTTCCACTGTCAAGATGTTCCATGTTGCTAACGTATTTCATGCAAGCAACATTTGAAAAACATTAAAAAAAAACCCAGCTAATTGCAGTTCTTGGCTTTGACTTTTAAATCCCTGCATGGTCTGAATTCCAAAGATCTTGGGATACCAAGACCATCTAGCTCATAACTTCACCCCCAACCCAAGGTTTACAACCAGTCAAACCATCATATAGGCACCATGCTTTTAAACTATCTTTCTTACTGGTGACCAGCAAGCTATTCAATGGCTTCCTTTGAGAGGTCTATCCTACTTGCTTCCTTTTGGAAACAGAAATTAAATTTGAAGGGAACTAAATTGCTATCTGCTGCTTCTTACTCAATCGCGTACTGGCAAATTCAGGTTGTATGATTACAGTTGGTGCCGTGCTCCAAACACTGGACTTTTTGTGATAAAGAATGCAGCGGAAAAAGGCACTAGCTAGCATGGGATAACACTTGCTTTGATGCAACATCATCTAACCTCATCTGAGAGTGGCCTTATTCATGGGTTTTTCCACTTTTATGTTTTTTATGGTTGAAAACTTGCTAACTTAGGCAAACCACTTTGAGAAGACTTGGGAGAAAATGTAGAATATAAGTATCATATATTTGCATGAAAGTACAGTGGTACCTCGGGTTAAGAACTTAATTCGTTCTGGAGGTTCGTTCTTAACCTGAAACCATTCTTAACCTGAGGTACCACTTTAGCTAATGGGGCCTCCTGCTGCCACCGCACAATTTCTGTTCTCATCCTGAAGCAAAGTTCTTAACCCGAGGTAATATTTCTGGGTTAGTGGAGTCTGTAACCTGAAGTGTCCAAACCTGGATCTAGGCATCCAGAGAATTCTCATTTTATTTTACCATACACTGGTACCTCGGGTTTCATACACTTCAGGTTACTTAGGCTTCAGGTTACAGACTCCGCTAACCCAGAAATAAAACCTTCGGTTAAGAACTTTGCTTCAGGATGAGAACAGAAACCGTGCTCTGGCGGTGCGGCGGCAGCGGGAGGCCCCATTAGGTAAAGTGGTGCTTCAGGTTAAGAACAGTTTCAGGTTAAGAACTGACCTCCGGAACGAATTAAGTACTTAACCTGAGGTACCACTGTATCTGGGATTTATTCTTTTAAACAACCCAAAAAACAACACATATTTGCAAAGCGAGACCCCTCAATAACTTAAGTTATTTTAACAAATATACACATCTGTTTGGATAATTTACCCATTTATATACATTTTTTGTGCGTAGTACTTACAGTAGCTGGAGAACTATATTATAAAATCAGAGAAGTGTGAATTTCAAAGTTTCACTTTGCTTTTTGTTCTGGGAAGTGTATGAACTGAATAAAATCTCTACCGCATCCCTACCAGGCAGTCTAGATGTACCCTAATTGTGGTGAACTTTTTGTTTTATTGCATTTCCACAGCCGTGAAGCCTTGAGCCTCTGCAGCAAACCTGTCTCTCTAGAGACAGGAACAGTGAGCTTTATTGTAGGACAAAGTTTCAGTGAAATGGCACAGTGAATTGGACTAAGCAGAACTAGACCTATTTTTTTTAAAAAAAACACAAAAAAACAAAAAAAATAACCTGGCACATGAAAGATTTCACACTCTCACTTTGTTCTACATTTTGGCAGAACCTGCTTATGACAGATTTTGTGGTGGGGATTGAGGCCAAAAATGACTATCCCCCTAATTATGAACTCTTTCCCCCCCCCACACACACACTCATCATGAACTGTACCCACACACAGTATGAAAAGATTCATTTGGGAGAGAGAGAGAGAGAGAGAGAGAGAGAGAGAGAGAGAGAGAGAGCGCAGCAGCAGCAAGATGCCATACTATATGGACAGAGTGGAAGAGAAATAAATCCTGGGATTTGAAGCTGTGCATTGGTGGCCTCTGAATGTTGCCAACAATCTCTGAAAGGGATTTCTTTCTTTATTCGATTTAAATACAGTGGTAGCTTGGTTCTTGAACTTCATCCATTCCAGGAGTCCGTTCAACTCCCGAAACTGTTCAACAACCAAGGTGCGGGCTCTTGATTGGCTGCAGGCGCTTCCTGCTCTCAAGCGGAAGCCGCATTGGACGTTCTGCTTCCGAAAAACAATCACAAACTGGAACACTTACTTCCAGGTTTGTGGTGTTCAGGAGCCGATCTGTTCAATAATTAAGCCATTTGAGAACCCCTGTATTGGCCTTTATTTGAAGATCTGAGTGTAGTGTACAACATTAAAACCATAATTTACATACCATAGCAAAAAAATAAACAAACAAACCCACAATTGAAAACCACCATTGAAAACCTATACTGTCCTCCTCGTCTCATGAAGGTTCTCATGAAGGTCTCCACCATTCCTCCTCAGTCCAGTCCCTGACAACTGCAGAGAATGGAACATAGCAGATTCTGTAGATCTTCATCCTATGTCCATAAGAGGTGACATAATGTGGGGTAGGGGGAGAACTCCCCACCTCCCAATAAATAGGTGATCCATTCCTGATTTTTTTGCAGTGGTTGGAAGAAGAGCCACTTCTCACTTGCAAACTAACACCTGAGACTTACAGTAAAGGTGTTGTGCAAAGGTAAAACCTGCATTCATTCTTTCACCCACTTTTGCCTTTGGTCCTGTCCATCATGGGCATGTGGCCCCTGGGAGGTTGTCTGAAAATGACTGCGGCCCTCCACTCTGGAAAAAAGTCTCCCCACCCTTTATGAACCAATCTGAACCATGCTAGCAATTGTGGTTACCCTGTGCATAAGCCATTCCGTACCAGTTATACATGAGTGCCTGGTTCTGTTGCACCTCCAGGCAAAGTGGGGTGGGGTCACACTTGTTCCTGTGCTGAGACAGGAAATGCAGCAATGGCGCATCACAAGTGGGAGCATGCCACATCGCAAAATCTTGGTGCAAGCCCCACCTGCCATAACCAGTAGCTCTTTATAGACCTATATGCTCTATGAATATGTCACACAGAAGAAAAACCAACACCACCAAACCCACAACCCCTGCAGTGGTGTCCAAACTTTTTTCAAAGAGGGCCAGATTTGATGAAGTGAAGGGCCATGAGGGCCGACTAAAGGGCCAACCAAAGCTTCTTCTTTTTTAGGATTGGAGTTGTTGTTTTGTTGTTGTTGAGCTTTCTTTTGGATTGAAGTTGCTGAGGTTTTTTTAGGATTTTAACCCAGAAAATAAGCTGCCACAGGGGCTGGATTTAACCGACCAGCAGGCCAGATTAGGCCCCCAAAATGGACTTTGGACATGACTGCCTTAAAGCATTCTAACCCAGTAGCGTTCAGCTGCAAGGGACTGTAACTGGAGGAGTTAATCATGAAAATCAGGGCACCCCCCCCTTGCAAAAGCAAAGATATGCAGACCCCCAAAGTGTCCCTGTTTTCCAGGGACAGTCTGAGGTTTACAGAAGCCATCCAGGTTTCTGATTTGATCCTGGAATGTCCCACTTTTCCTTAGGACGTCCCTATTTTCATCAGAGAAATGTTGGAGGGTATGGAATAGGATGTTCCTATTTTCATGGAGGAAATGTTGGAGGGTATGAGACAGAAGAACCTTCTCCTTGCCCTTGGATTCTTCATGGAGTTTTGAGATCAACTGGGAAATATCAGAGTTTTCTCATGTTTACATCCGGGCTCCCAAGAAGTTAAGAATTCCTGGCATGCTATTCCCAGAGTTTCCGACACCCCCCCCCCAACACCTCTCCAATTCTGGACCTGCCTTATGGCTGTTTTGCCATATACACTGAAAAAACAATTGGTTTGTGAAGGTAAGTGCTAACAAGTACTAGTCGAGGCAGAATCAGGTTTCTTGTAATCTTTACTTTGAAGGTACAGTGCGGGTTCCGAAAGGTTAATGAACCACTTGTGGTAGCACTTTCTCTCACACTTTAACTCTGCTTTATTCCTGATAGAACCATTAACTTCTCCACTAACCTTTCTACTTGCTACTATTACAGACATTCTGCCCACTAAAGCTTTCTATTGATTTTTGCCAGGGTGCTTTTATAAAATGTAGCTTTAAATACCTGTTTTTTCGTGGTTGTGTTAGCATCTGGCAGTACATGTAGAGACAAAGATTAATTCGCAGGTTTCTTTTTTTCTTCCTCTCTCTCGCTTTGGAAAAAAAGCACTCACCCAGTCACACTAACAATAAAATTGACTCCTAATTTTTACATCACAAAGCATTTACTTAAATCATGTCAAATATCTTCATCCCCCCCCCCCAAGACTCTGCAGTATTGAGACAAGCCTCCTTATTGTGTTGTATTCAGAGCAGAGTAAATTAAGTGGACGGCATCCACTTAAACGCAACACAGCCTGCTTCCTCCTCTCTTCCTTTGGCCCAGAACCCTGCTGCAGGCTAGTGTTAAGATTTCTTCCAGGGAGCTGTAAAGAACCCAACTAAAACACACACACAACAGATACAGTGGTGCCCCGCAAGACGAATGCCTCGCAAGACGGAAAACCCGCTAGATGAAAGGGTTTTCTGTTTTGGAGGTGCTTCGCAAAACGAATTTCCTATGGGCTTGCTTCGCAAGACGAAAATGTCTTGTGAGTTCCTGTGGGTTTTTTTCCCTCCCACCCCCTTTTTCCCAAGCCTCTAAGCCGCTTATTAGCTGATCCTAAGCCGCTAAGCCGCTTAACAGCTGATCCACTAAGCCGCTTATCAGCTGATCCGCTAAGCCGCTTATCAGCTGATCCGCTAAGCCGCTAAGCCGCTTATCAGCTGATCCGCTAAGCCCGCTAAGCCGCTAATAGCGCTAATCCACTAAGCCGCTAATGGGCCTGCTTCGCAAGACGAAAAAACCGCAAGACGAAGAGACTCGCGGAACGGATTCTTTTCGTCTTGCGAGGCACCACTGTAATATTTTAAGCTGTCATCACCTCTGTAGAACCTGAATACAGTGGTGCCTCGCAAGACGAAAATAATCCGTTCCGCGAGTCTCTTCGTCTAGCGGTTTTTTCGTCTTGCGAAGCAACCCTATTAGCGGCTTAGCGCTATTAGCGGTTTAGCGGCTATTAAAGGCTTAGCAGCTTAGCGGCTAAAAGGCTATTAGCGGCTTAGCGGCTTAGAAAAAGGGGGGGAGTGAAAAAAATCGTAAGACTCGCAAGACATTTTCGTCTTGCGAAGCAAGCCCATAGGGAAATTTGTCTTGCGAAGCGCATCAAAAAACAGAAAACTCTTTCGTCTAGCGGGTGTTTCGTCTTGCGAGGCATTCGTCTTGCGGGGCACCACTGTACCATGTAGAATTCCATAGACAAGGTGGCTCAACAGATAATGCGCTAGACCTCTACATAATGGCCCTTTTAAATTTATTTCTAAGCAGGTATTATGTATCTTCCATCATGTTCAAATTGTCAGAGTTTGAGCCAGGATGGCTACCTGGAGGTGCTGGGGGCTAAACCTTAGATCAGGCACCCCAAACTCGACCCTCCAGATGTTTTGGGACTACAGTTCCCCTCATCCCTGACCACTGGTCCTGTTAGCTAGGGATGATAGGAGTTGTAGTCCCAAAACATCTGGAGGGCCAAGTTTGGGGGTGCCTGCCTTAGATCATAAACAGTGCTCTCTGCCACTGATTTGTGAAGATACCTGCTTACAGAGCCGCAAAATTGTTTCTCGCAAAGAAACATTTGCACATGCTATTAGTGTGAAATTTGGTATAAGAACCTTGTTGTGGCTACAAGGGTCATGGGAAGAGAAAGAGGACATTGTTAGAGGCTCTAAGTGGGAACTGGAGATATGAAGGGCAGCCCTGGAGAACAGAGTGAGCCTATCCCTCCACCTTGAGAATTCGGTTTTGCATAATTTGTTTTATGGTGTACAAAAATCCAGGGAGACCTGGCGGGCCTGGAGGTAGAAATATGCCTTGTAATCTAATTTCTTTATATTTATGTACATCTGCAGGCCACTCCTTCATCTTAACATATACACACTGATAATTATCTTGGACTCAGCAAATAGGAAATGGGAGCATTGTTAGAATGTCCGAAGTGGAACAGGAGTGTGGATCTTTTTCCACATCAAGTGCTACATTCCATTCTGGGCAACCATCTAAGAGGCAGTGGTGGTCAGGGCCAGAGGTACCCTCACAACTCTCCCTAGTCTCCATTCAGGCAAGCAAGGCATAATCAGACTTCAGTGACACATTCCAGCCAGGTAAAAACCCTCAAGGAGGCTTTGAAGTAGGGCTGGTAAGGGGTGTGGCCTGAGGAGAGTGGGTGAGTTCCAAGAATCGGACAGAGATGCCTGAAGAGCTACATTTGGTCCTCATTTGCTGACCTTTAAAACCCTAAACAGCCTCAGCCCAACATTCCTGAAGGAGTGCCTCCACCCCCATCGTTCTGCCCGGACACTGAGGTCCAGCTCCGAGGGCCTTTTGGCAGTTCCCTCACTGCAAGGTTACAGGGAACCAGGCAGAGGGCCTTCTTGGTAGTGGAGCCTGCACTGTGGAACGCCCTCTCATTAGATGTCAAGGAAATAAACAAGTATCTGACTTTTAGAAGACATCTGAAGGCAGCCCTGTTTAGGGAAGTTTTTAATGTTTGATGTTTTATCATGTTTTTAATATTCTGTTGGGAGCTGCCCAGAGTAGCTGGGGAAACCCAGCCAGATAGGTAGGGTATAAATTATTATTATGATTACTACTACTACTACCACTACCCTGATGCTCCCCACCCCAGCTGTGGGCGAAGAGAGTTACTTAACTGGGACAATTTGTACTGGTAGATTTCTAAAGGAGGCAATGTGAAGATGAAATATCATTTTGAGAGACCCTATGTCCCTTCATTCCAATCATGAAATATCCACACATATAGCATCACAGAATTGTAGGGTTGGAAGGGGCCTTGGGGCATCCCCTAATCCAACCTCCTGCAATGTAGGAATCTCAGCTAAAGAATCCATGGCAGATGGCCATCCGACCTCTGCTTCAAAACCTCCAAGGATGGTGAGTCCACAACTTCCCACAACATACTTTTCATGTTTCTAGTGGGATGCTGATCCTCTGTGCTTACCATCTGGTGCTTTTTTAATTCCATTCTGCCCAGTGTGGCAAACTCAGCATCACAACCTTGACGACATCCTCAGCAAGTGTTTGCTTTATCCCTTTGTATAATGGATGGCAGCCTCTTCCAGTGATGAAACATTCTTGTAATGGTTTACCCATTCCTAACACATTCCCATAGGCATCCCACTTAAGAGCCATCCAAACCGGGACACAGCTGCAAGCCAGAACATTCTGCCATGCCCCACAAACCACAACCTTTCAGATAGTACAGCTGGCCCACTTGGACCTCACCTACCTGCCCTGCCTATGATACACTGCAGGTTCTTTCTAAAACACACACACACACACACACGTTTGCAGCTCCTGGCTTGCTGACCAGTATGTTTCACACTGAGGACTTCATAATATGTCTAAAATATCTAATTTGGTTTTAATTGGCCTGGAAGCACTGCAGTGATATTTGACTTGGGATGCAGAGATTAAAATCTGCTCAGCCTGCTGTAAAACCATTGGACATTGGATTTACAATGGCACTAGAGAAGAATATGGCCCCGTTCTAATTTCTTTTCCATTCACCAAAGCATACAGGAGAAATCTAACTTTGCTCGCCTGTTATCAATCAATGGCTATTGCCCTGTAAATTAATTACAATAAAATATCTTAACAGTGCATTGAGCTGGCTGACAGTAATACATCAGGTCAATGGTGTGCAGAAAAGCAAATGGCCAAATGTGAGACAACCTTCTGCAATTAGGAAATATTTAAAATGTCTTTGCACGCTGAAGGGAGAGGGGCTTAGAGGATGAGATTCAAAGATGGCAACTCACTTGCTCGAGATCTCCATAGGCTTTGCAAAGTGTTGCCCTTCTTCTCCAGATCTTTATTCATTATTAATCAAAGCTGGTAAATTATTAATAAAAATGTGTTCATTAGTTTCAGGAAGTTTGGATCAAGATCTGGATTTTAGCATGGGCCAATGCCTTGATAACAAGATGTTCCCATCCACCCCCAGAAATGGAAAGATAGCAAAGGGGGGAGAGAGAGAGTGAGAGAAATGGAACACTTTCCAGCAAAAAGTTTTTGCAGTCATTGCTTGATCATTCTGATTCATAAGCCAGTTTTCAAAGGATGGAAGAGTAGAAAGCTGAACATAACTCAGATCCAGTTCACTGAGTTTATGTGGGGAGCAGGATTGCAACAAGGGTCCATTTCCCTGATATGATGATGGCTGCTCTTTTGGCTGATATGCAAAATGACTCAATCACTTCCGTAATTTCCTATCTCTACCCATTTTTCAAAGGTCCCCTAATAAGGATATGTTGAGCTGTCATATAGACATGAGCTGGGTCATTTGCAGATCTGGTACCCCATGCCCAGATCTCCTGGGGGATCAACTGAGGAGTCTTATTAGAGGCAATAAGAGCTCCCATATTTAGCAATCCAAAAACAAGGATGGGCTTGTGCTGTGTAGCTCTGCCCCTGGTGTTGCATGGTCCTTCCCCGACAACCTTCTGTACAACAAAAACATTTGAAGGAAAGCAGCCTTTGTCCATATATTTGGATGTGTCAAGTTCAAGGTGTTAGTACTAGCGTAAAAAACCAGGTCTGTTGGCAAACCAACTCTGTGTTGCAAAGAAGCCTGCCAACATGACATGAAGGCTGGTAACATTAACCCCACCATGTGGGGATCCCTTGCAGACAGCCACAGAACCTGAAGACAGTCAGATCATGTATCCACAGCAGTGACTAGAGGAGGAGTGACTGCTGGAAGGAGTGCAGAAAGAAGAAATGCAATGGTGCACAACCAGAAGCCTTCATCTGACCTGTCTGCAACAAAACATGTCTCTCCAATCTCCAATATCAGTCTACACAACCACAATAGGCACTGTAACTCTCTGATGGTTTGATGTTACGCCCAATGGCACCCCCTTCTATTGTCTCTCGAAACAGACGAGTGCCAAAAACAAATAGGGACAGGGAAACTGGCCCTCTAAATGTTGTTGGACTACAACTCCCATCTGTCAGGGACCGGGCAGAGGAGGAATGGTGGAGACGCTTGCCCATCCTGACACTTTCAGGGAGGAGGAAGAGGTATAGATTTACAGCAAGGGTTTGAGGGAGGTCACAGCTCAGATGGAGATGAGGGGAAATGTTGGGAAATCATGGGAGAGCCAGAGCAACAACTGGCTGAGACGTTGTCATTAGAAAGCATTCCAGACCCACCATCTCCCAGAACCTGACGGGCCTTAAAAGTAGGAGAGCAAAGAGCTCAAAGAGGAGGTGATGATGATGATGAATGAGGAAGTGGGAGAGACTCACTCTGGACAGCACCATTATCCAATGGGGGGTGGGGATTCACTCGGGACAGCACCATTATCCAATGGGGGGTGGAGATTCACTCGGGACAACACCATTATCCAAGAGGCTGTGTTCTATAGCCTCTCTCTGTAAATACTGAAATAAAAAAAGACTGTAAGAAACTTTTCCTTGTCTTTATACTTTCCTGGGCAACCTGCCGGGAGCCGTTGACAGCATCCTGATACCATCATCCCTTGCCACAGGCCATGCTGACTGGGGTTGAGGCAAGTTGGAATCCAGTGGTGCTGTGGTCTAAACCACTGAGCCTAGGGCTTGCTGATCGGAAGGTCAGCAGTTTGAATCCCCGTGACGGGGTGAGCTCCTGTTGCTCAGTCCCAGCTCCTGCCAACCTAACAGTTCGAAAGCACATCAAAGTTCAAGTAGATAAATAGATACTGCTCCGACGGGAAGGTAAACAGTGTTTCCGTGCCCTGCTCTGGTTTTGCCAGAAGCAGCTTAGTCATGCTGGCCACATGACCTGGAAAATCTGTCTGTGGACAAACGCCAGCTCCCTCGGCCAATAAAGCGAGATGAGCACCTCAACCCTAGTCATTTGCGACTGGACCTAACTGTCAGGGGTCCTTTACCTTTACCTATTATGTCATAAAGGCTGCAGGCTCCTCACCCCTGCTCTGAATTCTAAATTTTATGCAAAACTGGGCATAGCAATGGGTGCAAACAGGCAGGTTTCTGCTTACCTTCGTGTGCCCCTCTCTTTCCACCATTCAAGCAAGCAAGAAGCATCATCGGAGTTCAATATTACATTCCAAGCAGGCATAAATACTTAAGAAAGGCTAGTGAGAGTCATGGCAGTATGGGGAGAAGGAATGCAGCTGGTGAGGTGGGTGCTTTGAGGACAGATAAAGAAGTATGGAGGGCCATTCTTCTGACCATACACACCCAAGATCCAAAGCTCTCTTTGAGTGGAGCAGGAAACACCAATCCTTTTGGTAGGCCTTAGAGGACTCTGCAAACTGGCCAGGCCAGTTGCACATTCTAGGCACACTTGATATTTTGTCCTTCCCAAGTGAAAGAACAGGACTCCCCGTTGCATTGACAACCCAGAGTTCATAAATGCACTTAACATGCATTGACCAAAATATTATTTATTTGTAGATTCACATTGATCTAGCAAAAAGGAAAACCCAATAGATGAGGCTCTGTTCCTGGGGTATTTGTTTTCTTCAATGATTACCTTGGCAATATAATGTCATCCTTTTGCAAATCAATGGTATTTATTACAGGACTATGATAGCTCTCTACAAGGCTAATGAAAGATAGGGAGGAAGAGCTGCTCAGGTTAATGAAGTCTCTGTGTACAAGAGCTAATGGCTCCAAATTGTCAACAAATTAAAAAGGGGAGGCAGAATCTTAACTAATAGTATGATATTATGGAAGAGAGCTCCTGAAATGTTTCCTCTATGAATTTGTTTGTTTCTTTGTTACTTCTGTATTGCATCCTTCCTCCACAGAGTGGATGTTTGTGTGGGATAACCAGGCTCATAGAACCAACATGCTTAAGTTTAATTAATGTATGAGTAAACTGTCCTTCCAGGCTTAGCATTATGCATTTTGTATTTTTATCTTGGTCTTTTATGGATGAAGGGAAGTATACCAATAAATAATAGATAATAATTAGCTATGACCATTTCCTATACTTTGGGAGGACATGAGTAATCAACCTTTTCCCTCTGCCCTGGTTATCTGAGAAGCTCAGTGTGTGAAGATGTTTAAGCTGGTTGCTCCAACTCAGACCTCATGGCTTTCACAAACCACTCTTGAGTACATTATCTCTGCACCAGGTAGCTGCCCAATCCCAGCATTCAATGAAATGTGGGCAGGTTTAAGAAAGGGGGTGTATTCATTGGGGCTGAATCAATGCAAATACAATAAAACCTCGGCTCCCAAACACCTCCATTTTGGAATGTTTTGGCTCCCAAACACCGCAAACCCAGAAGTAAATGCTCTGGTTTTCAAATGCTTTTCAGAAGCCGAACGTCTGACACAGCTTCCGCTTGAGTACAGGAAGCTCCTGCAACCAATCAGAAGCCGTGCCTCGGTTTTCAAACATTTCGGAAGCCGAACAGGCTTCCGGAACGGATTGTGTTCGACGACCGAGGTTTGACTGTAGCAAGAGTAAACACAGTCCTTTGTGCAGTTTGGATTATGGTGATATTTACTGAGAAGCTTTGCAGTGCAAGCAATCTCATGGGCACCATGTTGGTGATCTGTGAATTACATGGTAGGGTGCCCCCCACTCTTTCCCCCTTAAGATTTGAGTGTCCCTCTCAAGGCTATCCCTCTCCCTTTTCAAAAGCAATGTGGGACGCAGCTCCAAGCCTGAGCCTCGCATTCTTTGGAGGTTTCCTTTGGCCTGTCAGGCGAGAGCGCTTTTCTCCTTTTCTCCTCAAAACAGACTGTTGCCACTTTCCTCCAGCTAGAAAGGTAAATCTTCAAAGGGGTCTCTCTACCCCGTCAGTCCCTGTGTCAAGAACTTGATACGGCAGACATTCCCTTACCTCAGCAAATAACTAGAATCTATATCTTTCAAATAGATAGCAAGATAAAACATCTCTCTGCTTTTCTTTTTCTTTTTTTAATCTCTACTGCAGGGAAACTTTAATCAATAAAACCTCCGGTTTTGATCTGCAAGCAGGCTGCACGATCATGCACAGTGCGCTTTCCATAAGATGGGGCTTATTCTAATCATGCTTCAAAATTAAGCGTGGGCTGGAATAAGTTCATTAAAGCAATAAAGGCAGAGTCTAATTATATAACTGGGCCACTCGGTAACAAACCTGTACACTGTAGGCAGAACAAGGGGCTACAGAACTCCTCTGATTGAAGGAGTCAAGGCTGTCTGTATCAGGGAATTAAAGTTTAATTTAGATTTTCTTATCATCTGACTTACAAGAAGATTCTGAGGAAGTGTATTAGGTTCCAACCAGCTGTAATTAATTTAAATTTCTGATCGTAATGAAGAAAGCACAGTGTTTTCTTTTTTCTCTTGCTGTCGTCTTCTTTCTGTTTTTTAAGGGAATACTATTTGATTGGTCGGGTTGAAAAGACCTTAGAACTATAAATCGAAACAAAGCATAAACGTTAATGTTGCTGGCTGTCAACATGACAGACACAGCATCAGTGTAACAGAGTCTAGGGTTCCTTCAACAGACTATGGCCACATTCACCGTGAACATTTAAAAGCACTATGATACCACTTTAAAAGTGAAGCGTTCAAGCAGGGCAGGTGAAGGCCAGTAGTTCCATGGGATCAGGCCCAGCAGTGGTTGAGGAGACAAATATTAGCAGACCTTCCAAGTGTCCCTATTTCCCAGGGACAGTCCCAGGTTTACAGAAGACGCCCTGGTTTATGATTTTATCCCTGAATGTCCCATTTTTTGTTAAAGGTAAAGGTAAAGGGACCCCTGGCCATTAGGTTCAGTCGTGGCCAACTCTGGGCTGCGGCGCCCATCTTGCTTTATTGGCTGAGGGAGGTCATGTGGCCAGCATGACTAAGCTGCTTCTGGCAAACCAGAGCAATGCACAGAAACGTCGTTTACCTTCCCGCCGGAGCGGTACCTATTTATCTACTTGCACTTTGACATGCTTTCGAACTGCTAGGTTGGCAGGAGCTGGGACCGAGCAATGGGAGCTCACCCCGTCACAGGAATTCGAACAGCCGATCTTCTGATCGGCAAGCCCTAGGCTCTGTGGTTTAACCCACAGTTAGGACATTCCTATTTTCATCGGAGAAATGTTGGGAGGGTATCGTAGGATGTCCCTATTTTTAATCAGAGATGAAACGAACAATACAACTTTTAGAAGACAACTGAAGGCTGCCCTGTTTTTAAGATTTAATGTTTTATTATGTTTTCATATGTCTTGGAAGCTGTGCAGGGTGGCTGGGGCAACCCACTCAGATGTGTGAGGTATAAATAATAAAAGTATTTATATATTATTATTATTATTATTATTATTATTATTATTATTATTATTATTAAATAGTACGTCCATATTTTCATCAGAAGATATGCTACCCACAGAAATTCAGAGATATTCCCATACTCCCCAAAGGATGTAAGATGGAAGAATAGGGCATCTGCTAGGCACCTAAAAAAAATGTCCCAGCTTCAATTTCTGGCATCTCCAGGTAAATAGTCATTTGTGCAGTTTGGAATTCTGCGATATTTTCTGAGAGAACCCTGTCTGAAATCCTGGAGAGCTGCTGCCAGTCAGTGTAGACAATACTAAGCTAGGTGGGTCAATGGTCTGACATGGTATAAGACAGTTTTCTGTGTTTCTAGTTGACGGCTATATTCTGACTCTTGTGGAGTGAAGAAGAAGAGTTTGGACTTGATATCCCACCTTTCACTCCCTTTAAGGAGTCTCAAAGCGGCTCACAATCTCCTTTCCCTTCCTCCCCCACAGCAAACACTCTGTGAGGTGAGTGGGGCTGAGAGACTTCAAAGAAGTGTGACTGGCCCAAGGTCACCCAGCAGCTGCATGTGGAGGAGTGGGGACGCAAACCCAGTTCACCAGATTACAAGTCCACCACTCTTAACCACTACAACACACTGGCAGGGGATATGTCAGTTTCTGTTCTCTCCATTCCCTTTCCCCCAGTCTACAGCTCTTCACATTTCCACATGAGCTTGCAATTTAAATAAAAGTCTTTATGAAAACCCATAAGCATTTTCATGCAAATATGAACAACTTTGTATGGAAACTTGCCAAATATATACATTTTTTGCAATGTTCTTGCCAATATGTGCTGTTTTTAACTCTACTGTTTGCATTTTTGTACATATTACATGGCCAGAGAACTGCATTGCAAAATTTGGAAAAGTGTGAATTTTGCATATATATATATATATATATATATATATATATATATATATATAAAAAACGCACATACAACCAAACATATACACACTTTTTTAAACAAAAACACAACACACACAGACACACAAACTTGAATACAAACAAATACAAAGAATACAAAAATAAATACTACACCTATGTGGCTTCCCTCCACCAGTGTACATCATTTCTTTTTCCTTAATATACTTATTTACATTGTAATTTTGATGTCTCATCCTTAATCTTGTTATTTTACTAATCTTTTGTTTTCTGAGTCGACTTGGTCTAAACATATCAGCATGTTGTTTTTAGAACCGTTTTTACTCATGTATTCTTCAAACCATTTCCATTGTGATCTTAATTTCTGATTTGTTTGATATCTTATTGCTGCAGTTAATTTTGCCAATTCGATGAATTCAGAAAGTTTATGTAGCCCATCTTCCTTTGTATGTATATAGTTTCCTTGCCAAAAAATGGAAAAGTGTGAATTTTGAAGGGGGGCTGATTGGTGCATTTTTTTTTTTTAAAAAAAGTGCAAATGAATTGAATTTTTTTAAGTACACATGAATTGAATTTTCCCCTCACCCTTATTCTGGGATATTGACTGGACTGGTAATTGAGTCCATTCAAATTTGCTCTTGCAGAGGTGCTCAGAAAATATTCCTCCTTGCGCTGTCTTGAAGTGCGATTTCCCCCCAACCCAACATACCAAAAATGCTAATGGCAAGTGCATGACTGACTGCCCACACATCCACATTAGTTCCATGACACTGTGGCTCTGTGGATAAACCCTGAAACCTTTGACTCCCAAAGCAAAGACCTTTGGTGCTCCAGCTAAAAGGAATACCTCTATTATCTGTCAGTAGAATTAAGGTTTAGATCTTTTCCTAGGCTTTCAGCCACCAGAGAGAAACACCATTGCTAACAGAGAAGCACATTTAATTCTATTTCAAAGAAGCCAATGTGCACAAGGAGATTTTAAACCATGGCGGTCGTTTGTCCCCTTTCCTCCAAAGGGGTGGAAGAGTTTTGGCAGGTGGAATATATACGATTTGCGGAGGGTGCAGAGAAATTTCAGTCATGGATTTGGCCCCGAACAAGCCTTCTTGCAAGCAAGGCAGCCAGCGAAGCTTCTTCTACTTCTAAGCAGTTTGATGAATGGGGCCAATGCAAATAGTTCTCCATAGAAATAAAGCTTAGTCTCGTTCAGGATGTGTCCAAAGTATTATGAATATCAATCACTGCAAAAAAATCTGAAAACCATTAAAAAACCAACAACACCGTCATATGTAAAAAAAGAAAAGAAAAAAGTATCTCCTTGGTTTTAAAACCACCTTTTGGTACCCTGCCAGAAAGCACACTGACAAAACAGTGTTGCGGTTCATTTAACCATGAGGGCTAGAGACTAACTTTTAAATATAAGGCAATGATTTATTATTACAGAATGAATTTTGGCTACTTCCCTTAAACCTATGCACACTCAGAACTGGTATATTCTATACTTGAAGGATCTCTGTTGCAGAAGTTCTCTATTGGAGAAGTTCCTCCCATATAAATACAGATGATAATAATAATAATAATTAATAATAATAATAATAATAATAATAATAATAATAATAATAATAATAACAACAACAACAACAACAACAACAACTCTGGGCAGCTCCCAACAGAATATTAAAAACATGATAAAACATCAAACATTAAAAACTTCCCTAAACAGGGCTGCCTTCAGATGTCTTCTAAAAGTCAGATAGTTGTTTATTTCCTTGACCTCTGGTGGGAGGGCGCTCCACAGGGCAGGCACCACTACCGAGAAGGTATATTATTATTATTATTATTATTATTATTATTATTATTATTACTGTCATTTACATAAATCTCAAAATAACAACTTATGGTTTTAAAACAGTATCAGAAAAACTGAAAATAGGTTTTAAAACAACACAAAATGATCACATAAGGCAGAAACAAAAATGTATTCATTTTTGGGGGGGAAACTACAAAAACCTGTGGGTGCCTGTCATGCCACACCAGGAACACTGAATGGGAACAGCTGCACTAAAAGCCCTGCTCTGAGTTGCTATGGAGCAGGCTTCTGATATCTGGGTGGCCTTAAGGGGAGTCTTAAACAAATATGAGCACCCGGGGTCATTGTCCACAGGGTAGAGGTGAACTTGCAGAAAACTAGAACACCAAGGGATTGTTATATGGCCAGGAAACAGAGCCTCTCTCCAAGCAGGGTATTAAATACAAAATGTGTATCAGGCCCAGAAGACCCTGTCAGAAATCCCATCAGCACTTCCCACTAGATGGCTCGTGAGCAGATTTCCAAAACCGCTGAACGTGTCATCAGGGATTACAACAGCTGATTAGTGAGAGGGGAAATAGATGATCCTGCCTCAGATCAGACAGTTAGAATTTATGGGCCTCCAACTCTACTGTTCTGTGATGACTTCCTAAGTTAATGGGCAATGATCCATTAAGAAAGTCAAGGGCTAACTGCAAGAGTCTAATCTCATATACCATATATGGAATAGCACAATAGTCTACATAGCTTCAGATCTGGGATGAACATAGGAAACTGCCTTGTGCTGAATCACGGCATTGGTCCATCTAGCTCAGCAGAGTCCGCAATGACTAGCTGCAGCTCTCAGGATTTCAGATAAAGAGATATTCCCAGCCCTACCTGGAGATGACTGGGATTGGACTGAGGACCTTCTAGATGAAAAACATGTGCTCTTCTACTGAGCTATGGGTGATGTCCATGGGGAAAACCATTTGTGCCAATTGGCAGGACACAGAGAGCCAACATGATGCCCTCCATATGTTGTAGACTGATGGAAGTTGTGACCCAAAACATCTGAAAGGAAGCAGATTGGCTGTCCCTGACATAGGACATCAGAACCTGGACATCAGGGCACTCCAGTCTTCAAGCTGAGGACCCTCACCGGCCTACTTACTCCTAGTCTGACTGTGGACAATTGAAACAGCTTCCTAACCACTACTGCACTTAGGAACAACTGAAATTGGTGCCCAGGCAATGCTTGTTATGACTCAAGATGCAATTTTGCCTGGGCTTGGGCCTAGCTCAGAGGCCTTGGGCATATGGAAGTTGGGTCCTACATTTAGGTTCTATGTTTCCAAATCCCTCTGGTTCTGAAATTCACAGACATCACTGGTAATTATTTGAAGAGCTCAGGTTATTATCCAGTTTTAAATTTCAGGTAGAAAGGAGCACTTTGTGAAAGAGAGTCATTTTCCCAATGAAAAACTTAGATGGTATAAATACTTAACATTAAAAATAATAATAAAACTTGCGGTTTTGCCCTGATTGTGGCTGCTTCACTGGTTCCCGAGAGCCAGTGTGGTATAGTGCTTAGAGTGTTGGACTAGGACCTGGGAGCCCAGGGTTCAAATCCCCACTTGGCCATGAAACTGACTGGGTGACCTTAGACCAGTCACTGTCTCCCAGCCTAACCTCCCTCTTTGGGTTGTTGTGGGGATTAAATGAGAAGAGGGTGAACCATAAACACCACCTTAAACTCCTTGGAGGAAAAGGTAGAATGGGGGTTGGACTCGATGGTCCTCATATCCCTTCCAACTCTACAATTCTACGATTCTATTAAATGCAATAAATAAATAAGTAATCCCACCAAAACAGGGATCATGCAACAGACGAGATGATGAGAGGGCAAGTGATGGCAACAGAACTAAACAACTCAACTCCTGCACAATCTTGAAGGGGGGGCAGTATCCATAATGTGTACATGACACAAAAGTACTGGGATCAGTTTTGAGTAATTATAAGCTGAGTAATAAAGGGCATGTTGCCTTTTTCCTGAGGATTAAAGAAAATGGTGAGAAATTCTGTGCGCGCCTATGAGTGATGAATTAGCCTCATCACAATCATCTTGGAGGAAATTAGCAAGTGTTCCAGCTTTTAAGACCCCGGGTGGACTGCAACGACGGAGAGAGTGATTTGGGGTGCTTCAGCCTAATCAAGCTGGTACCTGCTACCAAAGGCGCAGCTGGGATTGTGAGCTGACTGCTGGGAAGAAACTTGAAACATTATTTTCATGCCCCGCTTTCAGTCATAAGTAGGTGTGTTGCATTTTCAGGGGAAGAAAGGGAAACTCAAAAATCTCAAAAGTGGAACTCTTTTCATTTGCAATATTTATACCATGACATACAGTTCTCAAAATATAGTATGTTGTTGCATGCCACCCCAATTACCAAGTGGTGCAAGATTCCAGGGGTCCAGGCATGCTTAATCCAGGGTTTATGTCTGCTTTTGGAAAGCGTGTTCTCACTAAAGGAGAGCACGTGTTGTGGATGGGGCCAGGCAAAGCACCCCGTAGTTGCCAGGCAGGATAGATTGAAAGGGCCTGGCTTGGATTGGTGGTTGGTGTTGCTGGGGTAAATTTGATGTTGCCAATTTGGGGGTGGGAACAGAGGTTATTTAAACAAGGTTCACAGCAAGCTGCTTTCTCTTTCGCTGTGGGCACCGGATCACCTGCCCGCCCTCCCTTGTTTGGGCTTGTGCTTTGACCTTGCTATGCCTGTCATGGGGTTGTCCGCCTTGCTGCGGGGACCTGGTAGGAATTTTTCCATTTGGCTGATTAGTGTGTGTCATTTGGTTTTTGCCTACTGCGTAGCAAATCATCACAACTTGTAAGGTTGGCGGTTAGGCATTGGTTTAAATTGGTTGGTGGAGGGGTATAGATTGGCTGTGCCTGCCCCTCCAATGCTGCTGCTGAACGGGAATTCCGTTAAAGGAATTCAGGGGCTTACCATCCTTTCGTCCAAACCCCTGGAATCGGGCTTGGGCCGCGTAAGCCCCTGGGAGCATGCGGGGAGAAGCTGAGGGTCTGTGCCACAGCTCCAGTTATCCCTGATCTTGTTCCTCCACACTGGCTTTCGCTGGAATCCAGGAGTCAGTGCTGTCCCCCAAGGTGGGGGGACAGATAGTCATAACCAATGCCTAAGCAACCACTCACAATTTGTATGTTTAATAAAGTTGTGGCCAAAATTATGCCAAAAACCTTAAACAAAATTTGAGTGATGTGTGAGTTATTGGGGTAAGGGTGTTTTGGGGGGCCTCAGCATGCAAATGATGCACAGCGACGTCTTTATGATATATGGTTTATTTACACATATATACAACCTGGGCCTACGATGGAAGGGCTCATAGCATTAACACCCCAAGAAGGTCTTGAGTCTCCCATAAGTGCAGCCTTGGATTCAAGCAGAAATCAACCATGGTTCTTTGACCCTAAGCTGGATCCTTTCCCCTGCTTACATCACAGCAAACTCAAGAACTCTACTTCAAACTCTCTATCCTGGCTGTTTAGCCATAATAATATGCTATACTCCAAGGCATAACCTCCATCTTCAAAGCCAGACTACCTACTTCCATTAAGACTTCAGTCTTCTTACCAGGGGAATCTGATGGAATAAATCATGTGTTTCTTGTTGCCTTCTGGTCCACCATATACATATTGTTTGGCATTGCATCTACAGACCTTCCACCCATATCTGGTAGCTCCCAAACTGTATTTGGACAAATTGTCCAAGGCGCAGGATTCATTTCTCTGTTTATTTTGATATCTCCTCCATCCTCCTTACCTTCTCTTCTAGATGATGTCTCTTTACCTCCCCCAGTCCACACTTCCCATTATGACACAGTCAAACATAATTAGCCTGGCATTAAATATGGAGGAAATTTTGTAACTACCAGTTGTTCTGTAGCCATGGTTACATCCGAGATTTATGCCGAACAACTCCAGTCCAGGCACGCACGAGCAGTTAGCAGGAACAGCGGTAGGGTAGCACTTTGTGTGTATGTGCAGGTGTGCCGATGTGACGGTTTGCCAAAAAAAAAAAAAAAGAGGAGCCACAGGAGGTGATGGGTAAGGGTTTGAAAAAGAGAGGGAGAGAGAGAGGGAAGGAAAGACAGCAGGAAAGGGAGGGAGGCAGATTGGTAGAGGGAATATTCAGTGACATTTAAGGTGCTAATATCCAGAAGTCAACCTTTAATTTGACAGCTTTTAGTGCTAGTTAATTTCGCTCATCCAGACGAGGTGTAGGAAATTTGCAGCACCTTTAAATTATCACGTTTTTCCACACTGCCTGGGGCCTATGTGGAATACCTGATCCGTACTTCGGTCCTGCCACCAGAACCACCCATTTCTCTCTCGCTAGCCTTCCCTCTCTCTCTCTTTCCCCTTCTTCTTCTTTTTTCCAGGTCAGCTAAAGTAAAACTTTCGTTCCCTTTTGCAGACAATTAATCTTTACCTAATTGAAGCCGGGATGCTATAGGACGGCCCTCGCTGGGGCCTGTAAATCTCATTTAGCAAAGTGGATTCCAGGCACACGCGGCACCTAATGATGTGACAGGTGGGCTGCACCGCAAGACAGCAGCCTCAGAAAAGTTGATTCTCATTAGGCCCACGGAGTCCCGCAGCCAGTTTTTATGACGGCTGAAAAACACTAATCGCATCTGTTTGCTGCTGGGTGGGGTAAAGCGGGGCGGGGAGGGGGGAGGGAGAAGAACAGAAGAGGAGAGCTTGAGAAAGAAATGCAAGAGATTAGGAGCGGGGAGAGGAAAGATACAATTCTTTTCTTTCATGAGTTAATATCCTTGACTCCTGCCCAAAAAAACAGCAGGTCTGCCTCCCACCATGAGATCAGCATCCATTCTGCTGACTCCTACAGGGTGCAAGCTTTCCTCCCCCCCCCCTCCCAATTAACTGGTGCGGCAATGGAAAGGAGAGCAGGCCTTGTGTTGGGTGAACCAATTATTTTGAAGGGTATTAAGTCATCAGATTTACTTTTATCTTGATTGCATTGTGGAAATCGTGCATAATTAATGGTGGGAGCTTATTAGGAAAATGATTAGGCAAATTACACAGGTGTCGGATGCATTTTTTATGATAAATTTGCTAGAACAATCCTGCAATTCCATCTGTTCGGCTCATATCAGAATGTCACTCTGGAAGAAATTAATGGTGCAGAGTCACACCAAGTTACTGGCAGCCTCGACGGCAGATTTATGTAGCCCTCTTTCTTCTTCTTTTAAAAGATAAAGTTGAAAATTACCCAGGATTTTTCCCCCCTCCAGGAAATACTTGATGATTCAGTTCAATGAATTACATATTTCAGCTTTGTTTTAAATAATAATGACAATGATACCGATAAGAACAATAACCAGTTGGAAACAGTGTGGGGAGTATATTCCTCTCTATGTCAGGTTGATGGGTATGTAAATAAAGAACTATAATCAGAAAGAACTAACAATTCTTTCTGCCAGAGTGCTGACTGTATAGAAGCAGTTTGGCCAGGTCTATGCCCCTCCAGCCCACAAATGCACACACTGGCTGCATTCACACATGCAGTTTATTGCGTTAGTTTAACTGATTATAAAGCTTGTGCTTCTGTCACATTTTTTAATGTTCCCTTCACACCAGACACACCTCTTCGATCACATATTGACCACTATACCACCATGTAATGGTAAATCGTAGAATCACAGAATTCTTGAGTTGGAAGGGATCTTGAGGGTCATCTAGTTCAGCCCTCTGCACTGCAGGTATCTCGACTATATCATACATGACAGATGGCCATCCAACCTCTGCTTAAAAACCTCCAAGAAAGGAGAGTTCACCACCTTCCAAGGGACTCTGTTCCACTATCGCACAGCTCTTCCCACCAGAAAGTTCTTCCTTTCTTGTAACTTTCTTGTAACTTGAATCCAATGTTTTGGGTCCTAGCCTTCAAAGTAGGAGAAAACAAGCTTGCTCCATCTTTTGTGTGACAGCTCTTTAGATACTTGAAGATGGCTATCAAGGCTCCTCTTAGTCTCCTCTTCCTCTAGGCTGGTTGTGGCCAAACTTGGCCCTCTAGCTGTTTTGGGACTACAACTCCCATCATCCCTAGCTAACAGGACTAGTGGTCAGGGATGATGGGAAGTGTAGTCCCAAAACAGCTGGAGGGCCAAGTTTGGCCACCACTGCTCTAGGCTAAGCATACCCAACTCCCTCAACCATTCCTCATCAGGCTTGTTTTCCAGACCCTTTCTCATCTTGGTTTCCCCTCCTCTGCACACTTTCCAGCTTGTCATCCACACATGTCATTCCTCCACGCAATCACTCTCCCTCGGCAGTTTGCCATTCTTCTCGGCGTTACCTTTTCAGCATGACTTTCTATGCTGAAACACCAGCGTGCTTTCTTGCTAGGCAGGCAACATCCACAACCAGCCACAAGCCTTGAAATGGGCAGGGAGTGCCATTGTTCGTCTTCCCCACCACCACCACTGACATGTGGGCCCCAGAAGGTTGCACAGGAAGGGAATGCAGCCCTCTGGCTGAAGAAGGTTCTCCATCACTGAACTAGACCATTAGAAATTGATGTGCAGGATTTGCATGTATCCTGTGAATGTCACCGACTTGTGCAGGAGCTTGTTGCAGGCATGCCTTTCACTAGCAAGCCCTCCCTTGTCTCAGATGTCTAATTCCCTCTTATAGGCCACTGATCCAATCAACCGATCAGGTTGCGTCTGGCTAAGCAGCTTGAAATCACACTTCCACACCCTGCCGGAATAGCCTGTGGATTATTCAGCAATATAGACGCATTGTATAGCGTAACAATTTATTTTAATGTAATGCTGCCCCCTTGTGCTTTTGTATACAGGAAAGTTGAGTCAACAGTGAAGGACTTATTTTAAAGCAAAGATCAGAAAAACCCCCAAAATCCTAGCTTCTGCGCAGGCTTTTCTTTTTATAGGCAGCGGGCTTCATCGCTTGGCTATGCAGTTTGTTGTCTCTCTTTAAGCAAGAGGCAAAGCTGTAGAAACAGTCAGAGTATGAAGGTGTATATAGCACCTTGTCACATTAGGATTCTATTATACTGCATTTACGAAGCAGAGGGAAGTGGCAGCAAGAGCCTGCAAATCGAAAGACTTCAAACGAATGCCACTGATTCTGAGGTCTCTGGAAGCCACAGGAGGCTGCCATCAGGAGTTTGGGACTGAAGTGTCACTAATCTGCAGATGACACCCAGCTCTATCTATCGGTTCCATCTGAAATGGGAGAGGCAGCTGAGGTTCTAGACAGGTGTTTTGGAGACAGTGACAGGCTGGATGGGGACCAACAAATTGAAACAAAATCCTGAAAAGACAGAGGTATGATGTGTTCTAAGTTTGCAAGTGCAGAAGGTAGGAAGACTGCCTTTTCTGGACTCCCTTGGAAGGAGCAGGTTCATAGCTTGGGGGTATTCCTGGATCCAACATAATCACTTGAGGCTCAGGTGGCCTTGCTGGCTAGGAGTGAGCACTTCCAGCTCCAGCTGGTTTGTTAGCAACTATGTCCCCTTTTGGACAGAGATGTGTTGGTCAAGGTACTCTGTGATCTAATAACTTCCAGACTGGATTATCACAATGCACTCTACATGGGGCTGTCCTTGCAAATGTCTGGGAAACTTCAACAGGAGCCAGAACTCATATTGCCCCTGTTTTAAAACAGCTGCTTTAGTTGACATGTTATTTCTGGGCCCAATGCAAGGTGTTCACACTAGTGTTTTAAACCCTATATGATTCAGGCCCCAATTATCCAAAAGATCTCCTTCTTTACAGACCCTTTTGAGTGTTAAGCTCAATGGAGACCCTCTTGGTAGTTCCACCATCCTCAGAAGTTTGGAGGGAGAAAGCAGGATAGGGTATTTTCTGCGGCAGCTGCTCAGTTGTGGAATTTGCTCTCCACAGCAGTAGGTCTGGCACCTTCATTATATAATGAACTCCCATGGTTTTCTGTGTTAACTGGGTTGCAAATGGATTGTTTCTGGAAGCAAACAAAATGGAAATTGGCACTAAACTGCTAAATTCAGCTAGTTTTATTGAAGTGGCTTTCATCATGTGTGAAAGTTCACATAAAATGTGGAAATTATCAGCTAAGGAAACATCAGGAAAGTGGAATAAAGTGTTGTCTGAATGAAGCCTTAGGCACATGGTAAAGGAAACCGATGACTTGTTCTACTATGGACCCTTTTAATGGGTTGACCAGTTCTTGGAAGCCTGACAGGCAATCTAAGCAGGCAGAGAAATGATGTCATTCTCAGACTGTACCAAGTTAGACAACAGGTGTGTGTGGTTCATAAAAATAAGAGAAGAGTCCTGCTCTATTAGACCATCTCACAATGGCCATCCAAATGCCTTTGAGAAGCCTGAAGGCAGGAGATAAGTGCACTAGCCTATTTCACTGTTTTCCCCAGCATCTGTTATCTATATTGTCTCTGAGCATGGAGGCTCAGTTTAGACATCATGGGTAGTTCCTAGTGAAAACCTTGGATTGGTAAAGAAAAAGTGATTTATATGCATTGTATATGCAATACAACACTGCGCCTCCAGATGGTGCTGTGGAGGCCTGTTTATCCCTATCGGATTTCCCTGTTTATATTTACAAAACGTGTAACTGAAATGCTTCTTTGATGTGTCTTGATCCAGCCCTTATCCTACCATGAATTTCTCTAATCCCCTTAAAAAACAATAACCACATACCTAAAACAGTGACCACAACCACTATATATTGCGGCATCAAATTCCACCAATTAACTCTGCACTGTGTGGACAAATACCTTCTTTTGTCTGCCCGAAATAATTTCATTCACTTCATTAACACTGGTATCAAGTAGTATGTATGGGAAACAGCCTTACTAGAAAAGCTAACCAATAGATTGAAACTTGTTAGGATATTTCCGTTCCACCTTAAAAGGGAGCAGGCTTTGTGAGTCAGAGTCTGCGTATTTCCTGTTCACAGGATGTTTATGTTTTCTATTGCTTTCGTTTCTCTCTCTCGCTGCCTGAAACACTGAAGCAGGCAGTCATGTTTTTCTCTGTTCTGACTAACGCAGAATAAACTTATGAAAAATGCTCTCCTGCGTGCATCTTTCGCTGTGCATTATCTGCTGATAAGAGCGTGCACCAGCCCTGGAATGTGGCAGGCTATTTCTGGAGCTCGTGTCGCTAATTGCTGATACTGCGTGTCTACGGGAGATCGATGGACGTCCGGAGGCGACGTGGGGCCATGATTGACTTTGTTTCCCTGGCAGTATCCCAAGCTGTGGGACACTGAGCAAATTGTCTGCAGCACCTGGAACATAAAGGACATCTTTGATGGTAGTGTGCAGACTTGCCAGTTTCACAGTCCCTTCTCCTGCAATTCGCAACGTCTTTCCATCAGCCCGGTGGATCTCACCATCTTGAGGCTTGAAGGAGATAAAAAGATGCTTATCTTTTGCGAGATGGCGGGTACATCCTGAATCCACAATAAATCTGGCCTTGGCCTTTGGAGCAGCTTTTGCAGCAAGCAAAACCTTGTTTTTCACCGGCGTGGGCTTTTGCTGCTTGCCCCCCTGCTCCTGGCCATCAGACTTGCCTTTAGCCTTTGGTGAAGCTGTGCTAGCAAACAAAACCTTGTTTTTCCCTGGCTTGGGCTTTACACCCCCCCCCCTCTGCCTCTGACACGGGGACAAAAAGAAGAAGATGCCATCACTCAGGTATGCCTTCCCTTTGTCACATACACAGCCCAACAAGACAACAACATGAACCCACTGACAGCACACGATTCAATATGGCTAACTTAACCCAACAACCCCCAACACAAACAAATCCCACTGTAACCAACCAAAGGCAATCAACCACACCCTAGACCACCACAACCTCTCTCACCACCAAGGAAACATAACAAGCGAATAGAAAGAGAACATACCCAAGTGACTCTGACTCAAAAACCGCACACATACACTAAGTAAAAGAGCATAAGCTTTTACTCATCCCACTTCCTCTCTCCCATTCCCCCATTTTTTCTTCCCAACCCTATATTGCATTCAACACCAATGTCTCACAACAAATGTAATTGATTTGTAGAAAACTCAACCTGATGAAAGAGAGAATCTATGTGCTTTTGTAAACAAGGAAAATCTTTAATAAAAAAATATTTTTTAAAGAAAGAAAGAATAGTGTTCCAACAATGTAGAACAACAACAACAACATTTAAATGCTCCCCTGTGTAAAAACATAAGGAATGCGGGTAGCGCTGTGGGTTAAACCACAGAGCCTAGGACTTGCTGATCAGAAGGTCGGCAGTTTGAATTCCCGCGACGGGGTGAGCTCCCGTTGCTCGGTCCCTGCTCCTGCCAACCTAGCAGTTCAAAAGCATGTCAAAGTGCAAGTAGATAAATAGGTACCACTCTGGGGGGAAGGTAAACGGCATTTCCGTACACTGCTCTGGTTGCCAGAAGCAGCTTAGTCATGCTGGCCACATGACCCGGAAGCTGTACGCCAGCTCCCTCAGCCAATAAAGCGAGATGAGCGCTGCAACCCCAGAGTCAGCCATGACTGAACCTAATGGTCAGCGGTCCCTTTACCTGTGTAAAAACAAGCAAGCAAGCAAACAAAAACAAGCAAATGACTGCACACAGAAAAGCAGCATGTTGGGACCAAAGCTAGGGAATTACCTTCATCACTAAGATGTTGCTACATTTCTAGATGTGTGTGGGGTGTATTATTTTTTTATTGGAGGAAGGTCTGTATTTTCAGTGAACTATTGCCTTCGGAATGGAGTCACCTATCCCTACCAGAGAGGAATGGCAAACCAAGCTGTTGGACTATGCCGAAATGGCAAAACTGACTGGAAGACTCAGAAACCAAGAAGACCAAATCTTCAGTAAAGAAGACAGTAGCAGGATTTTAACAACACTTCTAATGTAGCGAATATCATGGGCAAAATGAAAAGATACAAAATATGGATTATGAAATAATATGCAGTTGAGAGGGTGTACAATAGGACTCATGGAGGGGAAAGGTGGGAAGTCCAGAGATTTGGTGAAATCTCAAAATATGGATATGTAATTTGGATTGTTATAAACCAATATCTGTAAATAAAAATCATTATTATATATAAAAAAGGAATGGGGTCACCTAGTTACCTGAACACAGCACTCTATGGATCCATTCCTATGCTCAGTTGCCAGAAAATAAGTCTGACAGAATTTAATGAAACTGGCTTCTGAGTGGACATATATAGCATTGCAGTGTGTCCACACTTACATCGCTTTAAAATAGGGCACAATCATTTTGAGTCCCACTACAACCAAGCTGGTAAGTTTATCATTTTCAGAGTCAGGGATCATCAGGTGGTTTACCACTAAGAGAGCAGGGAAATTCTTATCCACGCAGGCATTGACGGAAAACATAATATGCACCAAATATTATAAGCTAGGATGGAGTGGTGAGTACACATTAACTTTGAAAAAAATCAGTTTTGATTCCGTCTCACGTTTATTGCAATGTTTTATTCATACAATATTCTTGCACTTCCCTTCAGTTTGCAAATATGAGTGGCCGCCATGTGAACAAATGGTGCAGTTAATATGGATTCCCTTCTGAAAGATTTTTGTTTTCCAGCCTGTTCAGCATGAATGTCACAATGCAAGATCAGCTCATGGTGCAAAGCCAGGCAGAGGTCAGGTTATGGTCAGTCAGTCTGCAGATCATAAGGACTGCTGTCCTGCCCATCAATATGGCAGCTCCATTTGTTAAGGATATGGAACCTGTGACCCTTGAAAAGGTGGTGGACTTCAACACCCATCAGCCCCAGCCAAAATGGCCAAAGGTCAGACTGGCTCAGAATGATCTGTGGCTGTCAAGGAGCAAGGCTTCAGACAGGGAAGAGGCATGAGCAAAAATGCTGAGACCTACTTGGCTGGTGGCTGCGTCTTCTCAGGAGAAGGTAGGTCCAACACTGCAACTGTCCTTCCTGACTGACACCTCATATGTTTTATGCCTCCGTTCAACAGTTCAGCAGGGAATCTGCTCCCTTGCGTGCAGAGTAGCCATTCAAGAAGGAGAAACAGCCAGCCCCGTGCAGAATCAGGCCTTCCTGCTTAACAGCTGTGGCTTCGAGGACGGACAGACATGAAAACCCCACAGAACAGCACATAGGAAGAGGGGGAACAATACAGAAAATGATGCAAATATTTATATGACATTAGCAGACTAAAAACAAACAAAAAACCCAACAATAGCAAATTCCGCTCATATCTGCTTGTTTGATTTCTGATCCTGATCTCAGACAAACCCTTGAATTGTGGGAGTTTCTGTCCCATATCATCAGACGTCTCTGACATTCCCAGCAGTGGTGGGCTTTGGGCTCTCAAGTTTCAGTGGTGCCCTGTGGAATGCAGAGACATGATCTTGTCCTTTGCCTCTGGTGGCAGCCAGCCCTGCTCATCACCCCTGGACAGCATTGGCTATGCTGCCTGGGGTTGATGGGAGATGGAGTTCAACAGCATCTGGAGGACCACAGCTTCCCTATCCTTGTACTAATTGATGGATTAATAGGTGAAAAGGCAGGCTATTAATCAGATATACCTTCTGTACTCAGCTGTTCAGCCAAGCATTTGATGGCTGAAAGATACCATTCCCAGCAACCTTGAATTTATTACCTGTGAGAGCATGCAAGTGTTTTTTAAATGTTCTCTTTTTTAAAAAATGTTTTTTTATTATGTTTCTATATTATATTTAATTGTAGAAATGAATTCCAGTCTCATTGAATTTGTCCATGGCAAGCCTACGTTTGTTCAAAAATAATGTAACATAATAATTTAATATTTGTATTTTTCATGTTTGACTTCAAAACTGAACCCAATGTTCAATTGTTTTTCCAGTGAACGGGGGGGGAGGTGGGAGAGTTGCTGGTGCAACGTTTGGGCATAATCTAAGGAATGCAATATTCATAGGTGCAGAAGAGGACAAGAATGTGAGCAACCTTCCTGGGAGATCTTTAGACAGTAAAAGTCAGGGCTGGCTTGCCAATTAGACTGGGGAGGCAGTCACATCTTTGTGGCAGCTGGAAGGGGCAGCAGATCCAGACTCCAAGGTGGGCACAGTGCTTCACCTCCTAGGCTTGTCACCCACCTCCTCCTCTGATGCCCCACCGCCGCAAAGAGGATGCAGTGGTGGGGTATAAGAGGAGCAGGTGGCAACAAGGAATCAGGATATGGAGGTAGGGGCATTGGAGAAGCAGACAGTGGCAATAGGGTATCAGAAAAGATGGCAACAGGGCATCTTCTTTTCTTTTCTTTTTTGCAGCAAAATATCATGTCCTGCCTGGTAAGGATAGTACATTAAAGCCACATTCACACCTTAAATTTTCAATACTGTAATGCTGTAATACTACAGTCGTGGGATTCCCACAAATAACTTTGTTAGCTGTAGTTTGTTATGTGTGCTGAGACAGTTGTTCGAAGACTGATTTGGTCCCCTCTGAAGATACTGTCACTCAAATTGGTACAATGGTTCCTGATATCAAATAAGTGTTTGGGACCCATTGGGTGCCATTTTGAATCAAGGTGGTTGATGGAACCATACAGTTTTTCTCTTCTTGTGCATATCATGTTCTGAAAGTCTGCCCAGTGTGTGCAGTTTATGTCCCTCACATAACTATGTTTTCCTTAGTACAGAATTTGGAGTGCTTCCCTGCACAATTTTAACTTGCATGTGTGTGTCTCAGCATGTTTGTGTGTGTGTGTACAACTGCACAGAACCCTAGCTAAGAATGTCTATGCTATCCTCTTTGACTTGTTAAAGTAACCTTTTTTTAAAAGTTATAAGTTTCAGGCACGCATTACTGTTGAGGGAAAAGTAATTTGTTGTAATCATTTTTAATTATAGTTATTCTTAATTATCTTTGCGGTATGTTTAAACATTAAAATACAAACAGAGCTGCCATGGCACAGATGGCTCTTGCCTGCAATGCGGGCTGTCAAGCTTCATTTGAACACCACCGTCTTATTTTCCTCACAATTATAACTTCAGGCAATAACGTAGCTTTCATGCCACAGCCACTGATATAATTCTGCTTTAGGAACAATGTACTTGCCACAGAACCCTTTGCTTTCCATCACGAAAACCAGCATCTAAAGAAACTTCCATGTGCTTTTCCTCAAATGCTGTCATCCAGAACCATTAAGGTTGATCTTCACCATTACCTATGAGAACAGGCCTTGTGGTGGTTGATGGCATCTTTGGGCAATTGCCAGGGATCCTCACCTGCACCCAGAGCCCACCACTGATGCCTGTGTGGTCCTTTCAAAAATGCTCCTAATCATAGCAGGACTCCTCCAGCCACCATCTTTGTTTCCAGCAAAGCTCTAGAAATGGAATCATTCTGGGGAATGTTGAGGGACAATGGCCACTGTAAAAGCACAGCAACCTCATAAGGCAGTCACACTTTTGCAGTGAACGTAAGACTGTAAGAAGAGCCTCTTTGGTTAGGCCAATGGCCCATCTAGTCCACCATCCTTCTTCTCGCAGTAGCCCACTAGATGCCTGTGGGAGAACAGCAGGCAGGATCAGAGCACACAAGCACTCTCCTCTCCTGTGTTTTCTAGCAACTGGCACTCAGAAGCATTGCTTCCTCTAGCTGCGGTGGCAGAGCATAGCCATCATGGCTAGTTGCCACCAATAGCCCTATATTTCATGAATTTGCCTAATTCGCTTTTAAAGCCATCCAAGTTGTTGACCATCACTGCCTCTTGTGGAAGTGAGTTCCATGGTTTAACTATGTGCTTTGTGGAGAAGTGCTTCCTTTAGCCTGTCCTGAATCTTCCATCATTCAACTTCATTAGATCCCCACAAGTTCTAGCGCTATGAGAGAGGAAGAAAAACTTTTCTCCATCCACTTTCTCCACGCCACGTGGAATTTTATAAATTTCTATCCTGTCACCTATTACTTGCCTTTTCTCTAAACCAAAAAACCCAAATGTGGCAGCCTCTCTTCATAGAGGAGTCCCTCCGTCTCCTTGATCATGTTGGTTGCTCTTTCCTGAACCTTCCCTAACTCTTATCTATCCACCGTGTTCCATGTCAGCTCTGCATCTACAGTAATGTCGGAAGCAAAGATGGCGGCCATGAGCTGGATTGCACTAAGGGTAATCTCTCCCACAGCTGTGATAAACCCTAAGGGACTTTGCTCAGTGGGCTGCAGCTGCCTTCATATCTTCTTCTGACCAAGCCATGTATTTACCTGCTCTACATCTGACCTCATAATAAAGAATCTGTAACCAGACTCCTTATGTTTTTATGAAAGAAGGCAGGTGGACACCAGGAAAGGAAGCACTCTACAATGCAACTTTCTGTTTCAGGTCCCACTTCTTATTAGCTAAAGGTGAGGAAGCACCATCACTACTAAGTCTTTCAATCCAAATTTTGATCCTGCATCAGTAAGGCATTACCATATTCCTTCCTTCCTTCCTTCCTTCCTTCCTTCCTTCCTTCCTTCCTTCCTTCCTTCCTTCCTTCTATATATTGCCCTTCACTTTGCATTCACAGGGTGGTGGACAGAAATAAAACAAGTACAATGCTGGTTAAAACAATACAAAAATAATATTTCGACAATATAAAAGCACAACATCACAAAAGCAGTAAGGGGAGGGGAAACCCATCAGATGAATCCAAACTCTCCTACTTTGCTCAGAAAGCTTGGTGGAAGAATATGTATTTACCTGTCATCTGAAAGAATGGGGTGAAGTAGCATAATACCCCTTGGAAGGGAGGGAGTTCCATATATGCAGAGCCACCACTGAAAAGACCCTTCTCTGGGCCCCTGCTCTTCATATCTCATCCATTGCAGGGACCTCTAGAAGGGGCTCATTTGCTGATCATGGCAGACAGACAGAGTGTTATGGGAGACGGCACTCTTGCCATTTTTTTCAGAAGATCTGGCATATGAACAGCTTTGTATGTTACATGAAAGGAACACTGGCAACCTCTGGCATTTTTTCCCCAGCTGCTGACAGATGGCAGTTGCTTGCAGAGTCAGAAGGTGGACTTGTGCAGAAAAGTTGGAACAACACAGAAAGTATAACTTTCCTACACAGGGACCCTGCTAGCCAGCTATGAAGGAATCGTGCATTGGCCACTGGCAAGACTTCTTTGTCAAATCCAAAGCTGTTCTTAGTCCTGGCCAACACAGCAGCAACACCAATATTCCTTTGCGTTTCTGATAATTGGGAGGATCTGCTAATTGTCACACTTCTCTCCTTCTACCAGGGCCACCAAGCCAGATTCTCCTGTGTTTTACAAATATGGGAGTTGTGGAGCGGAGAGGCTTTTAAAGAAATGTTCTCATGCAAAACACTTGCGTGTCTCGTACATGTTTGTTGATTGCTTAACAAGAATTTATCTGGTTGTTTTGCTATAATGTTTGCAAATGTAAAGTGGGAGGCATGTTCGTTTTCTTTTTTAAAATGACACTTCTAATCTGATCAGAAGAGTGCCATGGAAAAGGATAGCTTGGATAGAACAGGCTTATCAGACGCCAAGGACACAACATGCATACAATTTGTTTCATTACTCCTCTTAAAGCAGCTGCACTGTGAGGGGGAGAAATTTGAGGACACAAATCCACAGATGCCAGCTACACACTAGATGCAGTTCACAAAACGCAAGAGGTTACCCAGTCTTGGTGCCAGAAAAAGCATGCGAGGAGCCAACGTGTATTCTATTCAAGGCACAGGACCTCTCAGAACAAAATCACAAACTAGCTATTAAATGCCAAACGATTCAGTGTTTTAAATACAAATCAAATCAAAACTTCCTCACACTTCAAAAGTTACAAATCTGCAATTGCCCTAGATTTCATTAAACTCAGATGTCGGCTCAGAAACTGTGCTTTATGTGTGTGTTTGTGGGAGGGAACACCTTCTGGTATATCATGTTTCATACATGTTTCCAAGGTGGCCACATGCATTGCCCAGAAAGAGGACACAGATTTCCATCAAACATGTACATGCTAATTTATATGTAGAGATGCAGAATTAGAAATAATTGCTTTAGGGTTGTAATCAATGGTGCCACTCAGCTGACAGTATGGCTTTCACCAGTGAAACAAAGAGGGAAGCAATTTCCAACTATTTCCCTTCCCACTTGCCCCCCCCCCAAAAACCTGCTCCAGAGGGTTGGGGGACTCTCCATAGCAGATTTTTTGGGGGGAGCGTGGGCAGAGAGCTGTAAAAGGAAGGTTGAATCACCCAGAGTTGCTTCCATCCACATTAGAGTAACAGAAACTTTATCCTCAGCTGAGCAACACCATTAGAGACAACCTTATAACAGAAATAGAAATACGAAACATTTCACCATAGCTGGGAAGGCTCTGACCAGGAGACCTTGGTGCCAGCTCAATCTGCTGTCCAATCTGCCAATGGCCAACTTCAAGACCCCTGCCCTCCCTTTTTATGGTTCTGCATAATAAAAGCAGACTTGGACTAAGGATAGTCTTCAAATAGACAATTGTTCTCTGTAAAGTAGGGTTACCTTACCAAGTTTAACTTTCCCATTTCCACAGCCAGGGCTTTGCTTCATGTCCCTAAGAACATATGAGCCATGCCGAATCAGACCAAAGGCCCATCTAGTCCACCATCCTGTTCTCTTAATGGCCAACCAGATGCCCACAGAAAGCCCACAAGCAGGACCAACTGCAACATCCTTCTCCCCACTTGTGATTTCAAGCAATTGGCACAGTGGAGGCAGAGCGTTCCTGTTGCTGCTATAGCTATTGACAGCCTTCTCGTCCATGAATTTGTCTAATCCCCTTCTAAAGGCATTGCCTTGTAAAGTACGTTTCCGAGCACAATTCAAAGTGTTGGTGCTGACTTTTAAAGCCCTAAATAGCCTCAAAGGCCCAGTATACCTGAAGGAGCTTCTCCACCCCCATCGTTCAGCCCTGACACTGAGGTCCAGCTCTGATGGGCCTTCTGGCAGTTCCCTCACTGCGAGAAGTGAGGTTACAGGGAACCAGGCAGAGTGCCTTCTTGGTAGTGGCACCCACCCTGTGGAATGCCCTCCCATCAGATATCAAGGAAATAAACAACTGACATTCCATAGTTTAACTATGTGTGGAGAAGTATTTCCTTTTGCGTGTCCTGGTTCTTCCTCCCATGTTATTTTAGACACTGGAAAGACATGCTGGTCCACAGCTGATCTGCTGCTTCCTCACCTGACCTCAGTTGTTCCTCACTTCCTGCATTTTTCTCCTTTTCCTCTAGTTCCTGTGTCTCCACCACACTAAAGACAATTGAATTTCCAAACTTCCTCTGGTTGGGTGGGCAGGTTTGGTAAGTAGCACCTCACTTTTATCTCTCAGGTTTGCAAAGTCATAGCTCAGTCACAGAATTCATGTCTTGCAAACCAAAGGGCTAGGGAAACCAAATTAGGCCTGGGGAAGATGTCTGCCTGAACCCAGGAGAGCTGCTGATGGAGGTTTCTATACAAATAGACACACAGAGAGTGTGCTGGGCCTGGGGGTTAACCCGAGCAATGCGGTCCAGGTCCGGTCCCGAATCCAAGGATTCCGCGAGGAGTCAGTCTGACAGGGCCAAGGCAGGAAACCAGGCTAGGTCAGGCACAAGGTCTCAGGCAGGTTCTAGCAAACAGCAATGTTGCTCCTGCAACCTGGGGCGGGGTCCGACAGCCTTTTGTCTTTGTTGGGGTAACAGCCGGTCCTGATCCCCCGGTGACTCACCTCCCTGTCTCGCCCGGAGGCAAGCACTCCTCCTGCAAGTACTCAGTTCTCTCCTTCTCTCAGACCTTAGTCTCTGCAGCTCGGGAGATGTCGGTGGGTTACTAGACCCAGAGGCCGCCTCAGCCTCTCCTGACCCAACTGGTAGTGGAGCAGCTGTAAGTGATTGCCCAGCTGAAGGCAACAAGGTAATCCTCGCATCTGGAGCCAGGGCAGGCTCAGGCCCCTGACTCAGCCCAGCTGGTGCTTGTTGCAGGGGAACTTGTTCAGACTGGGGCTCTTCAGAATCAGGCCCCAGACTTGGTCCAGTTGCCACCTGAGGCAAAGGATCCAGTGTGGACTGAGACTCCTCTGGTTCCGAGTCTGAGCCCAAGTCCCAGGCCATTACAGAGAAATGCACACACGTATTTCTTCATCCAAGCAAGTAAGAGGCATTATCACAGCACAAGGACACATTTCAGCCATGCAAAATCACTAGAGGAGGATGTGGCGCAGGGGAGTGAGGGGGATAGGCTAGGGAAAGGGAATTTGATCTGAAAAGGGGATGTGACCTGGAGGGAGGTCTGGGGGCCAGATGGAGAGGCTTGGAGGACTGCATTGGCCTTGGACATGAAGGTCCTCATCCCTGCTATAAGTTGACCTCTAGTGCCCAGGAACTTCATGTTCTCATTGGGACCCCTCCATGCCATAACCACTAGATTAATGACCTGCAGAGGAGTTATTCTAAAACCTGGAGAAAAACATTATTCAGAACCTGTCCGGGGAAGCCGCAGTTGTGATTTGCTTTTGGAAGCAACATGAGGAAATTGAATTTCCTGTTGCCACAAGACCAGCCCTTAACTGTTTAATTTTATTGTCAACCTAAAATAATTAAGCAATTGATCAAAAGCAAGCCACAGATTTAAAGCATCTCATTGTACTCTCACAAGACCTATTGCAGCTAAAAGAAATCATTAACATATTTACCCACTACAAATTGAGCCCGGGCTTTTTTACCAGACCCTCCCAAATGTAGCTATCTCTAGAAGTTATAGTGTCTGTTTCCTCCGTTGGCGTACTAGCTGCCGCTGTGTATGTCATATTTAACGCCGGAGCGTATTATCCGAGTGTCATGTCGTGGCAGCTGGCCGAGTGCCAACCTCCTCACTGCAGGATCCAATCTAACAATTTTGCAAGTATATATTGACCCGCAAAATTATATAGCATGCCGAAACAAATGCAGAGGCTCAAAATGCCTAAATGGGCATGAATGTGGGTTTTCCAGGTAGGTTGAGAAATGTGCATTTTTTGAATGAAAGGATTCCCAACATCTGGCAAGGCAAATGTAGTTTGTTTTCTTTCTGCCCCTCTCGATCCTCCACCCAGAAAGGAAGGGTTGTTCTCAGAGTTCAGAAACACTTTGCAGCCAGGCAAAAGCACTTGCAATGCAAAGCAGGGGTGTAGCCTGGGGAGCATCCTGAGAGCTAGCTAAAGGGACCTAGATGCTACATTCCCTTTCCAGGGGTTCTAGGCAAATGCCATTAATGGGCAGGGCCAGAGGCAGAAGCGAGCGATGAAATTAATACAGATCTTCCTTTGTACAGAAGACTCCACACACAACTCACACACTTTTCCCTATCCTCTGCCCAGACAAGCAAGAGGCATCATCAGAGTTCTAGCCAGGCAAAAACACTTAAGAAAGGTGCAGATCCAGTGAAGTGGTGTGGCTTGGTGAAAGGGTACGGCCCGCAAAGATTCCCAAGGGCCAGATCAAGAGGCCTGAGTAGCTGCATTTGGACACTGGACCTGAGATTCCCCACCCTTGGACGAGACCATCATTGGCCACCAGCTTTGCTCCCACTTTGCGCTCCCCCAGTGGTGAAATCAGAGTGATGTTTGAGCGTAGCCCTAAATAAGAGTGAGTAGGTGTGGTTTCTGCAAACCAAGGGCCATCAAGCAAACCCAATGTGACTTTTGCACAAAAGTAACGTCTCCCACCAGCTCCAATTTATATCACACAGGGTTAATAATTTGAATGAGTTTATGCAATGCATTTGGTAGAAAATATTTGTATAAAAATAAAATAAAATAAAATCGAGGAACTCTTTTTTTATTCTCACTGAGTTTCTGATGTTGCTGTTAAGACCATTTCTGGAACAGATGGTTGATTCCTGGTTTCCTTTTCCTTTTTCTTTAATGCACATGCTGTTAACACTTGACCTCGTGTGTTCTCTTTGGATAATGATCCAAGCATCATTAGAGGGGAGGGGGAGGGGAATGCTGTTGGGTTTTTTGTGGTTTTTTTAATGCTCCTGTTAACACCCGAAATTTAACTCACTGTAAGCAAAGTCAGGCATTCTTGTTAAGTATAATGCTGTCTAAGCAATTGCGTGGCTCTAGGGAACACATGAATTTCCAGAACCATATTCACACATGGAGATGAACAAATGGAGAGCAGGAGCAGAATGGGAGCAGAATGCAGACACTACAATACAAGCCATAAGCATGCATCCTTTCTCACAAACTCAAGGACATAACTGTTAGAATTCCTGCTCTGTGATTGCAGTCATGAGATTTTTGTCTATCACATGACGGTGTATGTTTTGACTCCACAGAGTGGGAAGTGACGGAGACAGGATGTTTGTGTTACTGTGTTTTGTGAAGCGGGACTATTGTCCTTTCTTCTTTTTCTCTTTACTGTCTGATGCTAGAGAGAGAGAGAGAGCCATGTTGCAGTGCACCGTGTGTGTTTATATGTAAATAAAGTAGATTAGCCAAAATGCTGAGTTGCTGAGGTCTGTCATGTGATCTGTACAGACTCTGAGGATCCCTAGGTATGCCGGTGTTGGTTGGCATCGGTCGCTGTGATGTTCAGGCTGAAGAAAGATTTTGAAGCTCCCAAACGATCGACCAGGAGGGAGAGAACATGCCAGCCGGGCATGCTTCTCTACCAGGGTTCTACTCGAGTGTAGGATGAGCTCCTGACAATAAAGACATAAGATGGATTGGACAAGTGGCCCATCTAGTTCTCACAGTGGCTGTTGGGAAGCCTGCAAGATGGACATTGGTGCAACAGAACTCTGCCCACCTGCAAATCCCAGCAACTGGTTTTCAGAGCCATACAACCTCTGACAGTGGTGGTGGAACACACCCTTTCTGGTTAATAGACATTGATGGACTTGTCCTCCATTCATTTGTCCAATCCTTCTAAAGCCATCCAAGTTGATGGCTATCACTGCCTCCAATGGGAGAGAGTTCCATAGTTTATCTATGTGCTGAATGAAGAAGTGTTTTCTTCTATCTGTCCCAAATTTTACATCATTCATTGGATGTCCATGGATTCCAGTGTTATGAGAGGCAGGACCCCTGGTCAAACATACAGAGCCTATGAGTGTTAGAGTTACAGTCCTCTGTATTGAAGATGTCCTCTGTTTGATGGCTGTCCAGTCCAAGTCTGGATTAAAGATAGGGAAACATGATAAAAGAAGAACAAGAGCCTTGAAGTTGCCCACCCCCAGTTAGCAGTACCTGGTCAGCAGACTAAGCCACCACTGTGGTGATAGTCACTATATTTCTATTTCAATCACAATCATATTACTTCTAACTCTGTGTCTAGGTCTATATTAGCTGTGATGCATCTTATGAGATGCACTTCGGAAGACTCCATAGCTCCATGGAAGCTCACATGTCTTGTATCCATATTGCATGTATAAATAAGTGAGGTCCACCAGAACCTGAGGTCCAACATACCTGTTGTATTCCCAGTGGAGACACCCTCTATACCTACATAGTCCTGAAACAGAGCAATGGACCTTTGGACTGAGTTGAAAAATAATATGACTAGCAATTGGATTTTTTTTATAGGTCATACTTGATGGACACAGCAGAATGATTTGAATCATCCCAGTTGCTGCAATCTTCATCTGATGCCCTTCTCCATGTGCTCCCTCCATGTGAGGTCCACAGAGTGGCAACAAGAGAACATTTTCAACGGTGGCTTCCCCCTTGTGGAATGCTCTCTCCAAGGAGGCTTGCCTGGTGCCCTCAATGTCTAGTTTTAGGCACCAGGCAAAACTTTCTCACCTGGGCTATTGGCCCTTACCTGAAGGGTCTTTAAGTATTTGTGGCCTCTTCTGGGGGAGAAGATCTGCTAGACCTGCCATTTAACTGAATAGATGTGTGTGTGTTTGTGTGTTTAGATTTTAATTGATTATGTTTATTGTAATTTTGAGTCATTTTTATGAGTAAAGCAACAACAACAACAATTTACTTTGAGATGTTCTCCCCGCATCAAGCTGTTCTCCAATCTCAATCTTCCCTCAGGCTTGGAGGAAGTTGCCGATGGAGAGGATACATCTCTTGTGGGGTTTCAATCTCTATTCCTGAACCTTGTCCAGACTCTGTGAATTCAGAAGATACATCCATATCTCCTTCACTGGCTACAGAATTGGTGGGTGGCTCTTACAGAGCAGAGTGATTGGGCCAAAAGCAAGACTGAACCAGCCACACTGCACTGAGGCAACAGCTCCAACCACTGCTTTGCCCAAGAGCCGGTTGCAACTCTGCCTTCCTTGCTGTTACCATGCTTTGCCAGATGTGACTCTGCTACATCTGAGGGATGTTGCCTTACTGTGCTGGTCACCTAGAAATGAGTGGCTGCTCAGAAGCCAACTTCACCCAACAGCCTTAAGTTAGGACAGAATAGGACAACCCTATTTGAATATCAGCTTGCAGACAAAGTCATTTAGCGGCAGAGGAAGCTGCTTCATACTGAGTGAGACCACTGGGTCCATCTAGCTCAATAGTGTCTACACTGGCTGGCAGCACCTCTCCAGGACAGCGAGTCTCTCCCAGCCCTACCTGGAGATGCCAGGAATTGAACCAGGGACCTTCTGCATTCAAAGCAGATGTTCTACCACTGAGCTGTATCCCTTCCCCAATTCTTTCTGTGTAGATGCAACATAGAAGCCAGCTTCTATTTGTTGTTCCAAGGACAGAGAAGAAGAATCCTCATCCACTTTAGGTAGTCCTATGCAGTTTGCTTGATCGAAAATACATAAAGTTCCATATAACTTTGGGGCGGGGAAGTTTAAATTCATTCTGCTTAAGTACATGTCCTTGTAGCAATAAAGATACAGAATGAAATTGCTTCTGCAAAAGATATGTCCATAATAGCTTGGGTAAATTTCATAGTTTTCCCAGGAAAAAAAAATCCAATTAAGCAACATTAATGTTTGAAGAAAGAAAGAAAAATTAAGATTACAAATGCCATGCACATCTGCAGAGATGGAGCCAGATGTTTCTGTGTATTGACTCATTTAAACATTTGGGATATTCCTGCTGAGAGAATATGAGGACCCTATTAAAAAGATATTTAGTTTTTCAGATTACTAAAATTATAGTCATCAACCAACTCTACAATAGGCATGTAACAAAAAAATAAAAAATAAACGTTTATATGACTTGTGAATAGCAGATTATGTTCCACCCCTGCCATTATATATTTTTATTAATCAGTTGGCATTTTCCAACTGGCAGGGGGTTGGACTATGTGGCCCACAGCGTCCCTTCCAACTCTATGATTCTATAATTCTATGAAATACATTTATAATAAATAAAAAACCAGGTAAGTTAAAGAAACAGCAATGTTGGTGTAACGTTGACCTATCGCCACCACTTTCGCTTCTACTCCTTTCCACATCCTTTCCTCCTTGCCAGTGATAGTCACCTCTATTCTCCTTTCAGAGCTACAATCCCCAGAGTTCCCTGCAGAGAGGGATAGACTGTTAAACCTAACAACTCTCAGCACCCTTAACAAACCACAACTCCCAGAATTCTTTGTGGGGGAAGCCATGGCTGTTTAAGTGGCACCATAGTTCTTTTTTATGTATGGTGTGAATGTGGCCAGAGAATCGAGATGGTTTTAACCAGCCCTTCCCCTTGTCTCTGCTTTGGGTAATTCCCAGATTCCTCATTCGCTGTATAGATAGGTTGTGGTTGTGTGTGCAGATTTCAGCACACGCCGGAATGCTGATAGCTGCTTGTTCCTTGCATCCCCATCATTTGCCCTGTGTCACGGCTAAAAAAGGTTAATACACCTGTCACGTGCCAGCGCTCAGTATCTAGCGGTTATTACTCACACATTGACAAACTGGATGGATTGCAAGGGGCCATGGAAAAAAAAAGTTATTAAGGCATTAGAAGTATTGACTAATAAAGGAAGATTAACAGTCTGACCCTGCAGGCAAACCTCGCCTATAATTCCCACTGAAGGTAGGAAGGGACAGTTCCCAGGCTCACATTTTCACAGCATTTCATCCTGTGGTTTATCACCGTGGATCCCCCGCTGCATCAGCACTGGTAGAAGTGCATATTAGGCTGTTGGAATGTCAAGGGAGGTACATAGGAACAGAAGAAGCTGCCTTGTACAGAGTTAGACCTGTGGCCTATCTAGATCAGTTTTGCCTACAGCGATAGATTTCGGGCAGGGTTCATAGCTGTCAACATTTCCCTTTTTTAAAGGGAAGTTCCCTTATTCCGAATAGGATTCCTTGCAAGAAAAGGGAAAAGTTGACAGCTATGGCAGGGTTCTGTCCTGGCCCTACCTGCAGATGTCAGGGATTGAACCTGGAACCTTCTGGATGCAAAGAAGAAGAAGAAGAAGAAGAAGAAGAAGAAGAAGAAGAAGAAGAAGAAGAAGAAGAAGAAGAAGAGTAGTAGTAGTAGTAGTAGTAGTAGTTTGGATTTGATATCCTGCTTTATCACTACCTGAAGGAGTCTTGAAGCGGCTAACAATCTCCTTTTCCCTTCCTCCCCAACAACAAACACCCTATGAGGTGAGTGAGGCTGAGAGACTTCAGACAAGGGTGACTAGCCCAACGTCACCCAGCAACTGCATGTGGAGGAACGGGGATGCGAACCCGGTTCACCAGATTACGAGTCCACCACTCTTAACCGCTACACCACACTGGCTCTCTGCCATCAAGCTGTGTCTCTTCCCCATAAAAGTGGGGTGGAGGGGGATTTCTTTTACTGCTTGTTTGTTGAAGCGTTTTTACCTAACCCTTTAGCTGGGGAAGGCTTGCAAATATCAGTACAGGGGTACTTCGGGTTACATACACTTCAGGTTACATACGCTTCAGGTTACAGACTCCGCTAACCCAGAAATAGTGCTTCAGGTTAAGAACTTTGCTTCAGGATGAGAACAGAAATCATGCTGTGGCAGCACAGCAGCCGCAGGAGGCCCCATCAGCTAAAGTGGTGCTTCAGGTTAAGAACAGTTTCAGGTTAAGAACGGACCTCCGGAACGAAATAAGTACTTAACCTGAGGTACCACTGTAATAAGACAGGCCCTGCACTCAACATGCAAGACCCAACACAAAGGTGTGGGGGGGGGTGGAGCAGACACTACCTCTTGATTTCTTATAACAACTGGGTGAAAGCAAAAGTGTTCAAGGAGATGAAGAGGCAAAACTCACAGAATGGCAGCTGCCAGGTTATGAAGAAGGGAGGAGCTGGATGGGGTTGAATTCTCAACAGAGCCAATGAAGTGCCCTGCTTCTCTTCACTCCCTCTGATGTTTCCTGGTTTGGCCAAGTGACTATAGATAGTGCCCTATTTGTATGTTTTCTGGATTCACACTCTAACTAGGAGAATTTCTAAAATGAAATCCTGGAGCTGGAATACATGCAGGATGACCACAGCTTTCAAATTCAATTATTTCATTTGAATCTCACCACCTCAGGTCACCAAAACATAAGAAGAACCTGTTGGATCAGGCCAATGGCCCATCTAGTCCAGCATCCTGTTCTCCCAGTGGCCAACCAGATTTCTGTTGCAGGATCTGTGCACAAAAGCACTACCACCCCATGTTCTCCAGCATTCAGAGGCATTACTGCCTTTGCCCGTAGAGGCAAAGCACAGCCATCACAACCAATAGCCATTGAGAACCTTATCCTCCATATCTTTTGTCCAATCTGCTTTTAGAGATGGTTGGTCACCATCACTGCCACCTATGGAATGAGTTCCATAGTTCAACTGACTCCAGAAGTCATCTATAGTATTAAAAGAATTCCTGCAAAGAATAATAATAATAATAATAATTTATTACTTGTACCCCACCCATCTGGCTGGGTTTCCCCAGCCACTCTGGGTGGCTTCCATAGAAACCAAAAAACACTAAAATATCATACATTAAAAACTTCCCTGTACAGGGCTGCCTTAAGATGTCTTCTGAATGTCAGGTAGTTGTTTATCGTTTTGACAAGAAGAATTCCTGGTGGGTTTGTGTTGTTACGCACACGTCTATTCTCCAAACAGTGAGAAGTTTCAGGAACTCTGTTTTTGGTGGTTGGGGTGGGGGAGTGAGTTTGTTGCACAAGCCCTCCCCAAAATTGAACAACTTGTGTATGTTGGTAAGTGATTGAATCCTACCTGAGAATAAACACTGTCTGTTGTTAACCCTGAGTGATTTTTTCAGTGAAACCCATGCTTCAATATACTGACACCGTGCTGTTAGCACAGCAGGGCTGTGATGTGTGTGTGTGTGGCTGCATTTTACTACAGTTGAATTTAGTAAAAGGGTCTCATCCCTGATCTGCAAGAGCTGTCACTTTTCAGGGTAAGCATGTCATTCCCGTTGTTCTGGGCGAGTCCATAAAGATGACTTTTTAGGGGAATGGGAAGAAATGCGAGGCTAATGTTGAGAGAATGCAAGCATTAATAAATTAAGAGAGAGGGAGGGAGAGAGAGAGAGAGGAAAAGGATCCAAAAGAGGAGAGAGAATTAGAAAGGAAACTTGATCCGGTGACGGGATAAGCAAAGAGGGAGACAGGCAGCTGATAGAGAGAGGGGCTGCAGCCAGACTCTCTGGGGCTGGGTACATGCAATCCTCTCCTAGAGCTTTTGCCTAGTAGAGACAGACATCCTGTATTATTGGCTGGCCTCACTGTTGGGGCCATTGATAACCATATGAGACCTTGGAGCTAAATTGAGTCAAGTACTTTCTGAGCCATTCATGGAGGGTTGGAGTCAGGCTGTCTGTCCGTTCTAATCCACGGTGCAAGCACCTAGGGTTTAATCGGAACAAAGGGACTTATGACTGCAAGTATATCACTATATTGGCGTATCGTATCGACTTTCTGATAATGTTCTAAAGCCAGTCGGGTAAGAAAGAGAAAGTGCCACTGGGTACATATTGTGGCATCAATTCTCTGCCAGACCCATCAATTGAATTTATATATTACCTCCAGCTGCGCGCTTAAAATCTATCGCTTCGCTCCCTCTAGTGCAGAGCTCACAGTTTAAGTAATTGCAAATACAAATGAATTTTAAAAGGATTTAGCAGGCTTTAAATTAAAAATGTGTGAACATTGTTGTTTTTTAAGCACTTTCAGTTATTTAGTAATTTAACTCAACACATTCACATTTGGCTCGTCTCCCGTGACTGTAGGTTTTTATTGTGGCCTTGGTAAGCGAGAAAGATCTGCAGCAATGAAACTGGGTGGGAGATGCGAAAAGGTGCGTTTTCAAAGCCATAAAATGTTGTCAGCGAAGAAGTGGACTGGAAAGGCTGCTGTACTTTCATCAGTGAGAACCAGTTGTGGGAGACCACCGCACAACAAATCCACCAGGACAATGGGCTTCTAGTTTTTATTCTCTCTCCCCACCTCACATTTCTCCATGTGCTTTCCAGAGTGAATTTTGGAAGTGCAAGGGTGGGGCTGCAGGGGAAGGAAAAGGGGGGTGGGAAGCCCTGTGCCATGTGCCCATTTGCACTGTGCCGGATCTCGCCCTTTGTCTACAAGGTACCCTAATTCATTCCAAAGTTCCACCCTGTGGATTATCAACTTCTGATACTGATGCAGCCCATGTAAGACCTAGGACTAGAGAACTGAAAGGAGACAGACTCTGGGCTCTATCACTGGACAGGGGACCAAGGGGCATCAGATGGAGATATAAGAAGGCATCATTTTATGTCATGAATCACCCAAAGATCTATGGGTATAGGGAGGCATACAAATTAAATAAACAATAAATAAATAAATGATCATTTCCCACTCTGTCATATATTCATTGCACGCAGCACTGTTTCCACTCTGCTGCAGTTTGTCTTACTGCAGGAAATGATGTTATTTGTCTTGCTGTCCACTGTGACAAGTGATTTATTATGTAAACTATCTTGTGATAATCTTATTTTACCCCACTTATTTCAGAGCAAAGGAGAAGAAGATGCAGTTGTGGTCAGGAGGCCCCATATTTTTCCAGCCTCTCTGCAGCTTCCATGGTCAGCATAGCAGTTTAGGTATGCCACAATACTAAACCTCTGGAGATGGCTTTGTCTACGGCAGAATCAGCCCCCCTCCTTGGATTGTGCAGTTCCTCTCCAAGCATCTTGCATGCACTCGTGTGGGGGGGTGCGTCCCCCCACAGCTAGAAGCCCATGCCTTTGGAAGAAATCATCTGGATGCAGACTCACCTATCTCCTATTAACAGCTTGTTTGACAAAACAAATCCAAAGTGTACACCCGGAGTAGCAGGAACCATGCCAGTTAGAATGATAGAAAATCATGTCAGAGAGATAAATGGATCATTAAAGGCAAGGCACTTGAATTTTCATTACAGATCACTGCACAATCACTAAAGGTTTCTGAACTTGTCCAGCTTGTTGATCTCTCCCGCTCCTCCTCCCACTGACTATTAGGCCTCATATCCATATTTTCGCATACCTTTTTGAAAACCGATATATTTCATCTGCTGAAGGCAATCATTAAAAGCTCTTTGTAACCATTGGAATTCATGAATTTTGATTCGCATCAGCCTGAACAGCAGCAGCAGCAGAAGTAATAATGTGATCATCATACCAAATGATTCAGAAGCGGCGTGACATAAGTGATGATATTTGGGGCGGTGGAGGAAGCGGGGAGTAGGGGGAGGGACATCTGGGTTTTAACTAGATATTGGCAGTGTATGAGCCTTTTGCTCTGCTCAGCATGCCAAGACACTGGGAAACCACGGACAGAATCCAACAATTCCATCTATTTTAATGAGAGGAAGTCAACTCATTGCAATGCAAGAGAGGTAAGTCATTAGAAACCAAGGTTAGAGCAGGGACAGGCCATGGGCTGTATTAGTTAGTTTTGGCCCACTTCAGTGGGTCTACTCTGAGTTGGACACTAGCATTCAATACAGCAGTAGCTGAAATATGATCCTGGTGAGACATTTGAGTCTTTGGAAAATCAGAGTAAGACTCCACCTCACATCCAAAGGAAATCCAGCAAATCTCACCCAGTAAATCTCACCCAATGTAAAGTGACCTGGAGCAGGCTCCAATACTTTTGTCACAATTTATTTTACTGGTTCCCTGATTTTCACCAGTTCTTCCTCCAGCTGCAACCAGTTTAGATTGCTTTTATAAGAATGTTAGGATTATTAAGCCAATCAACATCAGGTCATATAGAACCTCCATGTTCAAAGGAAGTATACCTGAGACCTCCGGTTATAGGGCGGTATATAAATTCAATTAATAGTAATAATCTACCACTCAACAACTCTTGCCAGGAAGCCAAACTAGTAGAGAGTTGTTGCCATTCATGTCTTATGTGTGTGATTTCCAGGAGCACCTGTTTGGCAATAGTGCAAGGTAGCTCTTTGGTCTGATCTTCTTGCATTCTCATCTTCACTACTCCCATGGTGAGTATTTTACCTGAGACAGGTTCCTATCTAGCATCCTGAAAGGGGGGGGGAGGCTGTTACACATCCTGTTGCAATGCAATTAAAATCTACCGTATTAAGACCCCTGATAACACCACTGCAGGACTGATTGCCCCACGAGATAGCTGGCTTCTTGCTCGTGTTTACCACGAGCATTCTCTATTAGCTTTCCATCTTCTCGTCCAAACATGCCAGGCAGAGAGCAAGGCTCTGAGAGGTATACGTGTGTTGTCAGCAAGCTGATATCCACTCCTCTTGATGGACATCTGAATGGGATAGAGAGACTTGATAAACTGCCTTGGAAGGAAAGCGGGGGAAAGAAAGAAAGGGAGAAAAGTCAAGAAGTCGAATAAACAAGTAGGATCCAGCTCAGTTTGGAGATAGGAGAGTGAGTTTAAACCAAGGCGGGGGGATCTTTTGATCCTGCAAAATCAAAGCGACAAAGGATTGTGTGTGTGTTTCTTGATCTTAGCTGTGCTCTAGCCCCAGAACAAATTTTAGGAACTCTTGTAAGTAACAGCACAAGGCCAGTTCTTGCATTGTGTTTGGGTGCACCAAGGTTGCCCCCCTCACCTGCATCAACAGGAGCGACATAATGTGTGATCCTATATGTGCATATTCCAGGGAGTTCAGTAACAGCGACTTCGGCTATTCCCCATGCTCAAACTGATCTGCTAAAGCAGGGCACACAAGCTCAGTGGCAGAGGGCAGACTTTGCATACACAAGCTCACTCTCTGACATCACCCATAAAACAATCTCAGCAAGGATGCAAGAAACTCACTGCCTTAAACCTTGGAGCAGGTAGCTTTGGGGTGGATGGGCCAATGATCCACATCATCACAAGGTTCCTTCATATATCTACCAGAAAGGTATTTCATATATACAAAGTCTCCCCTAGGGGCAGGTGAATCTGCCCATTTTGGTTTCCCTCTGCTTCCCTCTGCTTTTCCAATCTTAAGCTCAGTTCTCCACATTTTCTCATTCCCCCCTGAAAAAGTCCTCATGAAAACCCATCAGCATTTTCGTGCATTTTTTTGCATAATATGCACATTTGTGTATGCAATTTCCCCTAATATACACTTTTTTTTTTGCCAAGCAAATTTCCACATTTTGTTATTTTCACTAATGTAAGCATTTATATGCACACTTTTCCCCAGTATATGCATTTTTGCATATATTACTTGGCTGTTGAGCTGCATTGCAAAATTCAGAAAAGTGGCAAATTTTGAAGGATGGGTGTTTAAGTTCATGTTTTGTTTTGGAAAGGGAAAATTAGGTAGGGACATGTTTAAATGTGAGCTGAATTGGGTTTCTTCCCCATCCCTAACCACCACCCACTCAAAATTCACACGTAAGTGCTAGGGAAGAGACCAAGATGACATATAACTGCCTTGGCATGTATACAAATGGCCATGAAGGCATCATGAAGGCATGATTGCCAACAGGAGTGAAACCATGTCAGCATATAATAGCTCTGCTCAGAAACCTGCACAGAATGTTGATTTGCTACTAGGCCAAGTTCAAGGTAGAACTAGCAGTGTATAAAGCTTTCAACAGCTTGGGATTAGTTTATTTGCAAGATCACCTTTCCCACTTGCTCACTTCAATTGCAGAACTTTCACTGTTACAGGTGTCCCATAGTACTCATGCCACATTTTAAAGAAATTGATATTTTAGTGCAACACCAGCCGTACTTTGGAACTCCCAGTCTACTGATACCAGTCAACAGCCTTTAGTGTACTCTCTTTGGCACCTGTTAAAAACACTTTTGTTTAGGGAAGCCTATCTACTATAACAAGGGACGCGGGTGGCACTGTGGGTAAAACCTCAGCGCCCAGGACTTGCCGATCGCATGGTCATTCAATCCCGTCATTCAATCCCAGCGCCTGCCAACCTAGCAGTTTGAAAGCACGCCAGTGCAAGTAGATATATAGGTACCGCTCCAGCGGGAAGGTAAACGGCGTTTCCGTGCACTGCTCTGGTTCGCCAGAAGCGGCTTAGTCATGCTGGCCACATGACCCAGAAGCTGTACGCCGGCTCCCTCAGCCAATAAAGCGAGATGAGCGCTGCAACCCCAGAGTCGGCCACGACTGGACCTAATGGTCAGGGGTCCCTTTACCTTTTTATCTACCAGGAATGTCTCCATCGATGCTGAGCAGGACAAGTGTATTGGCAAGGCAGCTACAGCAATGGATCACCTCTCCAGAAGGGTAAGGGAGAATGTGATGCCAACGACCAATACCAAGATGAAGGTCTACCAGGCTTGCATGTTGAACACACTGCTTTATGGTACTGACTTGTGGGCAAATTATACCCGTCAGAAGCAATGCCTCAATGCCTTCCACACACGCTGTGTCAGGAAGGTTTGGGGCAGCACATGGCAGCACAGAGTCTCAAACAAAGATGTGCTCTCTCAAGCCCACATTCCCAGCATGTTCACACTCCTGTCTCAGCAATGTCTACTCTGGCTTAGTCATGTCCAAGAATGGGAGATGGCAGGATCCCCAAGGACGTGCTGTGCGGGGAGCTGGCTTCTGGCACCAGTCCCATTGGCAGACCATAAATAAATATGTCTGCAGTTGTGATCTGAAGGCTGGCAACATAAACCCTGCCTTGTGGGAATCCCTTGCAGATGACCACAGTGCCTGGAGACACAGTCAGGTTGTTTATCCACAGCAGCGAACAGAGGAGGAATGACTACTGAGAAAAGAAACACCACGATACAAGCGGATGCCTTCATCTGCCCCAGCTGCAACAAAACATGTCTTCCTCTTTTCCTCTTCTTCTTCTTCTCCCCCATCCGTCTGAGTTGCCCCAGCCACTCTTTACAGCCACAACAGGCACTGCAACTCTTCAACAGTTTGACTTCACCGCCCAAGGCGAGCTCCTCCATTGTCTCCTGAGACAGACGGGTGCCAACCCTTCTAACGAACACATTTTCAGTTCAGTTTTGACTAATGTACACATTTTTGCAAGCATTTCCCCCCTTATATAATGCATTTTCATATGCTGTTTTCTCTAATACATATTAATATTATGTATGCACACTTCCCCTGAAATATATGCAATTTTGTAAATGCTGGTTGGGGAACTACACTGCAAAATTTGAATAAAAGCAACGTTTGAAGGATGGCTGTGCCTCAGTTTGAGAAAGGTCATATTTGATAGATTTGGCTTCAATTGCAAACTGAATCAAATTTCTCTCCCTCCCTTAGCTGAACTATAAAACTCTTTTCTTTAGCTTCTATAGTCTTTTGATTTTGGGGGTGGGGAAGGAAGATACATATGCTCCAAAGGAACTAACTCTGTGACAAACTGCACAGACACCAATTCCAGATTTAATTTTCAGAGTCCTTCGAGTTAAACCAGACTTTGGAAGGAGGGTGAAAGTAGAGCAGAGCAAATCCACGGAGCAACACAGAAGCGGAATTGGGGTAATCCACTCATTGCTTGTCATCTTACATCTGTGTTTAAAGCTGCTTTTTACCTGCCAGGAACATCTTCCTTTTAACCCAGCTAGCTCTAAACACACAATAGTAAACTGAATGAAGAGATTCCCCGTGCATCATGAGCGGAATTGTCAAATAAACTGCGACTGTAGAACCATCCAGAAAATGTCATGGTGATTTAAGAGACAAAATGATTAATCATGCTTTCATTTGCTTCTTCATGCTTCCTGGTCCCATGTAAAGTTGGGCACCTGTTTGGGAAGGGAATGTCATTTTTGCCTTGCAAAAATTTTAAGCACACCTAACACACTTCTGGGGACACGGGTGGTGCTGTGGTCTAAATCAGAAGGTCGGCGGTTCGAATCCCCGCAACGGGGTGAGCTCCCCTTGTTCAGTCCCAGCTCCTACCCACCTAGCAGTTTGAAAGCACGCCAGTGCAAGTAGATATATAGGTACCGCTCCAGCGGGAAGGTAAACAGCGTTTCCGTGCGCTGCTCTGGTTCACCAGAAGTGGCTTAGTCATGCTGGCCACCTGACCCCAAGCTGTCTGTGGACAAACGCAGATGAGCGTGCCTAGAGAGCGAGATGAGCGTGCAACCCCAGAGTCATCCGCGACTGGACCTAATGGTCACGGGTACCTTTACCTAACAAACTGCTGAGAACTTTCATGTCAGAAAGCTAGTTTGGTATAGTGGTTAGAGTCTAACATGGGTAGGCAAACTAAGGCCCGGGGCCCGGATCTGGCCCAATCGCCTTCTAAATCTGGCCCGTGGACGGTCTGTGAATCAGCGTGTTTTTACATGAGTAGAATGTGTGCTTTTATTTAAAATGCATCTGTGGGTTATTTGTGGGGCATAGGAATTGGTTCATATTTTTTTCCTTCAAAATATAGTTTGGTCCCCCCCCCCAAGGTCTGAGGGATAGTGGACCGGCCCCCTGCTGAAAATGTTTGCTGACCCCTAGGTTAGAGTGTAGGAAAAGGAACCAGGATTCAAATCCTCATTTGGCCACGAAGCTTACAAGGTGACTCTGGGCCCGTCACAATCACTCAACCTAACTTGGGTTGTTGTAAGGATAATATGGAGAGGGGCAGATCCATGTATACCACCTTAGAGGGAAAGTGTTCTGTAAGTGCAGTAATAAGTGAATAAAGCTACAGGAAGGGTTAGCAGTAGCAGGGGTGGAGCAGGAATGGGGGCAAGGGAAAGGTGGTCTGCAGCTAGGCTCATTGTCAACAGCTGGCATCTTCAAGCCACTGACGGTGGTGCAGTGTGCTGGCAGGGCCCACAGGCTCCTGAATGGACATAGGGTCCCTGTGTTGAGTGGACCGGAGGAAGCTGCCTCACTCCAAGTCAGACCATGGGTCCATATAGTTCCGTACACTCTATATTTGCCCCAGCCTGCAGAATTTGTAATCCAAAACATCTAGAGGGCACCAGTCTGGTCTACCCTGACTGTCAGTGACTCCCCAGGGCTTCTAGACTGGAGACACTCTTAGCCCTACCTGGAGATGTCAGGCATTGAACCTGGGGCCATTTGCATGTCAAGCAGATGCTCTTCCCCTGTGGGCTACGTGTAGCTATAAGCCAGATTTCCCTGGTTATGGGCACTGTCTCTCCTTCTTCTGCATAAAGAAGGCAACTTTAGATCCAACTATGTAGGACAATTGTCAGCTTATCACTAGTATTCATTTGACAGGTGGCAGGAGGAGAAGGTGATCAAGAGCATAGTGGCAATGCAACTACAAACTTTCTTGGAAGATCCTGATTACCTGGACCCATTTCAGGGCTTGTCCACACTTCCGATTGTTCCATGTACAGGTATGAGAGGTTTTCCACTTGCCCCGTGCTTTCTAGGCATGGGTCTGAGTGGTTTTCTGTTTGTCCCACTGCTTCCGCCAGGAAAACTCACTCTTTAGAGTTGAATCAGAGCAAACGCCAACCTATGAAAAACCTTACTGCCAATTGCTTCAATTCAGCGATGAAGGTAGAGTTTTCATGAGGGAAAGGGGTAGGACAAGAGGAATTCTGGATGAGCCCTCCATCTGGCTTGCAGAACCAAATTGGGGGAGGGCCATAGCTCAGTGGTTCAATCCCAAACATCTCCAGGTAGGGCTGGAAGATAACCCTTCCTGAAACCCTGGACAGCTCCTGTCAGTCAGTGTAGACCAGCCTTTCTCAACCTTTGGTCCCCAGATGTTGTTGGACTACAACTCCCATCATCCATGACCAGTGGTCCGGCTAGCTAGGGGTGATAGGAGTTGTAGTCCAATAGCATCTGGGGGCCCAAGGTTGAGAAAGGCTGGTATAGGCAATACTGAGCTAGATGGACAAAATGTCTGAATCAGTTTAAGACATCTTCCTCTGTTTCAAAGTCACCTATGGCCTAGATATGCCTCTAATCTGCTCTTGAGTTGTGATGTAACAGCTTTCCTTCTATTTTGTTTAGCAACCAGCCAAGCCACTTTTTATCCTGAAATCTCTGCCTGATATCTCTTGTGAAGGTGCTGGACAGGTTCGTGATTTCCTTATGGTGTTGGGCTGCTTCCAAAGTAGGCGAAGGCTTCTCCCCACAAACACAAAGGTCAGGGCATCAGATTCAATGCACCTGACACCCAAAAGCCACACGGGGACTGTGCTAAATGCCATCCTGATTTCTTCTTATCCTAACTTGGGTCTGGCGGGATGGGTTTTCCAAAGGGATGCACACTGAACATTAAAGCAACTCAAATGCTCAAGACATCTGTTTTCAGGGAGGAAATGAGCTTTCCCTTGAGTGTCCAATTTAGTATTTTGGTAGATAATTTGCAGCTTTCGATGCACAGACAACGTTGAGGCGTCTCCTACTGCACTGATGCTAAGGTTAACTCATTTATCCTGGCACAGTTGGTACCCAAAAATGGATTCAAAGAGTCGCGTTAGTGCATTTCACCCATTTTCTTTTCTTCTGGGAAGCAACCAGCATGTTGGATAGCACTGAAGGGCTTAAAGATAAGGTGGGATAAAACAGGAGGCATGAATAAAATAAGAAAGATAAATGTGCTTTAGATGTTAGTCTCCCAAATCCACTTTTCAGCTTGGTGCAACGCAAACAGAAAGCAGTAACAACCTACGAAGATACTGTAATGAGAGAACCTACTGTCTGAATTTATTTATTGTTGCAAGGCTAGCAGGTAGCATAGCTTCATGAAAAGAATGCCATGATATCTTGCATGTGATCCTGCCTTGAATAGCCTTAAAAATCATTAAGAGACAGGTTTCATTCCTGGTTATTTAATCTGCAGGGCACAGTTGGATTTTTACTTCTTCTTTTTACAAAAAAAAGAACACTGATCCTTTACTTTCTAAAGCTTGTTACCTTGCTGATTGTGGGACCTCCCTGTTGTTGTTGTGGTGGTGGTGGTGGTTGTCATTATTTACAAGAGAGGTAATTAGCAATGGGGACGGGTGTGTAACGTTGAGCAGCACCCTGGTCTCAGCACATTCACTCAAACCTGCTCCTCTCCTCATTTAATCCCTACAACAACAAAAGGTTAGAGGCAATGACTGGCCCAAATTCACCTAGTGAGCTTCATAGCTAAGTGCAGGGGTGGATTTTGGTAATATGGTACCCTGAGTGAGGGTAAAATTTTTATATTTTCACAATCATTATTTTTGGTATAGTTGCTTTTTGAATGGATCTTTTCAGTAGGTACCTGTATATAACTTTTATTTTTATAATTATGTTGTGCCCCCGCCCCCCTTGGCTCAGTGCAAGGGAACCACCCGCATCACCCTAAATTCAGCATGGCCAAATGGAGACTTGAGCACTGGTCTCCCAGGTCCTAACCCAACACTCTAACCATTTACAGCACGCTGGCAAGGATGTTGGGATCCCCTTCAAAATTAACAGTTGTGTGTTAGCCTTGACAGACCCACTGGGCCAATTTGCATTTGGCCCACCCACACGAGCATCAGGCTACTATATCACACAAAAAATGCTCTTTGTTTGATCGGATGCTGTCATGTGGTGACAATATCCATCTGGATGATGAAGAGTAGTGGGAGGCTCCAGCTGAGGACCTCCCTAGGGAAGCCACAGAGGAAGAAGGCTCAGATCCAGGTGAGTGGTGGTGGGACCCAGAAGACAGGGCAGAGGAGGGAGGAAACTGGGAGTGGAAGACACAGGAGGCTTAAGTGAACAAGAAGACACCGAAGCAGTGAGCTCTCCAAGGACAGAACTGGCTGCAGAGGGAGGCACGTAAAGCTCAGAATCTGAAGGAGAGGACAGAGAGGGGACAGCCACTGCAACAGCAGCTGCCCGGTCCCTTTGCATGGAGCTCCCCTCCTCTTTTGACTCTGATGTCTTGCAGAGTGTCAGAGAAGCCCAAGAGAAGTTGCTGGAGTTTGCTTCTGCTTGGAAGACATCCAGAAGTGGAGGGCTAGGAGGAAGAGGAGATACCCAGAGCCAATCTTGGCAATGTCTTCACGGAGGCAGCAGTCCCTGAATGATCTCTTTGGTATACTAATTTCCTAAATAAAACAGCTAACTTTACTTCAAGTCTCCAAGTATCCCTTCTGACCTGTTGATGGGCCTGTTCCCCTGACAGCCCCCTGATACCACCACTGCTGTGGCTTCCATTATCACTGTAGAACTTTTTCAAGGGCTCACATATAGGAAGTGCAGGAACACCTAAGTAGCAGCTTTGTCCAGTGGGAGTCTCATGTGCTCGTGAGTGGTGTGCCATCTAAGGGCCAATCTGCCTTTAGATGCAGGAGCCTCTAATTTGGCCACAGAGAACAAAATGCTGAATGCAGAAGCTGAACACAGAAGCTGTTTTGCGCCTGCTCCTTTGATCATTTGGTTATTTACTGCAATTTGCTTTGTAATTATTGCTTGGGAGGAAAAGGGATCCATCATTTCTGAATGCCAGTTCTAACTGCAACCGGCGCGAAGTCAAAGATGCTGGCTTCAGTTTTCCCCCTGCGGCTGATGGACTTCTCTTTCCAAAGTAGGACACTTCTATCTGATGGCATTAACCATAAAAAAAACCATTTCAAGCCGACGATATCCTGAAGGACAACGGCTCATTTCATTTCTTATCAAGAAATCAGGCAGATCCGTCATATTTCCCGAATCAAATGACATTTTCAGGAAAATTCATTTGAACCAAAAATGAGGTTTCCTCTCCACAGACTCCAATTAGTTTAAAAATGGGTTTTCCCTGATGAAAATTCTTGAAATAACTGAGCTGTGTAAGGGAAAAATCAATATGTCTATATATGTATATAGATATATATGTACACATGCAGCCAAGATATCACATCAAGCTACATAAATCTTTAATTTTGGCCATCAGTTTTAATAGTAAAATACCCAGTGGCCTTTTCCTGCTATCCATCCATCCCCCCCCTTCTTTCTTTCCATTCCCATTGCTCTAGCTATTCCAGCGAGAGGCCTCTCACTCATTTGCTTCCTAAGTACACAAAATTAGCTGCTTATCTGTTGATCTTCTTACATGAGCCTTTAAGAATCTTTCCTCTGCATGTGTGTCCAAGGCCGCTTCTGCCTTCAGAGGAAGCCTGGGTAAAATCCTATCCTCTTGTCCTTCCCTTAACGTACTCATAGGGGGCGAGAGCCTAATTAAATTGCTCTCAAAGACAAGAAGGGATGAATTTCCTTCTTCCTTTCTCCCTTGTCACCCATTTAAGTCAGCTGAGATTCATTCACTGTCTTTACTTATGTTCCAAAAAAAGAGAAAGGGGGGGGGGAATGGGAAGACAAATGAAGGCAGAAGGTTATAAGGGGAGAAAAGTGGGGGGTAATTAAAAAGAGAGGGAATAAACGTACTTGAGAGTGCCGGTGCAAAATTTGGGACCAAACAAAACAAGATCAAGTGAGTGTTACATTCAGCATGAAAAAGGAAAGGGTTGTTTTTAACGGACCGTCTAATGGGGCTTTGGAGTAATTTTTTGCATTCATTTTAACAGGACCCAATTCCCCATAAGGCTTAAAAGAGCAGGCTATTTTAAACACATTGATCTGTATTCTCCAACTGCTTCCAGTTGGCCTCACAGCTAGTGAGGGATGGGAAATTTGCATCCTTCATCCTTTGCCCCAAAATCATGCTGCCCTCCTTGTAAAAGCACCACAAAGCCAATCTGCCCCTCCTCATCTGATTTTTTCTTCCCCTTTTCCTTAGCTCCCCTGGGCATTTTATATGATCTCTTCCCAAATCTTCCAAGTCACGTAAGTACTTGAGGGTTTTCTTTTTTTTCAAAATCTTTATGAAAGACACAGAAAGCTTTCCAAAAAGGGTTTTCTGTCGAGAAGGATTGAGAAGCAGTTCTGGGGCCGAAAAGGAGAGAGGAAGCCCTAAACAAAAACCAATTGCTCCTTGTCTTATAGACCTTCCCCTCCCTTCCCAATCCAGCTTGAGACTACATCTTTGCTATAGGCCTGATTTCCCCCCTCTCATCCTGCTCCTCTCTCTGTCTCTTCTCCCTTGTTAAGATTAATGAGGGAGGCTTGGGAAATTAAGCATGAACCTGGCCTGTTAATGCAGCGCTGCTGAGGGGTGCGTGTGCATGTGTGTGAAGTGGTGTTGGTGGAAGGCGGAGACGAGAAAGACAAGGTGGCCCCTTTGGCTCGACAGCTATCGATTGCCGTGTGAGGGTCACTGGGAAGACAGCACCGCGGCAACACTTCTGAGGGAGCAGGGAGCCTGCCTGGGTGGGGAGGAAGCCGTGTCTGTGCAGGGAATGCCTGGGCTCCGCCAAACACCACCGGTCCCCTGTGTGAGCCGAAGGCCCAATGAAGGCCCAGGAAGAGCCGAGCAATTAGCCTTTGAAGGTCATCGTGCAAACTTGTTGTTGTGGATTCTCTTTTCCCCCCTCCCTCCCCTTTCTTCCTATTCCCCCCTCCCTCCTTTCTCAAACACATCTCTCTCTCTTTTCCAATATGGTATCACCAGGCTCTCCTCCTCCATCATCACCCAAGCCCCAAAACACATCTGAGGAATCCGTTCAATTAAATCTCTCGCAGCTCCACCTGGCTCCTGAGTGAAAGGTCAGTGGAGTCTGGGAAGGAGAGAAAAGCACGAGGAGGAGGAGGAGGAGGACTCTGTTCTGTTTGTGCTGCTCCTGCCTCCATCTCTCCATCTCTCGCTCTCTCTTGTGCTCACCCTCCCTCCCTCCCTCCCTCCAACCCTCCCCCCTTCCCCTCTTTTCTTCTTTAATGATACCCAATGGTCAATCACTCCCCAGCAGTGCTGGAGATGCCCTGAAGCATCATTGTGGTCGGGAGCGATCGATCAGGTTCCTTAAAAAAAAAAGATGATAATGATAACCCGTGGACATAATGTCAACGCGTTTGCTGTGCCTCTTGGAGGCCGCTCACCTCTCCGCCTGCCAGGGCCTACAAGAAGCTTGGAGGAGCCCGAGAAAGTCTTTCCCCCCCACTGTGCCCACTTAGCCCTGCCTTAAAGACAGCTAATTAGACCGAGAGCTCCTCGGTCTGTTTACACTGGTGGGGCGGGGGGTTATGTGCGGAGGAAAAAGTATGTGTGATAGAGAGAGAGAGAGTATAGCGATACGCATGGCCCCAAATCCTCCCACTGCAACAGGATTCTTCTAAGTTCTCTCAATATACAGAGATGCACGCGTTGTTCAAAAGACACTATGTGAGTGGCTACAGGACTATCACCACCCCAGATGTCGCTTGTTCAGCAGTTTATAGCATCAGATCACTGGCCCAGGAGCAAACTTTTGTAATCTTTTGTAATATGGCACCTTGTGCAAGGCCCAGATTTGGTGCCCCCAAATAGATCTTCTCAATTATGGATCTGTGTTATGGATCCGCTCGGGGTCCTGTGCGGGGGATCTGCCTGCACCACCCTAAGTCCAGGGCTGACCAGTCCATCTAGTTCAGTACAGTAGTACCTCGGGTTAAGAACTTAATCCATTCTGGAGGTCCATTCTTAACTTGAAACTGTTCTTAACCACTTTAAGCACCACTTTAGCTAATGGGGCCTCCTACTGCCGCTGCGCTGCCACTGCACAATTTCTGTTCTCATCCTGAAGCAAAGTTCTTAACCCGAGGTACTATTTCTGGGAGTCTGTAGTGGAGTCTGTAACCTGAAGCGTCTTTAACCTGAAGCGTCTGTAACCTGAGGTACCACTGTATTGTCTAAATTGGCTGGCTGGAGTCTTCACAGTTTCTGAGAGGGAATCTGTCTCAGCCCTTCCTGGATATTTCCAATAGTTCCTAGAGTTGTAGAGTTGGAAGGGACCATGTCAGACATCTAGACTGACACCCTCAATGCAGGCATCTTTTGTCCAATGTGGGGCTCAAACCCACACCCTGTGATTAAGAAGTGCTGGGGATGGAACCTGGGACATGCAAAGCACTGAGCTATGGCTCTTTCCCCAGCCATGAAATCTTTCATTACATCATGATCAAGCAAAGTCTTCACTATCTGCTTAAATGCCCATCATCAGATCATCAAACTGGGGCATCAGGTCTGGCATCAGCACGAAGTGTACTGTGACACCTACCAGAACCCCAGCATGCTACTAGGGCATTCTGTGGATAACTGCCCTTTAAAGAACATTCTCCCCCTCCCCCAATATACTGTCACTCCAAGGCATACTGTGGGAAATTAGAATGGTACCCCATATGACAGAGATGGGGAACCTGTGGCCCATTGTGGGGATTCCCTGTGCTTCTGCAGGGAGGCCCTGCGAGTCCCTTCACCACCATATTGTGATATATTGAGATACAGTCATACCTCGGGTTACAAACACTTCAGGTTGCATTTTTTCAGGTTACAGACACTCTGAAACCCTGGTGTACCAGAACGGGTTACTTCCGGGTTTCAGAGGTCACGCATGTGCAGAAGCACTAAATTGTGCTATGCGCATTTGCAGAAGCACCGAATTGCAACCCACATGTGCGCAGATGCACCACTGTGGGTTGCGAACGCTGTGGGTTGCGAAAGTGCATCCCGCACGGATCACGTTCGCAACCCGAGTGTCTGCTGTATTGTGATATTTAGCTGGTGATATATCATGATATTGAAAACCAGATATCGCCCAGCCCTACACCTGACTATTATCCATGCTACCTTGATGGGAGTTGGAGTCCAACAACATCTGTAGGGCCACAGGTTCCCCATTCCTACAGAAATGAAAAGCCAAATGTGTGTTTCCGCCTCCACCCCTAAATCCATACTTCACCCTAAATTGGAAGATATTGCTGCAATTATGTAGACTATCATCTTCGTGGGGGGAGGGACCCTGATTTTGCTAGTAGTAAAATGACGTTCCCCTCAATACTATAGTCCCTCTTATGTAAAGACATTGATTTGGGATGTTGCGTGTGCATGTGTGTGTGTCTATGTATGCATGGGTTTGCTTCTTACACGCTAGCCAATCCAGCACAAATAACTTCCATGGCCCCCTCCCACAACAGCCCCGATTTTTCTATTGCCGTTTTATTTTCTGCATCATTTGATGAACAAAGCTTCCATTTTCCTCGGCTCCTATTAAACTATTTGATGGTGCCTTTTATTTTGTGTTATAATTGGGAAAGCAATCATGTGATAAATGCACATTTGTTGTGAAATAAAACAAGCAATGATGAAAACACCCAGATCATATTGTCGGAGAAAGTAGTGATCGACTTTTGGAAAGGGGGTGTTTCCTCCAAATGCCCGCTTATTCACGGAGCCTCTGTAAACAACGACATCTCTTTGCGGAATGTTAAACTTCTTGGGATGAAAAAAAGAGAGAACAAAAACAATCATCATTTATATTCTGCTTTTGGTGTCCAAAGTGTTCCCCCAAATATTCTCATCAATGCTTGCAAGAGGCTAGAGATCTGAAGGCAGCCCTGTTTAGGGTCGTTTTGATGTTTTACCATATTTTTAATATTCTGTTGGGAGCCGCCCAGAACGGCTGGGGCAACCCAGTCAGATAGGCAGTTTACAAATAATAAAATTATTATTAGTAGTAGCAGTAGTATTGCCGACTCCCACAAATTGCTGATGAACCTGAATACGGATGGCAGCTCAGTGAGGTTGTAGGCAGAGTTGAAATTTAAACTGGTGGCTTCTCTGGTCAGAGTTCATTCTCTCAGCTGCTTTGCTAAAGCAGGTCTCAAATCAGTCTTAGATAAATACTGATCTTTCGATTGCTCCTACAATGAATAATTAGCAGAATAATGCAGCAAAGAGCTTGTCATGTTTCTGGACACAGTTGAGTCAGCAGGACTCCATTTCAAGGGCCCTACCAGGTCTAGTCTGAAGAAGAGCATTTTGCATGCTACCCAGAGGAAGAGGATTTAACAACTAACCACCCTGACTGAGCTGAGGATGTGACTTTATTGCCATAATCAGCTGGGGGCACTTCTAGATTGGCCCAGGGAAATTCACATCCGCATAGAGAAAAGCACTATTTGACAGGCTTCCTCAGTCTGGCACCCTTCAGATGCTGTGGACTGCAACTCCTAGCATCTCTGATGATTAGCTATTCTGGTAGTCCAAAATATATACAGGGCTGCATTCTCCTCCACCATCACTGCTTTTGAAAGATGATGGGCAGGAGAAGACCTATACAGGTCAAAGAAGAAGGAGGAGGAGGAGGAGGAGGAGGAGAAGAAGAAGAAGAAGAAGAAGAAGAAGAAGAAGAAGAAGAAGAAGAAGAAGAAGAAGAAGAAGAAGAAGAAGAATTTATTGTTCAACATCAGGGGAAGGAGAGCAGGAAATTAGATTCTTTGCTTTTCAATTAGTGTATTAAGACCGCTTTGCTATGTACAAATCCCCTTCTTCATGACTTGGGTTAAACAGACAGCTCCGAAAATGCACTGAATGGAATCAGCCGGATGATGTACAACTCTAACCTTTTCTCTATTAAATGGAAACAAATGGGCCTTCTTGTGATGCATCGCTGATCACCCTCAATGGCTCGCTGTATTTCTAAATACTGTCATGTAACAGTTCTGCAAGGGTTCTTGGAGGAGTAAAAAAAACTAATCTGCATTGGCGGAAAGGTAAGTTCAATGCTGGGCTTGAGAATGAGCAAGAGGTTGGATGGCAACTCTTGCCCTTAATGACTTGCCAAGGGAGGGGAATAACACCCTCAAACACACCAGTTATTTCATTTCATTTACTTATTTAAAATGTGTATACCTCACCTTCCTGATTCACAGATCCAGCAAGGCGGGTAAGAGAATGCATAAAACTGCATTTACAACGGTGGTTGTCTTCAAAAATAGACAAAAAAAATAGGCCCACCCACTCTCGTCTCTTTGCCCCTGGGTCAGGAGCTGCAGCTGTTGTGGGGGCATCTGGTCATAGCCCCTCAAAAAAAAATAATGCACCCAGGGGCACACACACACACACACACACACCAACCCTCCCCCATGCTATCCCACTGCTTTCCTCTGACTATAATGGCACATCTTGCTTGCCTGGAAAGACAAGCAGTTTTGCATAGAAACCTCTTGTTTTTGTGAGGCTGCTGCTACACATCAGACCCTACAAAGGTAAGAGTCACACCTCTTGCTCCACCTCCTTTGCCCCTGGCCCCACCCACCACTGACATGTGGCCCCCTGCAAGTTTGCCTGTGATGCTCAATGCAGCCCTCAGGTTGAAAAAGTGTTTCCCCACCACTGGTCTAGCAAATCACCCAGCAACGTGCCTGGAGTTTTGCGCTCAATAAGTTGATTGTACTAGCCAAAGGCCATGACCAAACCATACAAACACAGGCAATATAATATATAAAACAAAACCTCTGCTTAAACAACCAGAACCATGTATTGCAAGCAAGACTATAAATGGGGAGCCATGTCTGGAGTTCATTTTTCCAGTTCTTCGGTCTAAGCTTTTTCTGCTACAAAGATCTTGGGCTGTATCCGACGCTGTGTGAGTGGTGTTCTTCTCACACAGCAAGATTTCTCCTTCCTCTCCTCTCCCCACACCCTGCTCCCCAGACCTGCCCCCAGAGGAATCCGCAACACTTTGGGGGAAATTTTGAGTGGTGGCTGCAGGGGAGCAGAGAGGAGTGACATTGCACAAGTGTAAGTCGGTTGTGTGAGCTGAACAGAAATGCTGAATACAAGCCTCAGATTTTAACATGGCTATTTTCTGTGCACTTCAGAGCAATGTAGCTAGAGGAGATCTAGCAGGGCAATGTACCTGGAAGACACTATTTTTATGGACCCTCGATGTATATCTGATTGCGAATGCAACCGCTGAATAAAAAGGAAGCCCCAAAGAGCTGCGATGATTCCAACGCTGATGCATGAAGATGCAACCCCATAATTCAATCTCTGATTGCACCCTTAAGAAATCATGTTGAATTTCCCAACAGGTAAGCATCTTGACAAATCCTCATGAGCACGATGAAGGCTGATAGCAGCCGTAACACAAAGAGTTATACAGCAGATAACATCCTGGATATATCAAGGGTTTGATCTAGATTTGTTGCACACTCTCATTCCGCAGAAGAGGCTCACGTTTTCTAGTACAAACACTTATCAGTTATATCGCAATACATACAATAATTCTAGGAGGGAGGGGGAAATGTACTACAAATAAGTTGTCAGATAGTGAGCAGCACATAAAATACTTTGCAGTTATAAATGCGGTCTTCTGCCAAACAAATTTATGAACTGTCAGTGTAATCCTGAGCTGGGCTGGGATACTAGATAGTGGAGTGAGTTCATGTTTCAGACCGCATGCAGCTATTCCACAGGAGGACCTATACTGCAGGTTTCTCCAGACATTGTTGGATGACAGCTGCCATCATCCCTGACCATATTATTTGGAGCTGATGGGATTTGGAGTCCAACTATGTCTAGGGAGCTATAGGTTATCTATTTCTGCTATTTAAAGATGTGGCAGATCTACACACCCCTCTACTTTAACTCAATTCATAATTGGGCTTTGAAAATTGAACTATTTCCTTTAAAAAACAAACAAACTGGGAACAAAGTGGTTAATTCTGAAGCTAACTTTGTCAGACTGGACCCTGTGATTACCCTGATGAGATCACCACAAGTGGGCTGGAGCCCTCCTTCTGTCACCAGCACCGCCAGGGCAACAGCCAGGTAAGTAAGTGAGGGTGGAAGAGAATAAATGGAGTTTGAAGGCTGAGAGGTGTGTAGGAGGCAGAATGGAAGGCGAGGACTTGGATTCATTTCTGGCTAGGATTAAAATCAAAGCCAGAGAAGAAGTCCTGGGTCATAATACTTGCTTCCATATCAAAACCCTAGAATTATGAAGCACCAGAACTTCTTTTCTGTTTCTCAGAATTGTGAGGTCTGACAGCATCTTTAGACCTGCATCTCGGGACAGCAAAAAGGACCTGTCTTTCCTCTGGGACACTTTCTGTTTGTGTGTACAGTGTTACCTCGGGTTACAGATGCTTCAGGTTACAGACGCTTCAGGTTACAGACTCCGCTAACCCAGAAATAGTACCTCGGGTTAAGAACTTTGCTTCAGAATGAGAACAGAAATCGCGTGCCAGCGGCGCGGCAGCAGTGGGAGGCCCCATTAGCTAAAGTGGTGCTTCAGGTTAAGAACAGTTTCAGGTTAAGAACGGACCTCCTGAACGAATTAAGTTCTCAACCTGAGGTACCACTGCAGTCATGCCCAGAAGGGAAAACAAGAGCTGACCTCTTGCATGACATCCATTCACCATGCAGCAAGAGCAAGGGTCATAACAGAAGAATGTTCCCTCAAAGTTTGCTCCACCAGTTCTTATGAGTTCCACAAATTAACAATTCACTTTGTGAAAGGCGCTTATTCTACATAAGGACGTTCATATCTTTTTGCAACCCCAAATGCTTGCTTGCGGTTTTGCAGTGACAACAAAAGCAATTTTCATTTGGGAATTTGACGTTATGCCATTTGCTTTCCCACAGGAGATGGCTATGTGTGGCCATATTCACACCACACATATACCTGTAAAGCCTTGTAATACCACTTTAAACCGTCACAGCTTCCCTCCTATAATAACAGGAGCTGTGGTTTGTTGAGTGTGCTGTTAGGAGGCCCCTATTCCCCTCACTAAGCTACAGTTCCCAGAGTGATTTCACATTCAGTCCCTCTTCCCAGGGAACTCTGGAACTGTAGCGCTGGGTGAGAAACAGGGGTCTGCTACCCTTAATGAACTCGAACTCATAGCTTCCAGAATTCGGGGGGGGGGGGGGAGCCATGATTATTTGCAGTATGACCATAGTGCTTTACATGTATAGTGTGAATGTGGCCAGTATCCAGGCTCTGTGTATTTCCAAGCAGATCTTTCCTTTGCTTTTTATTAAAACTTCAGCAAAGCTTAACAGTTTGCAAAACTTGTGTTTTTCTCAGGACATGCCAAGTTCTATAGAGCTCTTCCAGCTATTGTAGCAGGAGTCCTGGGAAACTACATCCCAGGAATCTGAGTGAAATTCTGCCAGTTGTTTACCATCTGGTTCACCTACCCTTCCTTCCCTCGCATCTCCAGACATTTTGCCGATCCTGTGGAAGAGTTTCCGCAAAGTTGCTAGGAGTCTGCCTCCCAGCTACAGTACACCTTGACGTGCCGAAAGAGACAGGGAAGGGCCTTGCAACGACGAGCCCAATCTTCACGAATCTCTCCTCTTCCTTATTCGGTCCTGTTAAATCTGTAGTTTACAATGGCCTCGGGGAGCAAAGGGCTCAGAGCCAGTGTCCTTGTCAGGATCAATAGAGTAAGTGATTGAGTAAACACCCCCAGGTTTGGGGGGGGGTGGATGCCTGTGGGCAACTTGCCACTAAAGCCAGAAACGGAGGCCGCAAGTAAACAAATAAATAAATGAAAATGAAGGACAGTCAGGTCTATAATTTGTTGTGGATTAATTCTTGTTTGCCTGCTTGCTTCTTCTTCTTTTTAAAAAAATCAAGAATATTCCCCCATCCCCCCAAAAATATTGTTCTTGTAAGCCTCTGACTAGCTGGAGGGTGTTGTTTATATTCTTCATTGAGGACTCTCCCTGATGCTTTTTCTTTGCCAGCAGCATAGTAGGGGAAAAACACCAAGCAAACACGCTTCTCCCCAAACCATTCGGAATATTCTGTAGAAACTGCTCACTCTCCTATGGAATGCAAGACAACAACACTGAAAGGACAGTGAATGAATGCACTCCCAATGTTTTGCAAAAATGCTACATTCAGCTAAGGCTTTTCACTTTTCTTTTCTTTTCTAAGTTTGTGACTGGGCACAGGCTGGCAATCAGGAAAGCAAAGAAAGCCCTGAGTGAGACAGCAATGGAAAGCAGCCTGGTCTTGGAGGTTCAGTAGACGAAGGAGCCAAATCTGATTCTGAAGCTTCTTAAGGACCTCAGTTTGACCTCTTCATTGTTGTTGTTTAGTCATTTAGTCGTGTCCGACTCTTCATGACCCCATGGACCAGAGCACGCCAGGCACTTCTGTCCTCCACTACCTCCCGCAGTTTGGTCAAACTCATGCTGGTAGCTTCGAGAACACCATCCAACCATCTCGTCCTCTGCCGTCCCCTTCTCCTTGTGCCCTCCATCTTTCCCAACATCAGGGTCTTTTCTAGGAAGTCTTCCCTTCTCATGAGGTGGCCAAAGTGTTGGAGCCTCAGCTTCAGGACCTGTCCTTCCAGTGAGCACTCAGGGCTGATTTCCTTAAGAATGGATAGGTTTGATCTTCTTGCAGTCCATGGGACTTTCAAGAGTCTCCTCCAGCACCATAATTCAAAAGCATCAATTCTTCAGCGATCAGCCTTCTTTATGGTCCAGCTCTCACTTCTTCATTGTTAGGAGACCCTTATTCCCCTCACATAGCTACAGTTCCCATAGTTCACTGAACCACTCTGGGAGTTCTAGCTCTGTGCAGGGAAATGGTGTCTCCTAACAACTCTCGGCACCATTCAAAATCTAAAGATCCCATAGTGCTTTAAATGCATGCTGACAATGCGGCCAGAGTCCTACTCCCCAAAGTCAAGCAGATATTTCTGCTTCCCACTTTACTCTTGTGTTCAAGATCATGTCTGCAGCAGGTAGGTGCCTCCAACCATAGGGGTCCACTCATGATTTAGAACCCTTGCGGATCACTTCCGTGCGTAGAGATGGTTCCTCACTGGGGGCACTATCCTGGTAACAGCAAAGGCAAGGTTAAGTGTCCCCATCCAACATGCTTACCATCTACATGCAAGTAACACATAGAGAGAGTGTGTCACATTTTATCGCCCTCCAAATTATCTATACATTGGTACCTTGGTTTATGAACAGCCCTGTTTACGAACTATTCAGTTACGAACTCTGTAAAACCGGAAGTAGTTTTGCAAACTTTACCTCGGTCTATGAACGGAAGCTTAATGGTGAAAGGGCACCAGCAGTGGGAGGCCTCATTAGGGAATGCGCGCCTCAGTTTCAGAACAGATTTGGTTTAAGAACGGACTTCAGGAATGGATTAGGTTCATAAATTGAGGTACCACTGTACCAACATCCACACAAATTTCTCAGTTGAGGCTCACCACTTTGGAAGCTCGGTATATAACGTTCCCTTCCTCCCAACACCTAAGAACATAAGAATAGCCTGCTGGATCAGGCCAATGGACCCATCCATTCCAACCTCGTGTTCTCACAGTGGCCAACCAGGTGCCTCTGGAAAGGCCACAAGCAGTACCTGAATGCAACAACACCCTTCCCACTGGTGACTCTGAGCAACAGGTTTTCAGAAGCTTTGCTGCCTCTGACTCACACAGTGCTGGATACACATTAGAGTCCCACTCACACAATGGGACTTCCTCTGTTTTCCCTGCATGCCCCCAAAAACTTACCTGGAGGGTCCCCCAACCTTTTGGAACAGATTTTGAGGATGTTTGGAGAGCTGCAGGGGAGAGGAGCAGGGCGTCATGTTGCAAAAGTCTGATGCCTGAGCAGAACATCAAGACTGGTTATAACCCATTGTTGTTGAACGTCATTGTTGTTAATGCTTTTGATGACAGTACTCACTAGTATGGAGTATTTGGCCTCCTTTCGTTGCTGTCCATGGCAGCCATTTTGTGCTCACACTCACTGCACTTTTACCCAAAAAATGAGTATCCAGACTTCTTTTTTTTATCCTCAGAAAGCTATTAGTATTGGTATTGGTATTGATACTATTCTCAAATGGCTTGGGAACAGATGATGAGTGGTGTTTTGGTGAACATTTGCACACAGGGAGAAAAGAGATTTAGCTCCAAATTCTGTACCTCAACCACCAGAGGCAACCTTAATACACCCCCTGGCCTTCAGAAAACATTGGCCAATTGTTGCATGAGTGAAAAGAATTGAACAGGCCAATGATTCCTAAATTCTAGTCTGGCTGGGCTTACAGCTCTGCCTTTGCTCTTTATCTCCAGCTGCTAAATTCCATTAAGAGACAAGCTAAAAATACACTAAACCATTTCCTAGACTTATTTTCTCTCTCTCTCTCTCCCTTATTTGAGCAGTTGCCACCAATGCCACAGAGATGCGATGGAGGATGAATAATGGGAACTAGAGGCAGAGGACATGATCTCAAGCAAAAGAGGTTAAAGTTGTTTTGTGTTCAAGATTTACTTAGGATGCAGGACAGACACAGGGAAAATTTGGATGAGATATGGGGGCAGTTTTCTAAAAGCGTGGCAATCCTTTTACTACCTTCTCTCCCGAACCCCCAAATGTCATGTAAATACATTTCACTTTTGATGCGAGAAAAAAAAATGCTACGAAGAGAGAAGAGTTTAAAGATGTCACCATGCACAAGCCAAAATCCTGGTGCCTTATATCAGTTCAGATGATGTGCAACAATTAAAGGCATTTTGGTCTCAGCAAGTTTTTCTAGCCGGTTGAAAAGGTGTCTGCCTTAGGTGTTCATTTTGTATTATTTGAAAACCTATTCTCAGTTATTTTCTGTACTGTTTTTACAACTATTTTTAGCTGTTTTTAACCTGTCTAAATATCTTGAGACGTACGTAAGGTCCTTCATTTTATTTCTTTATTTCTTTAAACAAACAAAAGTGAAACACATATTGGAAATATTAGCACCTGGGCAGGAGACTGAGCAGACATACAGGTCACCTGATCAATCTTCCCCATGATGGGGAGATGTCTTACATTTCTATGTAAATTTGATTGATTCAAAATGCATAGCATGTGCAAATTTTTAGGCAAATGTTGACCCCCGTTTCTCCTTTTTCTTTTGGTGATGCATTTAATTCTTTACTGGTGGGTGCAATACATATCTGGCCATCTGGAGGCTTCCCACCTCTGGTTTAAAGGATGGCGGGTGCTGTCCATCACGCTCTAGTAATAGGACATGCCTGGCTTCTTTGCACAAGGGAGAAATTCAATGTAATTTGCATTTGCAGGCGAACTTACCTAATTTGCACTTTCTGAATCAAAGCACAGCGACCCTTCAAAATTTGCACTCCTCCGAATTTTGCAAAGCCAAGTAACGTGTACAAATATGTATATGCTAGGCTAACGTGTGCATATAAATGTACATATTATTGAGGACAGCATAGAGAAGTGCATTCCATTGGGGAAATTGTTTTGGCGAAAATGTGTAGATTAGGCAAAACTGCATGCAGAAAGTGTAAATATTGGAAGAAATTTGAACTAAAACGCGAATGAATTTTCACAGAAACCAATGTGCAAAGTTGTTTAAGTGAGAAACTGAGAGAACCGCAAATCAATATTGTAATGGGAATTGGGGTTGCTTGTGCGTAAACTGCAAACTGGTCCAAGCTAGCCGTATAGCTAAAACTTTCCCTGGTTTGACAGCCCTTGTAACGCGACTGTCTTAGTCACTGGCAGAATCCGTCAGTGGGCGGGACCTAAATTTCTTCCAACATAAAAGTTGCTTGACTCCAAGTCTCCTCCTAGATTCTCTGCGTGGAAGCCTTCTGCGCAGCGTGGGCGTGCCAAGCGGAGGTCCTGTGTTCTCTTCGCTGATTTCACCGGAAGAGTCTCTGAGCCTCCCCTCCGCCTTACTCTCAGCTTCCCCTTTCTCCCTGGTGTCCCCTGGATTTCTTTCCCCCGTGGAAGCTCTCTCTCTCTCCTTGCTAGTTCCCTCCCCTGCATCACTGGAGCGACTTTCCTCTCCTCTTCCCTCTGATGGCAGTTCCCTGACAGATATACTTGCCCATCCCTGTGCTCCAGGCAGGCACTCTCTAGGATCGCAGGCAGAGGTCTTTCCCCCCATCACCTCTCACCTGAGCCTTTTAACTGGACATGCCAAGGACTGAACCTACAGATAAAGCACATGATCTGTCACAGAGCTATGGCTTCCTGTGCTGCTTCCTCTGGAGTTGCTCTTATCACAGAAATAGAAGGCGGGAACCCACCCATGTTGTTGGTCTTCCTTCCTTCCATAACGCACAGGGATCACCCCTTTCCCACCCATGGAAGGTCCAATTTTTCCAGGGTTGCAAGAATGTAGAAGGATGAAGATCTTTCTGTATTCCATGCAGCCCCACAGGAGCAACTACAGAGATAGTGGCCACCCCATCACCCCTGGGCCCTTCTAAAGGAGGCTGTTACCCAGGCACACACAGAGGGAAGATCTCTCTGTTCTTTCAGGGTGGTATTTATCATTTGCCAATTATAAAGTTGTCATTTCACAGATTTACCGAGGAGAGGGAGGAGAGGGGGGAACATGACTAGCTAAAAGTGAGGTAAACATGCTTACGATTATTAGCTTGGAAGTGCCTGATAATTGTTGAAGGCCTTGGGCAACAACAAAGCCCAAATCTGCGGTCATCACTGCACATCTTGTCTTAACTTGTCTTTGTTAGTGCAAGTGAAAAGGTTAATGCTGTTCTTTCCCGTCAACACAGAATGAAGCAAGGTGGCACCTTTGAAATCTAAACTAACCCACCGTACGGCTGATGTGAGTGCTGGGAGAATTGTATTCTTTGCAACATTATTTTTTTTTAAGAAATATGAATGGCAATTAACCATGCGCTGGCATATTATATGGTAAAGATGCGGGTGGGGGAGGAAGGAATAACAGATTGCTTTTAGTATGCTTAGCACAGGGTAAGCTTCACTGCTGTCTGCAAACAGCATATTGAGATGTCTCCATCACAGACTAGCCATACGGGCTTCATCTTGCTACTTAAAATGGATGCCAAGAGAAAGGACACAATAAGGACAGCCTGGCTGGCGTTTTGTAAGGAATGGAGATTTATTTAAAGTAAGAGAAATAAGATCCCTTCTCATTCGAAACCAACTCAAAAGTAGCATATTGCACTGACTAAGCCCTGCTTTTCACACAGGAGCTCACAAACGAGGCTCCATGTGATGAGAAGCCTCTGAGTGACTGTAGCAGCTAGTGTTTCCACCACCTGCTGTAGCAACCTGCAGAGAGCCCCTTCCAACGCTGTCTCAGCACTGCTGCCACCCACTCTCTCGCTCGCTTGCTTGCTTACTTGCTTGCTCGCTCAATCTCCTTCTAGGAACACCAGCTACTTCTTGGATTCTGAGAAGCAGAAAGCAATAAGGAAGTCATAGTGAGAAGCTAGATGTAGCTAGTGGCAGGAAGAGAGAGCAAGTGAACAAACAGGAGACCACATGATGGAGCAGACAAGAGTTGTTAGGAGTGTCAGTTAACCAATAGGAGGCCAGGAAGTGGCAATGCTGAGTGGCAGTTGTTGGAAAGTTGGTTGGTTGCTGGTGAGCCCCTCTGGGGGCACCACCACCTAAAAGGCCCTGTCTAGGGACCACCAGCTCACTTCATTATTCAGTAAAACCTGGAGAAGGGTCACTTCAGACTGGGAATGTATATAGTGGTCCTTCAGAAAACCTGACTGCAATACATTAAGGGCTTTTAAGGTTAACATCAGCACTTTGAATTGACCCAGAAATGGATTGTAAGCCAATGCAGGTTACAAACCACTGGTATGGTGCATTGTGGTATCTATCACTCCTCATCAATAAACATGGGAACTCGATTGGTTAGCTGATCTCCACCAGCCATATTCTTGGCACTTCACAAGAGACTCTGACAGGAGGGTGGGGCCACCTACCTAATGACAGCAGGTGATTGACAGGTTTGTTTTCCCATCTATCTGTGAAACTTGGCCCACAAGAGTGGGGGCAGATAAGGATATGGCCTGCTGGGCCAAGAAGGTTCCCCACTCCTGAGAAAGAACATTACTTTTTGGCCTGGGGCTCCTTGCCCTAAGGGACTTTGAGTACAAAATTTAAGCAAGGAGGGAAACCAACAAAGTCAGGCCAGCATATGGAGGGATGAATGTGAGCAAGTCCAGTGATATACATTTAGGTTTTGTTTCATCTGGGCTGAAAACTAGGAGGACAAAGTACATTCTTCTCCCAAAGTAAAATGAGTTTTAAAGAGGTTTTACAAAGGAAGGTAAATGGGAGCTGTGTGCAAACAGTCTCCAAATTCCTCACCCTATTTGAGTGTCAAGTAACAAGGGAAACTACTTCACCAAATAACTCCAGGGGGAGGAGAGAATCTACAACCGTTTCTTGGGGCTTGATGATTGCAAATGATCTTCAGTCAGTACTCTGTAACTGAAGCACAGGATCAGATCGGTCCCCTCCTAGTAAGGTATTGCTATTGATGTCTTTTCACAAAAATAACTTGCATTTCCTCTTACTATCTGATCTACACAGCAGAGCTCTTGACAGCACTCAAAATCTTTATTAATCAAAGCAGAGATGGTTGCCGTAGTCTGAGTTGGAGTATAATCCTTAAGATTCAGTCCCCCCTCAAAAGAAGTGGGGGGGGGGAGCTGGTGATAGCTTGCCTGACAACAGGGTAAACAGATTATTGTGTTATTGCTGGCTGATTGCCGGAGTTATTTTGGAGCTCTATAATTCATTTAAAGAGATTTTTGACATTTATGAAATGACTTCCATAATCAACTGACAGTGCAATATCCTATAATTGTTCAATTAAAAATGACTACTAGTGCATTCATTTATTAGCAGAATCAGATAATTGTCTTGCCACTAAAGAGTACTTCACACATTTTGCCCATCAACTGGAAGTGTTTGAGTAGAAATCTGTGACACAAGAGCCAAAGTCCTGGGGATTTTTTTTAGTTTTATTATTCCTCTTTCCCTGAGTGAAGGTGTAATTATTACAGATCTCCGTAGTAAATACAGCTCGATGCAATACTGTTTTCCTGAAATTGATTGGGTGTGTGCATTTTTCCAAGGTGCATCTCTGCAACGGACATGAATTGGATTCCCCCTCTGAGACAGCTGAAGTTCATGCCATCATAGAGCTGGTCACTGGCAAGCAATGCGACCCAAGCAGAGCTCCGGTGGCATAACTCCTGGTTTTCATCTATCATTTTCCCTTCCCTCTGGACAGAACTTCTTATTACCTAGGGTAAAGTGGCTCCAAATGGCTGCACTGATAAATCAGTTACTTAAGAGGGCGGCCCTCTGGGATCTCATAACCTCCAAGTTCTTTACACTAAAACTTGAAAGCTGAGCACATACTCTGGTGGTCTAGAAGGATATCCCAGGAGCTTCCATTCAGCCCTGATCCCCCGAAGGAATGCCAATGGCAGGGGAGGAGTTCCCTTGTGCTCTTGTGGCCCAGCGACATTTCTATTTTATTTATTTAAGGAACTTACACTCCGCTTTCTTTGTCTCAAAGCAGCTTACGAAACATGCAACATACAACATTCATCAAAACGTCAGAATTAGAAACAATAGAACATTTATTCGTAGTGCAAAGGCACCCTGCAAGAAAACTGTTTTAACCTAGTGTCTGAAGCTTAGCAAGGATAGCTCCTGCCTGGTTTCTAATGGAAGGGAGTTCCACTTAGTTGGACACACTACAATGAAGGCATAAGTCTTTGTTGGAATGAGTCATGCTTCTGGTCCATGGGGGTGCTCCAAGAGATGATCTCAGTGATCAGCTTGGGGCGTACATGGTAAGGAAGCCCTTAACATACTCCAGATCCAAGCCTCATCAGGGGAAAAGGCAGAAGGAAGGAAGGAAGGAAGGAAGGAAGGAAGGAAGGAAGGAAGGAAGGAAGGAAGGAAGGAAGGAAGTTGTCCAGGGCTTCGTACATTAGTAGAAGAACTTTGAACCTGGTCCAGGAACAGACAGGAGGCTAACACTGGTCTTTAACTGCAATCTCATCACCAGGGAACTTAGTTTCCCTGCGGTTGTCATCCACTGGTTCTAGTCATTCCTTCTGGACTCCATCTTCTGCATGACGGCTCTTCAAATACTGTATATGCAGACTGCTTTCATGTGTTGCCATAGTCTTCTCTTTTCCAAGCTCAACATACTCAACTGCTGCAACTCATAGAACTCGGTGTTGTATCTAGTGCTAGTACTCAAGAGTAAATCCATTTAAATTAATGGACATGACTCACTTAGGTTCATTACTTTCAGTGGTTCTACTCTGAGTAGAACTTTGTTATTAATTATTATTAGTTACTCATTGAATGTATAGCCTGTCCTCTCCAAGGAGCCCAAGAAGAAGAAAAACATACAATTTAAAAACAAAGCAGAACATTCTAAAAACCCCCCCAAAAAACCTTCAATTAAAAACATCTAAAAGGAGTTACAGTTAAACACAGTATTCCATCCAAAGGTCTCGAGGTTGCCAGGAACAGTATTCTTCAGCCATCAAATGTCTGAGTAAGGAGGAATGTTTTCAAATTCCTCCTGAAAGTTAAAGAATGATGGAGACAGGTGTATCTCACTAGGGAGGACATTGCACAACCAGGGAGCCACCACTGGAAAAGCTCTGTCATGGGTCAGCCCCAGCTGGGCAGTCCCTAGATGGATGCAACCCTTGGTTTATGGACCCAGCTGTTGTCCTCTCAACACGCTCCATGTTGTTAAAGTCCTTCTTAAAATGTGCTGCTCAGAACTGGGCAAATGAAATTGTGCTTAGTGTTTGCTGCTCAAAGGAGGCAAGGTGTCAATGAATTGGGGAGGGGAGGGCTAGTTATGGTAAACATGAAGGCATTGCATCACATGTGGTGAAGATGTTGGCCGGTGACACTCTGCATCTTAACATCTAGTTAAGCCATGAGAGCGATAAGCAGGTTCCAAGGTTGGTCAGAGAAAGCTCTTCTTAAAGCAGAGCTTCTCTTTGAA
>NC_139562.1:15993269-16055769 GCF_965112155.1 Podarcis liolepis
TTTTTCATCTCTCTCTTTCCCCCACCCCCAGCTTATACAAAAATGGGTAGAAAAAGAGAAAGAAGGAGTGTGAAGCAGTAATTTGGGGCCTATGCAGAATGAAACAATTTATGGCCTGGTTTTTTTTGTTTTTTGTTTTGGCCTGCACTGATTATCTCCCTATCTTCTCATTGTGTCTAATTGTGCTGAGCTTGGTTTAAAATGAGATCAACGCAATTAAACCCCAGTAGGCTTAATTAAGGGAGGGACTTAATGCTTTACAAAACAAAACAAAAAAGTGGGGGGGGGAGAGGAGGGGGGATTCATGCTTTGGGCAAACGTACGATATATTTTAGTTTTTAAAAAAACAACCCACAACAACCTTGATTAAACTTCCCCAGATTTTGCCTTCAGACTTGCCACTTTTTCAAAAATGCTTTCAGACGTTTATTATACTAGTTGACAGTTCTTGTGGTTGTTGTTTTTTAAGGTCTTTTTTTTTTTGCATCTATTTAAATCCTTTTATGAATATCACATAGGAAAGAAACAGGCTTGCTGTTCAGAAAAGTTCCCGAAATCCTGCTTTTATAAGTTCTTACTAGAACTAAGAATATCTAGTCCACCAATCACTTTTCTTAGTCACCAGCCAGATGCCTTAATGGGAAACCAGCGAGTCAGACCTTAGCACAAGAGCTCTGTCCCCTCCTGTGATTTCCAGCTTTGGATCCATATTTCCTTAGCCAAACAGATTTTTCAATGTTCTAGATTCAGGTAGGTAGCTGTGCTGGTCTGACGAAGTAGACACTTCTACTTCTGTTTCAGAGTATCTGAAGACGTGTGCATGCGCACAAAAGCTCATACCAAGACCAAACTCAGTTGGTCTCTAAGATGCTATGGACCATTTATTATTTTTTATATATAGATTTTCCAATGGATTCCCCTATAGGAACAAGTGAGGGAAATGATATATTTCAGCAGGAGACCAAAGGCTCTGTGTGCACAAGAACCCTGCTCAGCCCCTGGGGTCTCCAACCAAGATGTTCTCGGGTCACCAGGCTAAAAAGCCTGCCCAACACAAACACAGTCCTGAGCCAGATGTTCCCTTCTTCAGTGGCTTCCTGATGGCCAGCATGACATGTGCTCCAGCTGTTAGACTTGAGCAACGGCTAGATCCCTAAGCCATAGCATACCCTCCAATATTTCTCAGATGAAAAGAGGGATGTCCTATTTCATAATAGTTGTGATGGCCTGGGATTTGGATTTGGATGCTGAACCTGAGGGATCCCAGCCTGCACAGGATTCCCCGCCTCCAAAACCAGCTGAGCCGGGGCTGGGGCCTGAGCCTGAAGGATCCTCACCTGTGCTGGGTCCTCAGGTGCAGGCACTAGCTGAGTCTGCTGTGGCTCCTGAGGTGATGGAGGACCCATTGCCTGCAGGTGCTCCACCCTCAGCCCTGTCAGAGGAAGCTGAGGTTGCCTATGGGTCCGGTAACCCTCCAGCCTCCCCTGAGCTGCAGAGGCTCAGAGCAGAGAGGCGGAGGGAATTAAGTTCCCGCAGGAGGAGTGCTCGCCTCCAGGCCAGGAGAGGCGAGTCACCAGAGGATTGGGGCCGCCCTATGCCTCGGGGCAGATAAAAGCCAGCCCCAGTGCCTAGTTGTGGGAGCAACATTGTTGGTTGCTAGTTCCTGCCTGAACCCCTGACCCGCCCTGGTTCCCTGCTTGCATAGCTGTTCCTGACTTCACCCGACTCCCTGCCTTGCACCCAGCTTCAGCTACTACAGACTGCCTCTATGTCGCACCTTTGACCACAGACCAGACTTGGACCTCGTCTCTTAGGTAACCCACGGGACCAGTTTTAATAATCATCATTTTACTAATTGTATTCCACCCATCTGACTGGATTGCCCCAGCCACTCTGAGCAGCTTCCAACATATATAAAAGCTTTAAAACATTAAACATTAAAAAAACCTCCCTATACAGGGGGTGCCTTCAGATGGCATGGGGGTTGAATATATCCTCCAACATTTCTCTGATGAAAGTAGAGATGTCCTACCACACTCTCCAACAAAAATAGGGACATCCTCGGAAAAAAACGGGACATTCCGGGATCAAATCAGAAACCAGGATGGCTTCTGTAAATCTAGGACTGTCCCTGGAAAATAAGGACACTTGGAGGGTCTACCATGGAAGGAAAACAAACCAGCCTAGGAGCTGATGCCAAACATTCCCTCTGAATTATCCGTCCTGAATTCATTTATGGAGAAATTAGTTCAATAGAACTTTTACACACCCTGAGCTGTGGAACGGGGATGGGGGCAAAGTAGCTCCTTTTTTGAGCGTTGGATTGGACTGAGGAATCTGCAGGGAAAGGTTTGGAGAGCCCATATCACTGTTGACATCAAGGCTTTGGTTAGCTGCAGTGTCTAGGATTCTGAGCAAGGCCAAACCTGCTTCTGGTGACAAAGCAAGACAACTGGGCAGAAGAAATGCTGCAGAGAGCCAAAGGAGAATCCTTGGCCACAAAATACCCCCCAATCCTTGCTGCAGATAGGACTGCTCCTATCACTAGGCAAAGTTAGACATAGAGATGGTTGAGAAATCCAGTTTGCAAATTTAAAGGTGTGCTGACCTAATGCACGCTTCCCAAAAGAAAATACGAAAACAGCCATCCTTTGAAATTCACACTTCGCCAGATTTTGCAATGCAGTTCTCCAGCCAAGTCATGAGTACAAAAATGCACATCCTGGATTAAAGGGCATGTGCAAATGCATATATTCATGAAACTTACAAAAATGCATTCATTTAGGGGGAATTGCTTTGCACAAATGTTTGCATTAAGCAAGGCTGCAGACAAACGTGTATATTAGGAGAAGTTCGCATTAAAATGCTGATTAATTTTCATGAGGACTTTTCACACACACACACACACACACACAGAGAGAGAGAGAGAGAGAGAGATGTGGAAATGTGAAGAAAGGAAGAATGAGGAAAGAACTGAAATTGACAGATTTCCTATGTGTCACTAATAGATGTTACTGCAAGCTACTGTTAAAAACAGCAGACCTGGGTCTCTTTCTCCTCATCTCACCTCTTTTTTTATATATATATGATATTTATTAAAGTTTCAAAGAAAATATTACATAAATAAAAAGAGAAAAAGAGAAAAGAAAGAAATAAAAAAAATAAAAATACAAAATACAGAAAAAAGATAATAAACATTGAAAAAACACATCAATCTTTCCGTACCTTACATTTCATTTCCTTACTTCCCTGACCTCCTCACACCTCCCTTTTTTGTATTCCAGATCTATTAATTAATTCAGCAATTCCTTTCCCTCTTTGTTTTTATCTTAATCCTTTAACTTAATAAATTATAACTTTGAATTTTCATCTGTTAACAATCCATTTTTACATACACCTTAATAACATTGCTGCTAAAACCACTTAACTTCATTCAGACATCATTCTAACATTCATTAATTTTGCAATATTTCTGTCTCCTCATCTCACCTCAGCATCTTGTGGTCCTCAACATGTGATGCCACATCATGTTGGGAGCCCCACATGCAAACAGAAGCCACCAAGGAAGATGTGTAAGGTGATGACACAAGAGTATCATGATGTCACATTGCATATTGAGCGCTAACATCTATTCCTTGCCTTGTATTGGGGCACTACTGACCTAGAAAGTGATCCCTGAGCCCTACCACTTTTCGTCTCGATTGAAAGAAGTCTCATGGTAACCTGATATCGCTATTCCCTTTGTTGGGTCTTGCATAGGTTCTGAGACAGACTTTTCTCTCTGTCTTATTTTTTTTTTTTTTAGAAACATAAAAATCTCCCAACAATGAAATTAATCAGAAAGTACAAAAGAAAAGCAGCTGGCAACCTTCTACTGAATAATGCAAAAATGTGCTGATTTAAATTACGTGTCAGCCTTAATGTATTGTCTACACAGTAAATAGAATATATGCACACATATGGGTATACAATCAGCTCATCATATTTCATTGTCTATAAAGTAAGTACTTTAATTCAAGGTAAAGGGGAATATATGAAATTTGAATACTTGAAGACTTCCTCATTATGGGTGTTGCCAAATCACATAGCGGGGGGGGGGGGATTCTGCACCGTGAGAAATTGATATGCTTTAATAATAATATAAAAAATTTAAGAAGAGAAAAGTGTGGAATAAAATGAGGAGCTGGCAATGGGAACTTTTTATCTTATTGTGCAAGAAGTTATCAACCGATCCAGTCAAAAATCTCTGCCAGTACCACTGTCTCTACATACTAAGTATCTAATTAGTCATTGAGATCAAATATAATAAGGGAAGAAAGTTACATCTCCTTCATTGTGGTACTCATTAAAAAACAGATTCTCTAAAAAGGGATTACATGAAAGAAATGATAGGGGGCGCTTGCTCACAATATCCCTTCTTCCTGCATTGCCTTAGCAAGATGGTGGTAATCCAGGAGAAAGCATCTAATTGTTTATTTATCCCTTTCTTTTCAAACCCAATTAGCTAAAAATAGGTCTGCTTGCTGGTTCAAGGAATTTGAGCCAATTAACTCCCTTGCTTTAAAACAGCTAATCAATTAATACACCGAACAATAAATCACTAAAAATAGCCCATCAAAATGCAAGCTGCATACAGCTAGACTCAATTTGGGTGATGCCAAGCACATAGCAGGGCCAGGAGTATGTGAAGCACCATGGAGGTGAGTGGGAGTGGTGCTCCCCCTCCCTGGTTAGGTATACAGCTAATTTTCATCCTTCAGGTGTGAATTGGGGACCAGCTGTCTTGGGCTCAGAGATTGGCTGAGGTCAAAATAGCTTGGGAGAAGCCAGTTTGGGTGCAGGGGAAGCGTGGGTAGGAAATGGGTTCACATATTGTCTAGTTTGGTCTACACTATTGTCATGGACTGGCTGGATGCTGAGGAGTGTGACGTTAACATATGAGAAAGTGCTGGAGGTGAAATAGTTAAACAGGTTGCCCAGTCAGAACCCAGGGTGGAGTCAGTGGGACTATAAAACCAGCTCTGGGAGTGGGGGAAAGAGAGAGTTCGTTGAGGAGTTCGTTGGGAGTTGGGTGGGTGGTTGGAGTGGGAGTGAATTGGGATAGAGTTTGTGGGTAGGTTGAGTTAGTGTAGCGAAATAGGCTGAGTCAGAAACAGTTAGGGGCTAGGCAGACAAGTAGATATCTGAGAGGTGTTTTAGTGAGCAGGTAGCGAAAGTTATAGGTCTGGATAGAAACCCCATGAATGTAATTGACTGATATGTTTACGAAACCACACGCTTGTTAAACTGCAATAAATAAACAAAAGTTTGTGATTCAATTTAACCCTGACTGGACTCAGTACTGTCCCAGGTAGGGCCTGGGTGGTGGCAGCGAGAAATAAAGTGGTGGCACAGGGATCAATAGACAGTGAAACCTCCGGGGACCCTGTGTGATCGCCACAAGGAGTAGTGGGGAACCTCCAAGGGATGAAGGCTCAGAGCTACAGGCACCAAGTATGGGGGCTGTGGGGTCCAAGGCCCCCCAAATTCTAAATCAGAGGGCCAGCCCCCCAAAAGTTCTTTGGTGGTGTGCACATGCGATGTCAGCATGCCACAGGGTGTGCTGACATCATGCGTGCATCCCCCTAGGGCACACTGAGGTAAAAATTTGTATATTTGTTTTAAAAATGTGTTTATTGGTTGTTGTTTTTTTTAAATCCATGTGTATATTTGGCTAAAGTGCATACAAAACTGTCTGTAGTAGAAGAAATCTGAAGTAAAATGTGGATGGATTTTCCTGTGGGCTTTAAAAAAAAAGCAATCGCAATTTCACGTGGAAATGTGGAGAGATGAATTAATTCAGGATTGGAAAAATGAGAAACTGAGAGACACCGAAATCAACAGATTTGGACCCCCCCTGGCGTGGGAGGGAGGTGGCCCCCAGTCATTCACATAGCAAGAGTTGTTCCAGACCACAAGTGCAATGCAGCATGGTGTTAGGAAAATAGCAGCCCTTCTGGAACCTTCAACTGGTTCATGTTGCTTCACAGTAAGACAGGCCCTGATTGTTCTCTCCAACGTATAAAAGAAGCATATTTTGTTAGATCCTCTGAAATTGCCTGAATGAGGAGATGCGCAAATAGTTTCACAAGGGACAGCTCCACTTCACACTGGATTGATATTTTTAAATGCATTATGTGTTTACTGAAAGAATGCATTTATTAATCCGACTAATTAGCTGATGAATGCCTCCAAAGTAATTTGCTTTCTACTTCGAGAGTTCCTAGCAACCTGTCCCCACAGCCATACATCCTTGAGAGCAAACAAGAACCTCGCGTACTTTATTTCTCAATCTTTGACAACCTTTATTATTTCGTTTATCTGCTATTCATAGTGAGATGTAAACATCTTACTTCCCAGTGCGATCATATCAACAGCGGGTCAGTTTAAAATATTGGGAATCAATACGTTATAAAACATCAGGCAGTACTATAAAAAAAAGAGAGGAAGGAAAAAAGCAGGGCAGAGCAAATGCACTGGATGTCAAACTAAACAGAAAAACAATCCAACTGTTAAAAATGTAATAAGATAATAAATAAAAGACGGGGATTTATTTTCTGCTAAGGACTCTGAAACCAAAGAACGGTTTGACAAGTGAGTGGTGCACCTAGCTTTCAGATACCAAAGTGCATAAACCTCCCACACTTGAGGAAAAAAGCACTGGTCGATTTGGGCCATCTTCTTTTATACCCTCTGACTTTTACTGTATCCTGACATCTTGAAATTCAGCTGATGGAACTATTTTCTGGGAGGGTTCTAATATTGGCTCTGCTTTGGTTTCAGAGAATGGGGCAGGTTATATCAACAGGCAAAGTGGCTACTTATTGCACTGCCTCTTTCATTTACAATGGCCTTAACAACTGGGGTCCAGGACACCTCAGGGACCACCTGATCCCTTAGATCCCTGCCCAGTCAATGAGGGTTTCAGGGGAGTCTCTGTTAGTTGCCCCCATTGCTTGACTGCATGGCTTGAATCCACCAGGAGCTGTGCATTCAAAGATTAAAGGTCCATATACTTAAAGGTCCATATAGTCAAGAGTCTCCTCCAGCACCATAATTCAAAAGCACCAATTTTGGTTTGGTGGATAGGTTTGATCTTCTTGCAGTAAATGGGACTCTCAAGAAAGAAGATCAAACCTATCCATTCTGAAGGAAATCAGCCCTGAGTGCTCACTGGAAGAACAGATCCTGAAGCTGAGGCTCCAATACTTTGGCCACCTCATGAGAAGAGAAGACTCCCTGGAAAAGACCCTGATGTTGGGAAAGATGGAGGGCACAAGGAGAAGGGGACGACAGAGGACGAGATGGTTGGACAGTGTTCTCGAAGCTACAAACATGAGTTTGACCAAACTGCGGGAGGCAGTGGAAGACAGGAGTGCCTGGCGTGCTCTGGTCCATGGGGTCAATTTTATAGAGATTCCTTCCAGTTGAGGCTAGACAGGCTCTCTTCCTGTTGAACATCTGGTACCCTCTGAAGGCTTGTTTTTATTCCAACAGGCAATTTAACTGGTCTGAGTGTATAGTTTTAACTGATTTTTTACCTTTGCTGTATCATATTTCTTGTACACTGCTTGGAGACCATTGTAGTTAAGCACTATATAAATTGTTTAAATAAAAAATAAATAAAAAGCAAATCAAGTGAACTAATGCTTCCATCTTATAGTTTTGACTCATTTTTACTTTTTCACTTTACTTTTGTTTATTGTACACTGCTTAGAGATGATTACAGTTAAGTGGTATGTACAAAATTGCAAAAAGAGGAAACACATCACCAGAAAAAAAGATGACAGAATACACAGATTTGCATAAAAAATTGTATGCTAATACACACACACACATACATATACATTTATACTTTATTACTAGAATTCCTATAAAAATGTTGATGCCGAAAAAATGGAACAACAAAGCATGCCACGATGATGGAGAAATCTGAGTGGGGGATTCTCCAGGAACCTGTTTATTGAGCATTCCTCCTGATTTGCTTATACAAAGCCTACACACAAGTAAAACCACACCTGGTCTTTACTGAGCATTCATTCTGAAGTGTTTGAAGAGCTGTTACACAACAACAAGGACTCATCCTGATTTGCTTGTGATGTGTTTGTGTCTTCCTGTTAACCATTCACTCATTCCACACTTTTCTATGCACGTTCTCTTCACTTTCCTAACTACAAAGAAAAGTCCACTAGGGTTACAGAATGCTTCTATCCTCTTTAATTTCCAGTATGTGATTGAACCCCTCCCTCAATACCCAATACTGATCATTGCAAGCCTCCACTTTCAACATCCCTCCATTGGGAGAAGTGACCATTCATTCCTATTATCTTCTTCCTGTTCTTTGACCAGTTGCTTCTATATGACTGCTGTGCTTACTTGTTTATTGTTTATTTCTCAAAAGCATTTTGAAAGTAAGTACACAATGCCAACTGGATCCCCTCTCTCTGTATCTTTGGTGACTCTCTCAAAGAACTCTAAAAGGTTAGTGAGACAAGACCTATCCTTGCATGCTGCCTATACTTCAGCAAACCTTGTTCTTATATATGTATGGTAAACCTGTTCAATAACTCTCCAAGTTGCTGAAGGCAATGATAAGTTTCCCTTGCCTCTTGTTGGTCTTCTAGTAGATCACCAGGGATTTCCGACTCCCATTTATTTAAGTGTAGCAACAACTTTTTTTAAAAAAACAAAAGACTGGTAATCAAAAGAAACTTGAGGTAAAACCTGAAATATGTTTTTGTGTGAAAAGACTGTGAGCTCATTTCTGGAGCTAAAAACAAACGACTGAGTTGAGATGCACTTACAGGTAGCCTATTTTTTAAATTCAAAATGCACGTCCGCCTTTCTTCCTAAGCCACTATTTTGTACTTGGCTCCAGTTTGCAGACCTCAACTTTCTAGTAAAAAAAAAAAGTATGTCGCTTAAGCTTCAAGTCTGTCCACCCCTGAAGAGATGGTTCCTTACTAATAAGTCCCAGGATCTCCGTCTGCAATGGTGGGGCAGCCAGGGCTTTGGCATTTGTAAGACAGAAAGTAAATTTCATGGAATGGCAGAATATTCATGATACACCAATGAGACCCTCCAGAAAAGGAGATGCTCCTGAGCTTTAAGCAAACTGTGTGAAATTATTGTCTCCAATGCAAGGCGTTTCCCCAACACCTCTGTCACTGCACACATCTGCAAGAGCAATCAACCTGCCTAAGTCTAAACCATTGCCTCTCATAATTATGAATCAGAGACCTGAGTGTATTCCATTCTTGTGCTAGCACTAAGCAATGGAGCACTGCACAAATACACACAAACGCACACACTCCCTTTGTTCTCTTTGCTGAGATAAGCTTGTACATATTGGGCCCGAGGGAGACAAACTAGCGACGGAAACAAAAGCAAGTGGAGTTCATACATCACTAGGCCAGAATTGATCTTCTGCCCCTTGACTCATTCTTCTTGGTTAGAGACTGCATGAAAGGGCAGAGGACAAACCTGGGCAGTATTTTTTCTCATTCCAAGACCTTTGTTTTCCTGGTTACATACTCTTTTACTTGTACCATCATCCATTCGATGATACTACCACCACCACCATCATCATCATGAGATCCTACCCTTTGAACAAACATAATTGGTGAAACCTCCCCAGCCATTGGCCAATAACAATGGTCCATCATTGGCTTCTGAGATAGGGATGGAGGAAGCTTCTTTACACTGAGACAGACCACTGGTCAATCCATCTCAGTACTGACTACACACTGCCAGCAGCTCTCTAGGTTTTCAGGAAGGGTCTTCTCCCGGCCCTACCTGGAACAGAGGAGGATTGAACCTGGGACCTTCAGCAAAGCAGATGCTCTACCACTGTCCCTCAGTCCATCTCAAAACAAAACAGATGTTGACTGTCTCTCCTTCTACAATAGGACCACCCTGCCTAGCCTACTCTGGTCTCATTGACTCACCTGTGCAGGTGAGCATTGAGCTGGCAGTGTGACCGGGGAACTGTTGCACCAGCCACTTCAGACCACCAGATAATGCACATAATAAAATACCAAAACATTAAACATCTGACTGCAGAACTGACTTCCATGATTCTTCGATGCCATAATTGCAAGCTTTATTTCCTAACGCCGGAGGGGGGAAAGGGATGCATCTCGAGGAAATGTACAATTTGCTCTATTTATGGAGACAGCTCCAATTCACTTTTTATATGTTTTCAACAACAACAAAATCCTTTTTCTTTTTTTACCATTGCTGACCAGTGCAAATTCATGCTCACTAATGTTTATAAAATACCACATTAATGTTTGATACTGAATCCAAATGCAAGCACTGCATCATCTAACAGATAGGAGCATGATGAAATCTGTCTTGAGGCTGTCACTGAGCTGCCTGTGACAACTGCCTCTTCTGGTAAATGCTGGCGAGACACAAGCATTTGTTCAACCTCCTTAGTCACTTCTCTGAGCTCTTCTCCCTTCATTTGCGCAGCAACTTAGCCTTTTTGTAATAAAAAAACAAAAACATGTATAAAAAGTAATACAGCTTTCTTTTTCTTTTTCCTGTAGTTTTCATGTTTCTGAACTAGGAAGGCCTAAAAAACAACAACCCAACGCCATATAAATGAATGGAGTGGGCACCAAATTTTGTGTAAAGTGCCCTGCCTCCCTCCCTCCCTCTCTGTCTCTCTATATATATGCCCTGAGGTAAATTTGGAGGTCTAGCACCTAAGGCATTTCAAGGGAAAGAGAAAGAGTTTGATAAGACAAGCAACATTTGCCAAGAGGCTTTTGTACACTTCTTTTTTGACAACATTTGTCAAGTGTTTTTTGACAGCACGGACAAGACCCACTTCCATTGTCACTTTTTATAGCTCTGACCTTCAAAGTGCAGTACCAAGGAATGAGTGACAAGGTCCTTGCTCATTGGGAAACCAGCAGAGAGTGGCCCTGCTGAATTTCACTTAGGAAGGGAGTTGGGCACCATCTGCATGAAGATTTTCCTAGGAAAGAATCACAAAATTCCACATTTTCAAACATTTCAAATCCAAGTTTCATTTTTTAAATACGCATGGGCAAAGCATAGCGCATGTGAGAGGGGGCATGTCAGACTCAAGCCCTGAATGTGGCACTCTGGGCCTCCTCTATTGGACCCTTTGAAGTCTCCCAAGGCCACACCTTCTCTCCTCAAGCCACATCCCTCACCAGCCTTGCCTCATATCTTCCTTGAGCATCTTTGCCTGGTTGGAATGTATCCCGACACTCACATTTGTCTAGATGCAGGATAAAAAGATTTGTGAGAGATAGGAATGAATCTACTGTACACAGGTAAAATTTGTATCCATTGTTCTGCTTTCTTTTGCCTCTGACAAGTTGGCCCTTTAGAAAGAGGTTGGGTGGCCATGTTCCAGGGATTTTTTAGCCATGATTCCTGCATTACAGGAGACTGTACTAGATGAGGTCCCTTCTGATTCTCCAACTCTATGATTCTAGACATAACTTCTCATGATGAGAAGTTATGAAGTGAAGCCTGCCCATATGCGGATGCTGGAGGCAGAGCTGACCAGACATGTCTGGATGAATCTGATTATCTAGATCCAGTCCAGTCTGGCTTCAGATCTGGCTTCAGCACCATAATGGCCTTGGTTACCCTTGTTGATTATCTTTATTGGAATAGGAACAGTGGGAGAGTGACCTTGTTGGTTCTCAATCTTTTGGCAGCCTTTGATACCATTGACCATGAAAGGAGGTGGGGGTGGGTGGGTACCATATCGTGAAGATTCGTCTTTCAGCTGCAGAACTAATGCCAAAGAGTAGAATTGTGAGCCTTCTATTCCTCACCTTGGAATTTAGGCTAGAGGATTCCACAGTCAGCCATCTTGCCCCCATGGTTCTTTAACTTCTATAAGAAATCACCCAGAGATTTGAAGCCTGATGTCACCAGTTTTCAAATGACACCCAACACTCGGTCTCCATTCCATTTAAATCAGGAGAGTCTGCTGAGGTACCTGATCAGTGCCCAGAAGCAGTGATGGGCTGGATGAGGGCCAAGACAGAGACTGAATCCTGGCGCAATGGAGGTTCTGTTGATGAGTGATTTCCAGGTCTGGGATTCTGGTAGGTAGCTTCTTCTGGGTGGAGTTGCAGTTCCTCTAAAGCAGTGTTCCCCAACCTTGGGCCTCCAGCTGTTTTTGGACTACAACTCCCATCATCCCTCGCTAGCAAGACCAGTGGTCAAGGATGATGGGAATTGTAGTCCAAAAACAGCTGGAGGCCCAAGGTTGGGGAACACTGCTCTAAAGGATGAAGTTTGCAGCCTGGAGGTTTTCTTGATGGCACTTCTTGGATTGGGATTGCTTATGATTTCTTATTTTTAATGGACAGTTTACCACCCTGGGAGCCTTCAGAATGAAGTGTGAGTTATAAACCAATAATAATAATAATAATAATAATAATAATAATAATGATGATGATGATGATGATGATGATGATGATGATGATGGAGGGCCACATATTCTCCCTCCCTGCCTTCAAACACCTACACTCCTGTGTATTAAAATAACAGCACTTTTAGACCTGCAGACAGCTTCACATTAAGGGGGTGGCGGGGGGGAGGGAGAGAAAACCTATATTATTCTACCCAATGAAACTAAGACTAGGGCATCTCACCCCCTCCTGGCTTTTCTATATATGTGTGAGCATTTCTGAGAAGTGGGATTACAGAGAAACCTGCAGGCATATTAATAAATAAACTTCACATGGTGTTAGATATTAAGTAAACATACAGCTAAATATTTCTCCAGGGGGCCCATGATCTTATAACCTGTGGACTTCTAATTTGGTTACCTGTGGCATGTGGTTCCTGCCCCTGGGGTTTTGCAATAGATTAATTTTGATATTTTTTTTAATGTTTCATCCATACTTGCTGCCCAAACTTGTGTTCTGGCAAAAAAGAAGATGAGCAGCCTGATCTTAGAGATGGGCTTAAATTGCAGCAACACAGCCAGTGATTTGGCTGTGAAGACTAATGGTCAAACTGGACATGACACAGCAAACTGGGAAGAAGGATCTCCCACAGTTTTTTTTTAAAGTGTTGATAGCAGCCCTGTGGATGCGAGAGCATTCGTATGTTTGGATCGTGGCATTTTGCCCACTAGTAATGTCAGAGGATTCCAACAAAAATTGCCAGAGGTTGCTTATTCATGCAATCAGTGTTTGCTGTTGTTGCTTTCAGTCTGCAAATAATACTTAATTGATAATAGTTAATACCCCATCCCCACAACTTGCATTGTGGTTCCTGTGCTTTGAAATGAATGGAGAGTAATAACACAATGGCAACAAAATATGCATACAGTGATACCTCGGGTTAAGTATTTAATTCGTTCCGGAGGTCTGTTCTTAACCTGAAACTGTTCTTAACCTGAAGCACCACTTTAGCTAATGTGGCCTTCTCCTGCTGGCATGCCGCCAGAGCACGATTTCTGTTCTCATCCTGTAGCAAAGTTCTTAACCTGAAGCACTATTTCTGGGTTAGCGGAGTCTGTAACCTGAAGCGTGTGTAACCTGAAGCGTATGTAACCTGAGGTACCACTGTACCTTACATTAATTCTATACATTACCCAAGTTACATAATTTCCTCACAGTAGTCACCAAGACGAATAATGTGGGTTCAGGCAGAAGACGAACTGCAGCAGAAAGGAAACAGTGATGCATGCAACAAATAAAAGGAATGGAAAACGATGCCTTCCTATATCCCTTCTGTCACAGAGCAAGTCGGTTAGTAAATCTCACAGTTCAAAGTTGGCGATAACACTTTATTGTCAAAAACCAGAATTCTCACAGACTTGGCTGAGTGTCTGGCCTAATGAGCACAGCAACTCATTCTCCGTAGGTCTTACTCCACGAAACCAGTTGCTGAGACTAAAGGTCACCACCTCCGCACAGCTGTCTATGCCTCCTCCTCTCCAGGGCTATTTCCAAGCAATCAGAGACTGCATCTACATCCGGCCTGTCACTGTTGTGTGTGTCACTCCTGGTTCTGAGAGAGGGGAGCTTGTTACAGCTAGAGGGGGAGGCACCCATTACTCTTCACCAGCCTAGCTCATCTCTGCCTCTTGGTCTTCCTCCTCCCACTCTCCTGCTTCAGCTTCTGCTCTCATTCAGGACTTCTCTCTGTCACAGACTCTCCCAGCTCACTAAGCCCTGTTGCCCTTTCAGCTTCCAACACCTCCTCTTCCCCATCTTCTGACTCTGACTACTCACCATTGTCCCACCACTCCTCTCCAGGCTCCAAGCCTACTTCCCTTGAGGATTCCCCAGCTGGTTCCTCCCACAATCCCCACAATTGCAACTGATACAGTAAAATCAAACATAATAAAACCTAAGAGCACAGAGCAAAAATATTGAAACATTCAACAGAGAAGCCAACTCCTTCAAATCAAAGCCCAACCAAAATCCAATTCAGCGAAGGAGACATTTTGCATTTGAAGAACAGTCATTTCCAAATTACTGTGTACGTTGCCTTGTTTTATAGAGGCATGTTTTTAAAAAATGTAAAGAAAGCCGACAAAACCTAGATGTTAACAATAGTAGCTTTGCTTGTTCCCAGCGATGGATGATCTACCTTTGGTGTGGGTATGTGTGTGTGTGTGTGTGTGTGTGTGTGAGAGAGAGAGAGAGAGAGAGAGAGAGAGAGAGAGAGAGAAAGGAGAGAGTGTATTATTTCCTGCCCAAGCCTTGTAAGAAGTGTTAAAAATGCTTTTAAAAAAATAGATGAGATATAAATGTATACATGACAGAATCAATTTTTCTTTTAGCTGAAGGGCATAATATACAGCAGTGTGTCTCCTGCTGCTGAAAGGAAATTATGGTATGACTTGGGAACATCATTCTCCCACCTGAAAAAAATGAAGCATTTCGAAAAAGAGAGAGAGAAAAAGCTCCACAAACAGGACACTGAAAGCTGTGTGTGTGTCTGTGTGTGTGTGTGTGTGTGTGTGCGCGCGCTAAAAAGCAGTTCCTTGTCTAATATATGTTTCAATGTGAGCCAAGACAGATAGAAGCAAATGCTGCATTAACATATGGTGAATACTGACGACCATTTATGAAGCCTTACATTAATACAAAATTATTGCCATTGTTACTACGTTTGCATCCCACTTTAAAGGAAAGCTTAGCAGATGGGGCTGGAGACATGAATTTCTCACAGGTGGGATGTAGCCTGGATAGGAGCCACAAAAATGTATATGCCACATATGTATACATTCTATACATTACCCAAGTTACATAATTTCCTCACAGTAGTCACCAAGACGAATAATGTGGGTTCAGGCAGAAGACAAACTGCAGCAGAAAGGAAACACTGCTGCATGCAACAAATAAAAGGAATGGGAAATGATGCCTTCCTATGCCTCTCGTCCACCCATATCCATTATATGGCCCCTGGAAGGGCGCTCACAAGAGAATTCAACCCTTGGGGTGAAAAATCACACCCTGTCCCTGCTCTAGAATTTGGGTCAAGTCTCAGTTTATGCAGAGTGATGGGGAGGCATCCTCTGGGTTCGGTCCGGGCTCCAGAACACACTCCAGTCCAGGACGCTTTGCAAAGTGGCAAAGCTGTATAGCTGAAAGACAAGGGCTCCAACTGAGGACCCATCTCTCAGTGGCAGAACAAATGCCCTGCGTGCAGAACTGTGTGGAATCGCCTCTTCTAGGCTGGCAAAAGAGCTCGTAAGTCAGCAAGGCACATCAGCTGTTGCAACAGATTCCTGTCCACCCAGGCATTTGACTGCTGAAACCGATGAGGGTGGGAAGGTTGGGGGGGAATTGAAATTATTGTGGGGGCATTTGATTGTATATAAATGCTTTCAGATGTTTAAATATATATATAGATACAGGCAAATCACATGGGTGTTCGGACCCCGTCCCGCCTATTACAGCCCTCTCCCACTCCATTCCGCCCCTGCTCCACCTGTCAGAGTCCCAATAAGGAAAGTGAGAGATATCTGATTCAGCTCACATTTAAAGGAGAACCTACTTAATTTGCACTTTCGGAAACAATTTGCAAACTGAAGCACAGTCATCCTTCTAAAATTGCAGTGCTCTGAATTTTGCAACGCAGTTCTTCAGCCAGGTACGAAGGGATGGGAGGGAAATTTGATTTACCGGTAGTTTGCATTTCAAGGTGAACATACTCAAACCACACTTTCTGGAACAATAACAAATACCCAAACAAAGCCATATTTCAAAATTTGCACTTCTACGAATTTTTCAGTGCAGTTCTCCAGCCAAAGAATGTGTCCAATAATGCATATAATGGGATAAAATGTGCATATAAATGCATATGTTAGTCAAAATAATATTAAAAATATATTCTGTTGGGGGAACCACTTTGCTAAAATGAGGATATTAGGCAAAAATGTGCATATTAGAAGAAATTTGCACCAAAATACTATTGAATTTTCATGAAAACTTCTATAAAAAGTCACAAACTGATGTGAAAATTGTTGTTGTTGTTATCATTAATGTATTAATCACCAGCGTTTCCGTGCACTGCTCTGGTTCACCAGAAGCAGCTTAGTCATGCTGGCCACATGATCCAGAAGCTGTACGCCGGCTCCCTCGGCCAATAAAGTGAGATGAGCGCCACAACCCCAGAGTCGGCCACGACTGGACCTAATGGTCAGGGGTCCCTTTACCTTTACCTTTACCTTTACCTTTCTTGTGGGGAGCACAGGGGAGTCAAAGACTGTAACGACTGAGTCTCAAGTATAATTCCAAGTACATCATACCGAAGTTTGTGTGTTTCCGATTGTAATGCCGGGTAATATAGTGTTGGCCCTTGTCTCTCAACAGAAGATTGAAGACAACGTGAAAAAGATCTTAACATTTCTGCAAAGCTCAGATGCACAGGGGGAACTTTGCAGTTGAGGTTTATCTACAGCTAGCAGGTATAATAATGGTCTCGTTCAGTGCTGCGGTTCCTTTAGCGTTTCCAGAGACAATGCAAGAGAAATAAAATTTAATGAATCTCCAAAGCAGCACTTCCTTGACTTATTACATTAGCAGGACCTCTCATCTGATTGGGACTTTTGAGAGAAATGCAGAATTCATTAAAGCAATTTACTTTATAATGGGAGATGGCTAAGATAGATCCCTACTAATGAGATGAAGAGCATTAATTAAATAAATGGTAGAGTGGAAGTGAACTGTTTTGCTCGAAACCTGGCAAATAACCCTCTCCAGCTATGCCGCAAACTTCAGGATTTCTCAGCTAGTAAATGTTCAAGTTTCTTCACAGTATGTGTTACTACTTTGTCTCAAAGTCCAAAGTGGTTACTGTGGTTAAAGCTGCAGCTTACATAGTGGTACCTCAGAAGTTGAACAGAATCTGTTCCGGAAGTCCGTTCGACTTCCAAAACGTTCGGAAACCAAGACACAGCTTCTGATTGGCTGCAGGAAACTCCTGCAGCCAATCGGAAGCTGGGGAAGCCATGTTGGACATTTGGGTTCCAAAGAACCTTCGCAAACTGGAACACTCACTTCCGGGTTTGCGGCGTTCAGGAGCCAAAACGTTCGACTCACAAGACGTTCACGAACCAAGCACAGAGCACCTGCTTTGCATGCAGATGGTTCCAGTTTCAATCCCTGAAATCTCCAGGTAGGTTAGGGAATGACCATCATCTGGAACCCTGGAGAGCCATTACCAGGCAGTGTAGTCAATACTAAGACAGATAGACCAGTGATCTGACTTATTGCAATAAGGCAGATCTTTATGTTCAAATGCTCCTCTTCCCAACCAATCTCTTTTCCTTTTCTACAATGTCTCCTAGACAAGGACTACAGGTTGTATTCAACTAATGTTTACTCAGAGAATACCCACTGAAATTAACAGACTTAATCCTGTCCATTAATTTCAGTAAGTCTATTCTGAGCAATAGCTGGCTGACGACAACCCTGTTTTACTGCTAATGGCCATAGATCACTTGGGGAGCCATTGTGGGGGTTAAAAATACTTTAAATAAGTACAGTCGTACCTTGGTTGTCGAATGCCCTGGTACTTGGACGTTTTGGCTCACAAACGCCGCAAACCCAGAAGTGATTGTTCCAGTTTGCAAACATTCTTTTGGGCCCTGAATGTCCAACGGGGCTTCTGATTGGCTGCAGGAGCTTCCTATAGTCGATCAGAAGCTTCAATTTGGTTTTTGAACATTTTGGAAGTCAATCAGACTTTCAGAACAGATTCCAAGGTACGACTGTAAATGCAATTTGGACATATTTCAGTTGTTAAATGTAACTATCCCCTTTGTCCAGTATGGGATATAGTGGTGTTTGGTGAAATTCTCTATGTGTGTTTTAAAGAAGAGTATATCAAGAACAGAATATGCCCCAGGGTGTTCTCTAGTACTCAAGGGTTCCTCTGCAGCCCAACCAAGTTTAGGTTCCCCCAAGCTAGAGAGTTTTTAAAGCCACAGCTCTGTAGCTTGCAGTGGTGCACTGGGGATTGCCAGGAGATATGTATTTATACCACATTAAGCCCTGTGATTAAATAGAGGACTCAAAGGTTGCATGCCTACAAGGCCTTTTTGCTAGTACTTGATTCCATGAGTGGAAGGCTATTTTCCTGCTTTGAACTAAACTCTATTATCATTAATGAGCATTGCAGGCGCATTGGCAGGGAATATAAACAAAGTGCAGCGCAGACAGTTTGCAAATTTCCAGTCTGCCGTTCTACCTTGCAACCGCCGTCCTTTCCTGCACAAAGCACCAAAATAAAAATAGCAACACAAATTACCACATATATGGAGAAGCCTTAGATGACAGAGGAAAGGCGGAGGGGGCGTTGTGGGGCCAGTATACAAATAATTACAGCACTTTGATATGCAAAAGTGGGAGCGAGTGGACTCACAAGCACAGCCCCTATCCGACACAAAAGCTCAACGTTGGGCTAGCACTTTCCGTAAAAGAATGAATCGTGGCGTGACCGATAACATTCAACAATTGCTCCGATGTATGGCCAAAAAAACCAATTTGCCCCCTCCGGAGGGAAAGCTTTGTTGCGTCAAGCAAAATTTCCATGTTGCTCTTCCAATTCAGCTGGGTGGTTGATCTGTGTAAGGAAGTGCTCCGTCCTGGTCACAAAGGGAAAGGAACCGCTCTTCCCTGCCCCGCTCTAATATGTAGAGTTTGGAGAGAGGCAGGGGCAGGAGAGGAGAAAGAAAGAATTATCAGGGAGATTTCTCCCGCCTCAAAGTCATGCCTACAGGAAGGCAGCTCGCAACTAAAGTCCAGAAAAGGCCGGCACCTGCTATGATGCTGCTTCATTAGAGACTCCGCAAAGGAGAAGCTGAGGATCCATTTTGCTTTTCCCTTGCTTTATTGATGATATCACGGCCGCATTAATGGAATCTTTACACTCTACTGGTACACTACGAATTTATCTACAATGCATTCCGTTATTGGGTAGGCAGCAGATATCTGGCCTCTGTACACGGGGGCGGGGGGAGATGGCAATGTCTTTTTGAACAAAAACACCCACATTCCTTCCCTTGCTGATATCCATAAAGGAAGGCCAAAAATAAGTTTAAGACATCATAAGACAATATAGAACTCTCGCAGCTGACTAGGAATTGGGATAGAATCCAGGGCAGGGAGGGGATTGGGCGATGTCATTAGAAGCTGGCGCTATTTTGGTTTTCCATTTCAGTCCCGTTCTGAGTGTTTTTATTCTGAATTGCATTTTGTAATGCATTGTTTGTGTGAACTGTCCAGAGAACTTCAGCGGGTGGGTGGCATACAGATGTATGCATTAAGCATACATCTATAATAGATGTGATGAATAAATAGATGTAATAAATGTAACAGTTCCAATGACAGTATGCTTTTTATTACGTTTGTATCATTGATGTTCTGTAATGTGTTTTTAATGTACATCACCTTGGGATCTTTTGATAAAGTATGATGTATAAATTGAATAAAGAATAATAATTAATAAATAATTAACAATAGTAAACGATGAAGAATTCTATTCCATTTCTACATCGATCGACCTGAAGTTCTTTCAAAATACATATTTAAATCTGAAGAAGTGTAAAATCTGTTGTGTAGCTACATTCTGATCCACACATTCAAACAGGAGGTATGGAGTGGAACGTTTCGTATCAGATTTCACAAAGAGTGCTTCCAGATGGATGTTTATTGTGGGATCAACGATCCGCACACAGGCATGTTTTTTTCACAGCATCCACACAATATTATTGACATCAAAATGCCAGCCTGTATTCCCCCGTCCATTTAATGTGGATTTACCCTTTCCACAAAAAATCCATTGAGTTAAGAAGGAAACCTGTTTGCCAGTGATCTGTTGTGATATCTGAATGACCAATTTGCAATATTAAACTTTTACCTGGAAGCACTCAAATATCAAATTCCTCCCAGGCACCCTCCTTCAGTAAAACAGATAAAATTGCATCCATTCCCTAAGGCAATGGATTCCAACATTTCTATATAATGGTATTCTTCAACGTGCCTTCCTTCCATCATGGACTCCAAGGTGGTCTAAATGAACATCTCAAGTGGTCTCCCATCCAGACACTGACCAGACCTGCTTAGCTTCTGCAAGATGATAGCCACTGTGTGCGTGTGTGTGTGTGTGTGTGTGTGCCTTTGTGCTTTGAACATGCAAAGTAAATGGAGCATGTCTTTGCTTAACTATCTCTTGCAGCTGTACCTTTCTGAAAAACAATCAAGCAAACAAACTATGTCAAGAAAGCCCACATGTTCAACCTGAATAAATCATGCAAAAACCACACCTTTTTCCTAATTCATTCGGCCATCATAGCTTGATGGCAATTGAACAACTGTGAACATCCACCTAACAGAGGCACTGGAGAGGGCCACTTCAGGAGGAGCTGGGAGCAGTGAAATAAAATGCCAGGTCGAAAAAGAGGCCCATCTAGGAGCACCCTCAAGCAAGAACATAATGATTTAACCAGGTTCAGCTACATGCATGCGTTGCAATGGCCGAGTCCAATTTCTACTACAGCATTCATTTAATTAGAGTTGTAAGAAGTATGGCAGAGCAATTCGAACCTCCTTTGCACCACGTTGGGGATGGTAGAATGGGAAGATGTGTATCTCCTTTCCATTGGCTTCCCACTGGTGCAGTGATCTGCCCGCCCCCCCCCTCCACCATGTGTGCGGCAAGGCTGAGGATGCAACAGTGACTGGGGGTGGGCAGGCTGGGGGGGGTGAATCTAGGATTGCTCCCAAAGGCTTCAGTCCCAAACACTTATATGAATGATGCAATGTTTGGGGACCTGTTTGACAGAGCTTTCGCTGCATTCAATACAGATACAGTGGTACCTCAGGTTACATACGCTTCAGGTTACAGACTCCGCTATTCCAGAAATAGTACCTTGGGTTAAGAACTTTGTTTCAGGGTGAGAACAGAAATCGTGCTCCGGTGGTGCGGTGGCAGCTGGAGGCCCCATTAGCTAAAGTGGAGCTTCAGGTTAAGAACAGTTTCATGTTAAGAATGGACCTCCAGAACGAATTAAGTACTTAACCCGAGGTACCACTGTATATGTTTTTCAATTCCAGAACAAAAACTAAAGGACTAGCTCTCCAGGTTCTCAGCTGAATATTGACTAATATAACAACAACAACAACAACAACAACAACAATTTATTATTTGTTATTTATACCCTGCCCATCTGGCTGGGTTTCCCCAGCCACTCTGAGCAGCTCCCCAAAAAGATTAAAAATATGTTAAAACATCAGTCATTAAAAACTTCCCTAAACAGGGCTTACATCTCTGCTACCACTGCTCCCTCTAACTCTTGGACTAGATTGGATTTTTTAAAAAGAAAAAGAAAAACTTGCAATTTAAAGTTGTTGTTTAAACTTTTTAGTGGTTTGTTGCACAAAAAGGTCTCCAGGAGACTTACAACGTATTTCAAACATAAGCATAAGTAAAAATATATTATAATATAGAAACATTTATATTATACATCACACAGAAATGCATGCAGTTCCTTAAAAATACACAAAGTAATCCCATTAATAAGGTGCCAGTGAAGGTGCCAGGCAGATCTCAGTGGAAAGAGCGTTCCACAAACAGGGAGCCACAACTGAAAAGGCCCTCTCCATTATCATCCTTGAATACTCCCTCGAAGAGCCTCCGATGAAAATCTAAAAGCCCTGAGTAGGGTTATATCAGGAGAGACGTTGCAAAAGATATTGGAATCCTGGGCTGTAAAGAGATTTACAGGTAAACCTTGCTGTTTGGATTCGGTTCAGGAGCATACAGCCAGTGTTGCTGTATCAAAATTGGTGCCATGTGATCTGATTGGTTCAAACCTATCAAAAGTTAGGGAACTACATCTGAAGCTTCTAAACCGTTTTCAGAGTCAGCTTCACATAAAATGCATTGCAATAGTCTTGAGCTTATCAGAGCGCATATTATTGTAGCCAAGTTATTTCCATTCAAATAGGGTTGTAGTTGGGTCATCAGCCTTAATTGATGGAAGGCACTCCATGCCACTGAGGCCACCTGTTCCTCAAGTGACAGTAATGGATTCAGGAGAGCACCCTAACTATAAACCTCCTCCTTCAGAGTGAGCGTGACTCCATCTAGAGCAGGTTGTACACCACTCAGTCAGAGAGAAGCAGCATCTTCAAACAGCATCTTAGTCTCATCTGGGTTAAGCTTTGGCTTATTAGGTGAAGGATGGATGAATACACATGTAAGCATATATTTGACACTTTAATGTGTTTTTAACAAAAGTCAAGCACAAAGGGAGCAGTGTGGAAGGTGAAACAATATTCAATTTGTTTACAGAAATCTGTATACAGTATGTGGTGAAGACCAAATCACATCACAGTTGAAGAACTTGCTCTATTCACCTGTAATATATTATGCCTATCTCCATCCTACTAAGTGGTGCAGAACTCATTATAACTCATAAACGTTCATAAGATCAAAATCAAAACTTGGCCAAATGGACTGTGGAATATTGCATTGGGAGGGAAATTCAACCTTTGCATTAAAACTGGTGAAAGGAAAAGTTAAGCTGAGGGATTTCTTTGTGGTTTGACACCTGATTCTGGACAGAAACTGAATCCGTCTCAGGCTTTTCTTCAATTATGGGATAAACCCTGATGTTCTCCTAGAATAGAATACAAAAGGATGTTATGTTCTTTTGATTGCATTTGGATAGGTGGAATGGAAATGCTGTAACTTCAGACACCAAGTGTATCTTCTGGGGTGGAGTGTTAAAGGTTTCTGCTTATTTATGTTTGACTTTAATTTGTGCGTTACTTGTGCATCTTATTTCCCATACTGATGTATCACAATTTTATGTTTGCAATCTTTCATTCTTCTGTAAGCTTAAAACTGTCACAATAAAAATATGCAAGGGAAAGGAGGACGACAAATGTTCTTAAGATCATGCTGTAAAGGAGATCCCCCCTTCCTGTTGCAATCCAAATGTTGGGCAAGAAGTCTCTTTCTTACTGATCATTGGCCATGCTGGCCTCGGCTGATAGGACTTCTCATCCACCAACATCTAGAGGCACTCATTTGGGGAACCCTGCAAGGAAGAGCCTCGTGTAAGAAAAAGAGCAGGAGGAACTCCCATCAGTTTCAATATCACCTTTGCAAAGCCATTCATAGAATCATAGAATCAATCATAGAGTTGGAAGAGACCACAAGGGCCATCGAGTCCAACCCCCTGCCAAGCAGGAAACACCATCAGAGCACTCCTGACATATGGATGTCAAGCCTCTGCTTAAAGACCTCCAAAGAAGGAGACTCCACCACACTCCTTGGAAGCAAATTCCACTGTCAAACAGCTCTTACTGTCAGGAAGTTCTTCCTAATGTTTAGGTGGAATCTTCTTTCTTCTAGTTTGGATCCATTGCTCCGTGTCCGCTTCTCTGGAGCAGCAGAAAACAACCTTTCTCCCTCCTCTATGTGACATCCTTTTATATATTTGAACATGGCTATCATATCACCCCTTAACCTCCTCTTCTCCAGGCTAAACATGCCCAGCTCCCTTAGCCGTTCCTCATAAGGCATCGTTTCCAGGCCTTTGACCATTTTGGTTGCCCTCCTCTGGACACGTTCCAGTTTGTCAGTGTCCTTCTTGAACTGTGGTGCCCAGAACTGGACACAGTACTCCAGGTGAGGTCTGACCAGAGCAGAATACAGTGGCACTATTACTTCCTTTGATCTAGATGCTATACTCCTATTGATGCAGCCCAGAATTGCATTGGCTTTTTTTAGCTGCCGTGTCACACTGTTGGCTCATGTCAAGTTTGTGGTCAATCAAGACTCCTAGATCCTTTTCACATGTACTGCTCTCAAGCCAGGTGTCACCCATCTTGTATTTGTGCCTCTCATTTTTTTTGCCCAAGTGCACTTTTTTTTGCCCAAGTGCAATTCCTTGGGAATCTAAATAGCATTTCAACATGACAGTTTAGTATTTTGCAGAGGGTGGTGCTTCTTTAAAAAAAAAAACCACATGGTTTCCCCATTGCTGTAGCACAGAGGAGACAGAAATTGAGCGGGAGCTCACAAGATGATAACAATCTTATTGCTACAGGGTGACAAAAGTGGATAAAGCAACAGACAAGAGATGCTACTGGGAGCAGAGGACTGGAAGAGGCATTTTTCAAGATGAGTAGAAAGCAAAGGTGGGCAGGCAGGAGCTGTGAGTTAGGACCTATAAGAACATAAGAAGAGCCTGTTGGATCAGTCTGATGGCCCATCTAGTCTGAGATACTGTACTCACAGTGGCCAACCAGCCGGAAACCTGCAAGCTGGACCCAAGCGCAAGAGCGCTCTCCCCTCTTTGGTTTCCAGTAACTGGTATTCAAAAGGATTAACATATCTGACTATGGAGGCAGACCAATAGCCATTATGACTTGATGGGTGTTGGGAAGTCAATGGCTGGGTGAGGATTGGAAGGGAGAGAGGACAGGATTTGGAGGTTCACTGGGGGGGGGGAGGAGCCTTTGGTGATGCAACAAGATCCAGTTTTGCTCAGAATAAATCCAAGCTATGTTGCAACTTTGGAGGACAGTTCCAGACTGATGGGAAAGTTCACCCATCACCCTAGTATGGATTCACTTTAGAATGTGGCAGAAACTTTTGATGTTAGGAGGGTGAACTTCTGAAGTTTACCTTGGATTCACTTGGAAATTACCCGAGATCCTCCAGACATACATGTCCCTGGTAATATTTTGAAGCAAACCCACCCGAAGGTCCACCCCAGGCATCATTTACCCCTCCATGAGAAGTAAGTCTCCTCCACAAGCCCATTTCAATTTCACTGGGGCCATAACGAGCCTTGGGCCTGACTCCTAATCAGGGCCCTGTTGAAAAGCCCCTTCCTTCAAGCCTTCTGCTAATATTTTTCTGATATTAGAATTTAAGGCATTTTAGAGGCAGAACTTGTCTTATGTTCTGAAGGATCTCATGAGGTTCACCTGACAAGAAAGCTTCCTTTAGTCCCTGGATAGAATTTCTTTACACACCAATCTTTTTTTTAAAAAAAAAAATCTTTAGAAAAAGCAAAACAACAACCGTACACAAGCACACAGACACTCCTATTTCTATAGCTACATGTTCCGTAAGGTGGAATAAAACAATATGAAGAGGAACTTATTGGGATGAAACTAATCCCGCTCTCTCCTTCTTCATCCTGCTCACACACAAAAACAAAGAAGCCAAGACCCTTTGGGTGCATCAAGACATCTGAGCCTTTTAACTTTGTGAAAATCTGTTTAGATAGCTCACTTGGAGGGCAGATTTATGTCCAGAAAATTTGGAGTTGCTTACAAAAAGGATGAGAGTAATTTATTTTCCTGTTACTGGTCTGCCACATGAATGAGATAAGATCAGCTAAAATATTCAAGAGAAGCCAGCCATTCCTCACAACTTCTCCCTCCGTCCCCCACCTCTTTCCCTTTTCCCTCTTTGAGACCAGTTACCTATTTAACTCCATCCTGTCAATTAAGCTGGAAGAAGAGGAGGGGGGGAGGGAAGGCAAAGAACTAATTAGGCAACTGTGTAATTTTAATTAGCTGTTTTGATAATTAAACTAATTAGTTCCCCTGTGTTTCCACAATATGTGGTGGACTGGTTTTGATACCGCGGCTTCAGAGTTCCATTCCATTAGTTAATTAGTCACTTTTGCATTAGAAAGCTTTATTAATGGCCTTAATTTGCAGTTGAAATGAGAAATCTGCTGTCAATAATTTGGATAATTGCCTACTGTTTGATTATAAAGTACAAAAGTAGCAGCACACCATTACATATGCAAATCCCAAGGGTTATTTCCTGGACGCTTAGGTTTCTTGATCTACATTTCATCCTCTCTCGGTTTCTGGGTGTGTTTTTTCTTGACCCTGTTTGCGGGTGGGGGGGGGAGAGAGGATCCAGCTTATTAAAGAGACTAAGGCCCGCTCCCCCCCTCTTGTCCTGTACTCTGTGCCTGCTTGTGCCTGCAATTGTTCAAGTTATTGCTTGCTTTGTACCTAATTAGTGTCCTTGGATTTAAATGAACAGCTCTGTATACACCTCTAGCTCCTGCAGCCATGTTTGTGCATTGAATAATTGATTCTACTCTGCTAATCAGATAGGGACATAATGAGCCAGTTTAATTAAATGGGGATCTAACCTGGTGAACACTGGGAAAATATTTGCTCATTTACTTAGTAAAAGGCCACAGTTGCTTTTTCACTAGATGGAAAGAGAAGGTGACGGGAAGTAAAGCCAGCTCTGTGAAAGGAGGAAGAGGGGGGTAAGCAGAAACACTCAGTTGGTTGTCTATCCCTAACAAATCAAGCTACTTGAATAGCCAAAGCAAAGGGGGAAATTTTCACATGCATGCCACACAGACACAAGAAAGGCTTAATCAAAGGGCCAGGAAACGGTGAAACTGCTGACGGGTTCTCCCTGTCTCTCCCAAAGGTGTCAGCATCACTTCCCTGCTATGCTCTAAGAGACAGGTTGCCTGGTCCTTCCGCCCTCTGTGATTTACAGAAAGAATTTTTCAACCCACTTGGCTGTCATTTGGTTCCCGCGTTAACTCCATAAGGTAAGTCTCCGTAAGTCGCAGCTTATATCTGCAGCGTTAGCGGAAGGGGGATGTGAGGGGAAGCAGTGGGGCGGGGGGGAGAACTTGTCTTTGGGTGCTTAAGCGCTTTTGTCTCTGGATCAAAGTATTGCAGTCCTGCAGCAAGCAGCCTTGTTTACCTGAACCTCTGGGGAGCATTGCAGAGGGTGCGATGGAGGGGGCTGATGGGATCAATGGGAAATGTTATTTACTTTGGGCTAGTTCTGCCTGCCGCTGCATGGGAAAGGTTGGATTTTGGGTAATGGGGGCTCCGCTGTATTCCTGTTTCCTAACAATACTTCACAGGCAACTCTCTCATTGGTTTGCATGAGAACTTCCTGTCTTGTTGGATTGGTCTGTTGGGGGAAAATTACACTGCAAATAGCAGTGCCTAAGAAATATCTAAATCAGTGTCCCCCCGACCTAGCGCCTTCTGGGTGCTGTTGGACCATAACTCCCATGCATTGCAGAGGGTTGGACTAGATGACCCTTTGAGACCCTTCCAACACCACAATTCCATAATTCTATCCCTGGCTATGCTGGGTAATGCTGATGGTAACTGCAGCCCAAAATATCTGGAGTGCACCAGTTGGAGAAGGCTGATCTGGATAAACTTTCTTCTTGCCATGGATTGGTTCCAGACTAAGTTACTTGTCCTTTATTCCCATCGAAATCAATCATTCTAAAACATGACTTCGTCTAGACCCAACCCCAATCTGAGTTTTCTTACACTTGCTTGAGTCAAGCAAGAATGTGAAGCAAAGTTGAGGAGACGCATTTCAGACTCCTGTCAGGGCACAGAGCGAAATGAACTGGGGATGACAGAGGAGGGAGATTTGACAGAGGGCTTCTGTTTCCTGCAGAAGTTCTGCGCTCTTTGTTATGTGTGGCTCCTCCCTAAGTTCACCACCAGATGTCCATTCAAGGTAGACAGGCATCATAACAGGCTGGAGTCAGTGCCAATGTTTCGGCTGATGAATGTGCGTGGAAACATTTCATACCAATCCTCCAGGTCCAATTCACAGGAAACCAGGGAAGGACCACAACTGAGTGGCAGGACGGAGACTTTGCATGCTGAAGGTCTCAGGTTCAACCACAGCATATCCATGAAGATCTAGGAGCTCTTCCACCATCCAAGGCAGACGATGTTGATCTAGATGCATCAATGGTGTCCTTCAGTGTAAGGTAGCTTCCTATCAGTAGAGAGGCAGGTCTACTATAGATCCCCAAAAGCTGACTTGACTGTGTGATTTGAATGAATGCTCCCAAAATAAGGGGGGGGGGAGAGAATCTGTGTCAGCATGTTGTTGTTTTAAGGTGTACTCACCTGCAATTTAGGCTCAAGGTCAGAACCCATCAAGGGAGGAGGCAGAACTCCTTGTTGGGGCATGACTTCGGATGGGTTTCTTTTAATCCTCAAGTCACCTAGGCAATTGGCAGATGGATCCCCGAAACCTTGAAAGATGATACCTAAATGTTTCCAGCTTACAACTGACGGGAGCAATAATAATTCTGCCTTCTTAAATGCAGACGGGGGTGGGGGAGGAAAAAAACTCTTTGGAATGGGAAGATGATTACAGTCTTTAGCTGCCAAGGGGGGGAAATTACCCACATTTTCCAAATGACAGTTTAAGTGAAACATAGAGCATTGAGTACATAATCTGGAGGGGTGGGTGGGGAGGCAAAAACTGGAGGGGTGGGTGGGGAGACTATAGATATATAGATATATGTGTAGACATATGTAATGCATACTATTCCAATTGCTCATCAAACTAACTTTACCTAGAGGGGCCGAGTCCCAGAATCAACATGGTTCCCATCTGCTGGTGTGTTCTAGGATGAAATAGCATATTGACCCTGAATCCATACTCAATGTAAAAAGCAATTGTTATTCTGCCACTGTAACACCTTGTTGCCAATGGCGATGTAATTAAAGCAGTGAGGACTCATTTTCCATCCTTATCTCTTAAGCTCGTCTGAATCAGAAATTGTTTGTCTGTGGTAACTGAGGGGGGGAAATGTACCACCAGGCTGTATGTTTATTTATGAATTTGGAAGAGCCTCTCTCTCTCTCTCTCTCTCTCTCTCTCTCTCTCTCTCTCTCTCTCTCTGTGTGTGTGTGTGTGTGTGTGTGTGAACCTGTGTAAAACAGACTTTCCTTATCCTATATTTTCAACCATTGCACCCATGTGTATGCGATTTTTCTATCTCTATCTCTCTCTTACATACAGAGGGAGAGCGAGATCCCTATATAAAGATATATGGGCAACCAGCACGGATGCACACTCGCAGTTTAAATTTTTTACTCACCCCCTTTTCTCCTCTATTAAAATTCCGAATGGCTAAGAGGATTTTCTCAATTTAGTCATACTTTTAATCTTCGCTGAAATGAGTGATGACTTCTTATAATAAAAAGTTGACAGGCTTACATTGCGCACCGGTGGATTAGTTTCCCTTGGTGATGAGGTTTTCTTTTGTACGCCGTGTGTCTGTTTGATGGAGGTTTAACAGAAAGCATTTTGGCAGAAATTGGATGCAGCAGGGATCATCTGGAGATGGCTGCTGTTCGATATTAACTGCACACAGTAACTTTTTTTCCCTTCTTCTTAGCACTTCCACCACTAACTCCCCCCCACCCTTCCCTCTTCCTTTGCCAGGTGACAGAAGCAGCCAAAATATAATCTTCCCTCCCCTCCCTTTCTATTCAGAAAATAAAATAAAGGGGGAAAGGAGACGGGTTAATTCAAAGATTAAATTATCCATGCCCATTCTGGGTGAACGTCTTCAAATATATTTTATTTTGGAGTATTATTTAATGAAGGCATGGGCAAGACATTCACTGTAGAAAGACAGGAAAAACTGCACACCTAGGCTTGTGGGTTGTTGTTGTTTTTTGTAACAGCAAATAATACTCTTTGATCTCTTATTCTGCTCTTTATGGCGAATAGGGATGCATTCTTGGGGGGCGGATCTTAAAAAACCACAAAGTAGAGATCCTTAAGCAGTGTTTCATATTTCCCTTGAGCAAAGCTTCCTACATCACAATTAATTTTGGTTGTGATGTTTTCAATGACCAGAGGTTGTCTCAGTTACATTGTCTAGCAATATATTAGGTTTCTTTTGCTGACACATAGGTCTATTTCACATATACAAGTGCATCTTCTGAGAACTTCTGTGTGTGTGTGTGTGTGTGTGTGTGTGTGTGTGTGTGTGTGTGTGACAGGTTGAACTTGTGGGCTAACTCACAATGCCCTTGCTTAACCAATCTGACAATTATCTTCCCATAGTTGTGGACTTGGTGCGTGCATGCACACACACACACAATTCTCCTGACATATGTTACATGATGCATGATGAGTGATATTTTGTATATATGGTAACATGATTTTTCACCTTGAAAGATGGAGAGATTGCACAAACAGGACCATATGTAATGTGAGGGATTGAGAACCTGTAGCCTCTCTACAAGTTGCAGTACTCCAGTTTTCATAACTGTATCACCTCTGTGTGTGGGCCAACTAATGAGACAAATCAGGATGATTTGGGGTCAGTAGCCACCATCCACAACCTGCCTTAGGCCCCCCCAATGAACCTTCATGTTATTCTGTCATTCTGTATACATACTTTACGTACTGTTTACATACTTCTATGACTTTATAGCTCTATGTTTCCCTACCTATTTCATGTATTTCTAGGTCCACAGTCTTTGCAAGAAGTGAAGCTGTCTAAAATGTTGCCTGTTGAGTAGCTCTGGTTTGTTGCTCTTTTTGTTGTTAAAGCACAGCAGTGAATGATTTTTTTTTTCATTTAAGCTTCATTTAAGATTTTTTTAAAAAACTACATTGCCCTATTTTAACAACAGCAAAACCAACCTAGAGTTCAACATTTTGGTGTAATTTTTCCTAATATACACATTTTTCAATGGAGCATTGACCAATATACAATTCTGTAATATTCCTTAATAGAATTCATTTTTGTATGTTATTTTATCTAATATATGCATTTATATGCACATTTTACACACACACATTGTTGTGCACATTGTGCACATTTAGTTGGCTGGGGAACTTCATTGCAAAATGTGGATTTTGATGGATTCTTTGCGTTTGCATATTGTTTGAGAAAGTGTGAATTAGCTAAGTTCACCTTTAAATGTGAACTGGATTTCTCCTCCGTCCCTAGCTGTCCAATTCTATTGCCAACAGAGAAGTACTCAGAGCCTGCCAAGTAGTCAAAATGTATGTATGTTCAAAACTTTCATTAAAATGGTCAATAGGTAACAAAACAAAAACAAAAAAAGAAATTAAAAAATGGGTGCAATGTGCCTATAATAAAGATCAGAAGGGCTTAATGTGCCATTACCTCTGTGTGCGAGGCAGCAAGCAGTGACAATCTTGCCTTCCTTGTCAAGTTTCAAGAACATGCAATCCTTAATTTAAACACTCAAGAGATCTTTGGAGCTTGTCAGTCTAGTTAATCAAGCCCCCTTTTGTCCCTATTTTAAAGAAAATCTGACTTTCTTTAAAGACTTTTTAAAGCACAGCCCTTGATTGCCCAAACAAGTTCTGTTCTAGGGGGATGAAATAATCCAATAACATCTTTTATCTGCTTTTATCTATTTCGTTTGCTTGTGTTTCTGCATGCTTAGATATGACTGAAGCATTGTTCGTTCAAAAAAGGGACTGGAGCCATCAACATTTCTAAGTAGAGCACATCTTTAATTGGGAGAATATTCAAGTAGAGCTTCCATGGCTTAATAGGGAGGACGGAGACTGAAAGGTATATATATTTTAAAAGCCAGTCCAACTGTTGTTATGTCGCTGTAACAAACAAGAAAATCTCAACGGTAGCCTTTGCTTCTAACAGTGAGTTGGAGCTCAGATTTTTCAATCTCACATATCCTTCAGCATCTCAAGGACTGCCTCTCCCCATGTAAACCATCCTGGACTCTACAATCTTCATCTGAGGCCCTTCTTCATGTGCCTCCTCCACGTGAGGTTCAGAGGGTGGCGACATGAGAACGGACCTTCTCTGTAGTGGCTCCCCATTTATGGAACGCTCTCCCCAAGGAAGTTCACCTGGCACCTTCATTACATATCTTTAGGTGCCCGGAAAAAATATTCCTCTTCAATCATGCCTTTGGCTGGTTAATACTCTACAGCCTTTTAAATGTGTTTGGAGATCCTCCAAGTGTCCCTATTTTCCAATCCTGTATAGGGAAGTGTTCTTTTTTTTAATTTTTAATGGAATGGGACATCCCTATTTTCATTGGATAAATGTTGGGAAGTGGATGTTATTGTTTTGTTGTTTTTGGTTTAATTATTTACCTGTGTTAACTTGTATGTTATCCTGTGAACAGCCCTGATATCTTTTGATGAAGGGCGATATATAAATTTAATAAATAATATCTTCAAATGGGACCTCTATTGAGGCTTGGGCAATAATCCAATTTTATTTCCATTTCATTGATTCATTAAGCAGCCCATAGGTCAGGGAAGGGAACCTTTGGTCCTACAATTCCTTGAACATTGGCCATGTTTTTTTCCTGGGCAGCTGAGACCTGAAGTCCAACAACACCTGGGGAAGGCCATAGGCTCTCCATCCCTGCTACACTCAATCCATTGAGTGCCAGTGCCAGTTTTGTGACATCTGTAATTTGCAGCCAGTGAGATGACACACTGCCACTGCCCCCCTGGCCTTTCCACGGAAAGCTTTGGTGGTTTAGGTTTAAGCATAGGTAGTAGATGTAGGTAGGTGTGGGCATCTGAGAAAAGGATGCTGGAGTAGACGGACCATTGGCCTGAACCTTCAGAGTTCTTCCTAAGTTCTTATGTGTTCTTCCAGTTGTGTTCCACTGGCAGAATGAGTAAACCAGTGCATGTCAGGAGCATACGGGGAGCAGGAGCAGAGCTATTACATCCTTTGCTTCCTCAACATGGCTCAGGAACTGGTGTGACTATATGTTATCTCTGCAGCAGGTGTTGCCTACAATGGAAGGAATTAAGGAAGAGCCCGCTGTGAAACATCATAGCAGTGGAAGTGGTGGTTGCTTTGCCAGTGGGCCCCACACCTCACCTTAAGTGAATGCCATGGGAGAGAACTTCCATTCAATTCACACTTAAAGGCACAGTTACCTAAATGACACTTTCTAAAACAATACATTAAATGAAGCACAGCACAGCCATCCTACAAAATTTCGGAATTCCTTGAATTTTGCAATCCAGTTCTTCAGCCAAGTAATATGCACAGGGATGTAGAATACGGTACTAGGGTGAAGTGTGCACAGAAATGCATACATCGGTGGAAGTAAAGGTAAAGGTAAAGGGTCCCCTGACCATTAGGCCCAGTCGCAGACGACTCTGGGGTTGCGGCACTCATCTCGCTTTATTGGCCGAGGGAGCCGGCGTACAGCTTCCGGGTCATGTGGCCAGCATGACTAAGCCGCTTCTGGCGAACCAGAGCAGCACACGGAAACACCGTTTACCTTCCCGCCGGAGCGGTACCTATTTATCTACTTGCTCTCTTGATGTGCTTTCGAACTGTTAGGTTGGCAGGAGTCGGTGGAAGTAGCATACAGATATGCATTATATTATGGAAAACACACTAAAATCATCTTTCTTGAGCACTTTCAAAAACAAATCTCAAACTGATGTGGAAATGTGGATAACTGGAAAAATGAGAAAACATTCCTCTTCAACCAGGCTTCGGACTGATTAACATCCTATACCCTTTTAAATGTGTTTGTGGAAGGGGGTGGGGGAGGGGGTTATTGTTTTGTTATTGTTATTATTATGTATTCTATGTTTTTATCTTCTATTTTTATGCTGTTGAAGCACCCTGAGATGTCCAGATAAAAGGCAGTATACAAAGTTAATAATAAAAAATAAAATAAATACGTTAATATAAATACGTTAGAAAGGATTTATTTTAAAGGCATCGGCAGGAGATCATTGAATACACTGCAGCCTATGAAATATATGAATGTAATGATATAAAAGCAAAATCAACAGCACATTATTCACGAATAAGCCTTGGGGAAGGGGGAAACAAGGAGAAGTATATGAAAATAATGATTATAGGGGGGAAAACAAAATAGACTATGGACATGCAACTTAGGAACGTTACACTGAGAAACCATATGCAGCTTACCCTTTATGGACAACTATTATGGCATGCAGATTAGACTTACAGCCATATCAGATTTCAGCCCAAGTGTCTCTTGACAGCCCCAAAGCAGCTTTCTAATAGATGTCCTTCATTCCAATGGGATTACTTTTAAGATCTCTGATGGCCTCAAATGCAGACAAACCTGTAAAGGAAAGGACTATCTCGTTAATGTCACGGGTGAAGCATATACAGGGCAACACAGCTGTCCGAATGCACACACAGAGTTATTTGAAGTTTAGGATATTACAGCCTGAAGATTCCTGGTGAGTTTTCCTGACATTTCTCTCTGTAATGCTCACTACTCAGTTTGGCAAATATTACCTTTATATCTGACCTTCGAGCCACCTTTGACTCGACCCGCTTCTCTCCGGAAGTCCACACAAAATGATCTCACTGTAAACAGAGCCTTTCCCTAAGCAAAGTTGGAGGAGACACAACAGCCCGAGTCCTTTTATTCACTCAACCCTAAGAGGAACAATGCAGGTAATAAAACCCCACAAATTACCTCGGAACTAACAGGAAGTTGGCGTCTTCTTTGGTTTGCTGTCGGTTCCCACCAAAATGTTGCCTAAAGTGAAATTTAGACCTGATTTGATTTGGGGGCTCCATCCTTGTATGAACTTCACCTGATGAACTTCAAGCGATATTTTGTAATGAAGCAAAATGTCACCGCTAAGTTCAAGGTATCCTTCAACAGTTTTTACCAGAATTCAAAATAGTTTTGAGAAGATGGGCAAAAATTGTCATAGGGTGGGGAAGATATTAAGGAAGAATTTGTTGTTGCTGAGTAGTCTTTATCAGAGATCAACCACAGGTCACACCTGTATTAGGCTGTTCAGAGCACAAATAGGAGATAGAGGAGAAACTACAGTTTTAGGGAGATTCAGATTATCCCCTGTGGGCTGAAAGGAAGTATGAAGGGCCTCAAAGGTTTGCATGTTCTGACCCATGCTTCCTCAACCTCGGCCCTCCAGATGTTTTGAGACTACAGTTCCCATCATCCCTGACTACTGGTCCTGCTAGCTAGGGATCATGGGAGTTGTAGGCCAAAAACATCTGGAGGGCTGACGTTGAGGAACCCTGTTCTAACCCATGCAGGGCCCTCTCTCATGTATGTCAGTGGCTGCTGGCCACTGCCCATGTGGTGAGCCATGTAACTGCAGGCTCTCAGGGAAGAATCTTCCAGACATGGTGTGATTCTGCCCACCCAGGCTGGTCATTGTTTCCTCCTGAAGTACATAAAAATTTCATTTTCCAGCTTCCCTTTGCTCAAGTAATGTGGTCTACCTTGACTTTAGTGCATCTTGCTTCTCTGTGCTTGCTCCTTATTCTCAGAAGTGAAATCGGAATGCATGAGAATGATTATTTATGCAGTCCTAAAATAGTAACATCCATGATGCAGTGCAACTTCGAATGAAACGTTTGTGTGAAAACTTGGAGATCTTCTGCTTCATGTAAGGAACTGCCAAATGGACAGACAAGCAACTGCTGCCCACCAACATTTGAACTGGCAGCTTGGTTTTCTGCTGATATGCCATGCTCAAGAGAAGAAGAAGAAGAAGAAGAAGAAGAAGAAGAAGAAGAAGAAGAAGAAGAAGAAGAAGAATTTGGATTTGATATCCCGCTTTATCACTATTCGAAGGAGTCTCAAAGCGGCTAACATTCTCCTTTCCCTTCCTCCCCCACAACAAACACTCTGTGAGGTGAGTGGGGCTAAGAGACTTCAGAGAGCATGACTAGCCCAAGGTCACCCAGCAGCTGCATGTGGAGGAGCGGAGATGCAAACCCGGTTCCCCAGATTACGAGTCTATCGCTCTTAACCACTACACCACACTGGCTCACAAGTTGGCAGAACCACAAAGTGGAATCCAGTGAGTTTTTGCACGTGTCATTACGCTCATAGGAAATGTGTTGAAAGAAGTGCCGCTTAGCAGTGTGGTTTGTCATTTCCTTACCTGAATACACATGCCCCTTGCAAGCGAGATTTTGTCGACAGGAATAAAGATGTTCTCCAAAAGACATTGGGCAACCAACAACTGAAAAGAGTGAAGAACAAACCATTTTGAATCACCTTGCACAGATCTATTTGTACCTGCTCTCAAAGTCACTGGATAAAAGTCACTTAGAGGGATGCCTGCAATGTGTCATTGGCTGCCGTTTCCAGTGTCACTTTGGCCACAAGAACCCAGGAGTTTATTAGATAGAAAAGACTGAGAGATGAAAAACGGGCAGTAATGGAGCTTGTTTAGCTCCTGCCTTTCATTTCCCATTGGACATGCACTTTGTAAGAGTTGGTGGCTGCCAACTCAGCAAGGGAAAGGTGGGTTGTTTGTTTATTTTAAATTTAAAGCTAGTTGTGGGCTGTTCCTCCACCCATTCCACTAGAGAAGATTTCCCTAAAACAAAAGAGGCCGCCGCCGCTGCCCCACACACACTGCACAATTCCTCTGTTTGGGGAGGAATCAGTTTGCCTTATCTTAGTCTCATCCAAAGGGGATTGCAGTACATTGAAGCCTTCTATCAGAATTTGGTAGATAGGAGCTAAGCAAGATATCTTATATCTAGCTCAGCATTGTTCACTTTGACTGGCAATGGCTCTCTGGGGTTTCAGGCAATAAAAATGAAAGAAAAGGCACATTCCTCAGTCTCCTCAAAAATAAGGCAACTGCAGCAAAAAAACAACTACAACCCCAAACCTGCACCCCACCTGAAAAGTGTCATGAAGAGGAGGCCACACAAATTATCTGGAAACCAAGCCTTTGGAACGGTTGTGGGAGTTGGTTATGTTGAGCCTAGATAAGAGAAGATGAGAGGACATATGAGAGTCATCTTCAAATATCTCAGGGGCTGTCACATGGAAGATGGAGCAAGCTTGTTTTATTCTGCTCCTGAGAGCAGGACCTGAACCAGTGGCTTCAAATTGCAGTAGGCTGATCACTGAAGAATTGATGCTTTTGAATTATGGTGCTGGAGGAGACTCTTGAGAGTCCCATGGACTGCAACAAGATCAGATCTATCCATTCTGAAGGAAATCAGCCCTGAGTGCTCACTGGAAGGACAGATCCTGAAGCTGAGGCTCCAATATTTTGGCCACCTCATGAGAAGAGAAGACTCCCTGGAGAAGACTCTGATGTTGGGAATGATGGAGGGCACAAGGAGAAGGGGGTGACAGAGGACGAGATGGTTGGACAGTGTTCTCGAAGCTACCAGCATGAGTTTGACCAAACTGCAGGAGGCAGTGGAAGACAGAAGTGCCTGGTGTGCTCTGCTCCATGGGGTCACAAAGAGTTGGACACGACTAAACAACTAAACAACAACAGATTCCGACTAAACATTAGGAAGAACTTACTGATGGTGAGAGGTGTTCAACCATGTAACAGTCGACATCAGAAACTGGTGGACTCCCTTCACTGGAGATATTTTAAAACAGAAGTTGGATGGCCACCTGCCAGGGATTCTTTAGCTGTGATTTCTGCACTGCAGGGATTTGGACTAGATGACCTTTTTGGTCCCTTCCAACTCTATATAATACAAAACATTTTAAGGAGGGAACAACCGATGCAGCAGATTGCTGCCTGTAACGCAGAACTAAAATGAAATGGCAGAGTACCTGGGTGCTGACTCAGCAGTTTCTGGTATGGCAAGCCAATACACTACACCACCCATGAGAATTTAAACAAAATTTCTGTCCTTTCATTTTTCATTAACTGATGGAGAATGGTGGGGTTGTTGTTTTTAGGGGGAAGACATTTTGGGCAATTCCTCATACTGAGTATATTTGTCTTTCTCAGGGGTAGTCAACCTTTTTATACCTACCGCCCACTAATGCATCTTTCTTGATGGTAAAATTTCCTTACCACCCACCAGTGCTTGATGGAAGGGGGATTCAGCCTGTGCTTACCGCCCACCTAGAATCCTGAAATGCCCACTAGTGGGCGGTAGGGACCAGGTTGACAACCTATCTAGTCCAATTTTGCCTACTCTGGTTAGCAGAGTCTCTCCAAGATGTTGGGGGTCTTGTCTAGAGATGCCAGGAATTGACCCAATGACCTTCACTGTGTAAAGTAGATGCTCTTCTGCTCAGCTATGACCCTTTCCCCGATTTTCATCTTCAGTTCAACCGTTTCCCTTTCCTTTCTTTGGAGGAAAAGAAATCCCCATTAAAATACATTTGTCTTTTCTCCACGCTTTCCAAATTTATGGAAATTCTGCATCTCAGTGATGACTTGAAGACCAGTAGAAGTTAGTGTATTAATGCTAATGGGATACTGCCCCACCATCCCCGGTCTGCCCTCATCCTGCCCCCACCTGCCTGTCCTCTTACTTACAACTAGCCCAGAAGGTAGCAGTGGTGGTCAGATTCCTCCTCCTTAATCTCAGAGCATAGAGTTCTAGAATCAATTGGCTCTGCCTGCCATTGACTCTGGCTCCCCCTACTGGTAGCCTCCCTGCCTTCTGCCCTACCAGCCCCAATAAGCACCAGCCACCACTGCTAAGGGCATTACGGCAAGTTGACTCCAATAGTAAAAGAAAACTGACTCTGAGCCACATTGCAGCATTATTTATTCCTCTCCTCCTAGTTATACTATAAACATATCCCACTTCTTTCATACTCAGCCACCTGTGCGCACATGCACACACACACACACACACACACACACACACACTTTATTGGTGCCAGAAGGTTTGGATGCATGCTTTTAAAGATCTTTAAAGTTTCCTGCTGATAAGCAAAGGCTCCCTTGGCACTTTTAAGTAATACAGGAACACAGAAAAGCCTCATAATGTGATCCCACACTCACCCAGCCCGATGACAGAATCAAGGTTAATTGCATGGGGTTTGAGGAAGACCCATGGTTGGAGAGAAGAGGAGGGGAGGAGAAATGCCTCGTTATATCTTAAATTGACAAGGATCCTTTTTTTAACAGGCAGAGGGGGCAGCTGGATTGCATGAGCTTTGCCCAAAATATTGAGGAAGGGGACACTTCTGAAGTCTGATTCAGCATTGCTGTAGTTTCTCATCTGGACCTAAACTCTGTAGCAGAACAAACAGTGCTGGGGGAAAGACTGGGTATTTGCCAGGAACCCAAGATAAGCAGAGCCACACACAATCACCACCAGCCTGCCTTAACAATGCTCTTATTCCCACTTTGCACAGAGTTCTAACAAAATCAGGCACAATAGAACAGAATTTCCAGTTTACATACACTATCTCTCCCCTACTCAAGGTACAACTTGACCAGAAACTCAAAATGGACCTTGAGGGTCATAGACTATATATTTCAAGTTATTAAAAAAAGAAAGAAAAGTATTACATGGTATAATGTATTCATTTTAGTTTGGGCTAATGAAACACAGGAGCACTGCCAGGAATTGTAGGAGGATGAAGAGGGAGAAATTGCTGATCCCCTCTTACTTCATCATCTCAGGGGTTTTCACACATTACATTCAATGACTGTAAAAAATTCTGAGTACGCAAATGGCTGATCTGTGCAAATCAACAAGTGTACAGTCTTTTGTATGAGCACTCACATTTGGGTAGATGCCAAGTGTGAATATACAATGTGTGAACAGTGCTCACCTTTGTCCCTCCCTGCAGTCTTCAGCTCTCCATTTACTCTTGCTCACCCCATCTCACTGGAGAGCCAGTGTGGTGTAGTGGTTAGGAGCGGTAGACTCGTAATCTGGGGAACGGGGTTCGTGTCTCTGCTCCTCCACATGCAGCTGCTGGGTGACCTTGGGCCAGTCACACTTCTCTGAAGTCTCTCAGCCTCACTCACCTCACAGAGTGTTTGTTGTGGGGGAGGAAGGGAAAGGAGATTGTTAGCCGTTTTGAGACTCCTTCGGGTAGTGATAAAACGGGATATCAAATCCAAACTCCTCTTCTTCTACTGATACCACATCTTCCAGTGCCCAACTCCCCCTCTGCCACCCCATCTCCCCCATCATTTTGCTGCTCCTCCTTTCTCCCACCAGAGGTTCCCATCCTGCATCTCCTGCTCATCCCGTTCAGCTCTGTCTTCTCCCACCTCCTGACCTCCCTTGCTCCGCCTTGTCTTGTCTTGCCTTCTTCCAGCTCCCTTCTCGCCTCCTTTTGTGGAAGAAAAATAGAACTTAATCAGCAAAGATGAGAGCTGAAGCCAGACTCTTAAGCCAGCCTTGTTGGGTGGAATGGAAGGGCTGTAGCTCAGTGGGGAACATCTGCTTTACATGTAGAAGAACCAAAGTTCAATCCCAGGCATCTCCAGGTACAGCTGGGAGAGAAATCCTGGAAGATCACTGCCAGTTAGTGCAGAAATGTGGAAGCCCCTGAGAACACCCACTGTAGTTCAAAGGCCCCTCAACACCTGGAACTCGCCTTGAATGGAAAACGAGAGCCAGTGTGGTGTAGTGGTTAAGAGCAGTGGACTCGTAATCTGGTGAACCATAATCCACTCCTCCACATGCAGCTGCTGGGTGACCTTCTCTGAAGTCTCTCAGCCTCACTCACCTCACAGAGTGTTTGATGTGAGGGAGGAAGGGAAAAGAGATTATTAGCTGCTTTGAGACTCCTTAAAAGGTAAAGGTGAAGGGACCAATGACCATTAGGTCCAGTCATGACCGACTCTGGGGTTGTGGCACTCATCTCGCTTTATTGGCTGAGGGAGCCGGCGTACAGCTACTGGGTCATGTGGCCAGCATGACTAAGCTGCTTCTGGTGAACCAGAGCAGCGCACGGAAATGCCGTTTACCTTCCCGCTGGAGCGGTACCTATTTATCTACTTGCACTTCATGCTTTCAAACTGCTAGGATGGCAGGAGCAGAGATTGAACAACGGGAGCTCACCCTGTCGTGGGGATTCGAACCGCTGACCTTCTGATCAGCAAGCCCTAGGCTCTGTGGTTTAATCCACAGTGCCACCCGCATCCCTTAAGGTACTGCTAAAGCAGGATATCAAATCCAAACTCCTCGTCTTCTTCTTCTATCATGTTGATTGCAGGTGGCAAGGCCACAAAGGGCTTGAAATATAAGATTCCCTCTCCCCGTAAAGCTTCCTGCACACATCACACCACAAGAGCAAGATCTGTCCTGGAGGTTTGGTGGAGCCTTTGGAACAGTGCGGGAGGCAGTGCAGGGTTGCTTCTGAAGGAAACTCCAAATAGGATTTTGATCCGTTTTCTACTGATGAGAGGTGCCACTGGATTAGTAAAGGATAGGGCTATCGACGGCTCTGTTCTCCTTCCCATGTCAGAGGCAATACACCTCTAAGCACCACTTCCTGGGGATCACAATTAGGGCTTGAGATCATAGGTTCAAGCGTCATAATGAGCAAAAGAGTCCTGTGTTGCACAGGGTTGGACTACATGACCCTTGTGGTCCCTTCAAACTCTACTCTATGTCAGGAGTCCAGTCCCCAGCTTGATACCACAGTGAGCACAGTTAATGGAAAAGGATGATTTATTGTCAAAACAAACAGATAACTCCGGACGGCTTCAACACAGCCTCCTCCATCATCAATCAAGATGACCTTTCTGAAGCCTGCTTCCGGCGAGACCAAGAAGCAACTGAACTTTTGCTTCATCTTTTGTTTTGCTTCCTATCTTGCAGCCCTCCCATTCGTCGAGACCTCGGATTGAGTGGGTCAGCTCCCTCCTCTTCCCCATTCTCTGAGAGGCTGCCTCTTAACTCTTTCCCACTTTTAATGCTTCCGGCAAGCTTTGACTGCGTTCTAGCTTGTTCTCCACCATTCCCTTATCAGGGGGCATTCCAAGGGGTGGGGCAGTTGGCACTAGCCGGTGCTCATCCTGCACGGTAGTTAACCCTCTCTGTTCCTGACTGCTTTCTTCATTTGGCAGCAACCCTTCCCTGGGAGCTGGCTGCAAACCTACCCTGGGCGCTGGCTCATTCATGACATTCTACTTCACTGTCGGAACAGGATGCTGGACTTAGATGTTCTTACCAGGGGGCACCCTGTCAATGGAGGGTCACCAATCTGACACAAGCCCAGCTGTTTGTGCCGAATGCGGAAGGAGAAAGGAAACAAACAAAAAGTGGGTTTCAGCACTGATTCCTCCACTCAGGGCTGCCTGGGCACACAGGTTCTACCTATAAAAGCTGCCTGCCAAGAACCGCCAAAGGCCAGCTGTGCCAATGAGCCCTTACCAGTGCAGAAAAAAGACCTTCCAATGTTCCCGCAACATCCCTGTGGTAATAAAGAGAAGGCCGTTTTGCAGCACGGCGGCATGTAAGACAGCATTGTCAGCTATAGTTTATTTAAAGAGCGAGGCCTGGAACAGGAAAATAATGACTTTAATAAAATTTACTATTGACTTCGTAGGCTAAAATCTTACTGTCATCGGGAACCAGGAAGGGGGGGGAGGGGAACCCCTACATCGAAGCCCTTCACTTAAATATATTCCTTTAATATTTCAAAGCAAGTTGTGGTGCTTCCTTCTTCTCTTTTTAATATACTTGCTTCTTCAAAAAAAGATTCTGTAGTGGGGTGGAAATTAGTATTTTTAATAGAAAGCTGGAATTGCTTACATAAGGGAAAAGCCGGTAATGACCTATGACACTGTCTGTAGAAAAGCAACATTTGAAGGAACTGCAAAAGCAGTTAATCCAATTCCTTGAAAAGCTGCAGAAAGCAATGTCACCAATGAATGATTTATAAATTACCGAATGTCCTTCTCATCTGGCGGATATCTTTTAATCTTAGACTGTAGTGTTTTTTTTCTCTCGGAGTGAACTCCAAAGAGCCTGCTGGGGAGATAGACAGAATTTGCGAAAAACTACATTAACAAGGTTAGGGTCGTGTTAGAGATTTCGGTGGGGAACGGGAACTCCTTCGGCAGCACCCGGGGGGAGGGGTGGGCAGGGAGGAGCAGACTACATATAACATAATTTTATTTTCCAGCCAATTTGATTAAATGCTCTCTAGATTGCTGACCGCGTGTGAAAGAGGTCAAGCCCGAAATATATGAAAAAAGGCAGAAAGCTTCTCTCTCTTTTAAATGCATAGTTAAAAGAAACTGCGCTTTAAAATAAAAAACTTAAGTTTTCTAACAACGTACGACAGTTCAATTTAGAGGTGAAACCTTTTAATAAAAGCTCGTGAAATGAATGCTTCAGTTTATGAACTCTGTTTGTGTTTCCCAGCGGAGTGCTTAGCATCATGAAGTCAACGATTTCATTCTTTACCACAGCTGAGCAACATCAAGGAGAGTCCGGGGCTTTGTACTTGAAAATATCTAGTTTACCCTCTCCCTCCCTAAATATATATAGGGAAATCTGAATTCTGAATTAATATGTTTTCCTCTTTATTTATTTATTTTTTAAAAATATGCTGTTGTGCACTAATTTACATTGCACACAATTAATTAAAACTGAACAAGCCTATTCCATGGGGGATTTTAATGCAGACTCCAGGGTCCAGAAACAGTATTGTGAGTGCAATCAGTTAAGGTCTTACCTGAAAACAGGGCATTTTCTTTTCTGAGAGGTTGGCACCCCTTGCAGCAAAAACTCATATATATTTGGTGGGTTGAATTTGACTGATTCACACAAGGAGATTTGTTTTTGATTAGGGTGAGATTTAGCCAAGGAATACAGGACTTCGTGTTGCTCTGTAAATTAAAATGGTTGCCTACCTACCACTGTCACCACCAGGGTCCACCAAAAGGGGGCCCATCAGAGTGCAGTGGTACCTTGGTTCTCATACGCCTTGGTTCCCAAACACCGAAAACCCGGAAGTAAGTGTTCTGGTTTTCAAACATTTTTTGGAAACCGAACATCCGATGCAGCTGTTGGCTATTGTTTCTGGGCCTCCTGCACCAATCAGAAGCTGCGCCTTGGTTTTCAAACATTTCAGAAGTCAAACGGACTTCTGGAATGAATTAAGTTTGGTGCTTTTGTTTCTGCTATCTATTTTGCACTTTTGTTTTTGAGGCTTTTTTGGTTAATTTGTTTTTGTGACTGTGTGGATGATAATCTACAATACTGTCTTATTTATTTTATAGTACAGTCCATTGATTATTGCTTTCATTTTATGGATCAATGGTCTCGTTAGATAGTAAAATTCATGTTAAATTGCTGTTTTCGGGGTTGTTTTTAAAAGTCTGGAACGGATTAATCCGTTTTGCATTACTTTCTATGGGAAAACATGCCTCAGTTTTGGAACACTTTGGTTTTGGAACGGACTTCCGGAATGGATTAAGTTTGAGAACCAAGTTACCACTGTACACTCTGCTATGGGCCTCCTTAAAATCTGGAGCCACCCTATTTTGGAGTGTATAGTTTAGGCAGATCAGAGAATTGTTTCTCTGTAAGGAATGTGAATGTTTTCACATGTTTTAAATTCTCTTTTAACTGTGGAGTGCATAGCGGCCTGTCTCTAATTATAATAATAATAATAATAATAATTTATTATTTATACCCCGCCCATCTGGCTGGGTTTCCCCAGCCATTCTGGGCGGCTTCCAACAGAACACTAAAATACAATAACCTATTAAACATTAAAAGCTTCCCTAAACAGGGCTGCCTTCAGATGTCTTCTAAAAGTTTAGTAGTTATTTTTTTCTTTGACATCTGGTGGGAGGGCTTCCACAGGTCGGGTGCAACTACCGAGGAGGCCCTCTGCCTTGTTCCTTGTAACTTGGCTTCTCGCAGCGAGGGAACCACCAGAAGGCCATTGGCACTGGACCTCAGTGTCTGGGCAGAACGATGGAGGTGGAGACGCGCCTTCAGGTATACTGGACTGAGGCCATTTAGGGCTTTAAAGGTCAGCACCAACACTTTGAATTGTGCTCGGAAACGTACTGGGAGCCAGTGTAGGTCTTTCAAGACCTGTGTTATTTTCTCAATTGATAATTATTGTTATCAGTATTTTTAATATTGTTTATTTCCTATGGGCAGCATCTCTGGGTGGCTTCCAACAAAATTACAAGAAACAACAACATTAAACATTAAAAGCTTCCTGAAACAGAGCTGTCTTCAGAAGCCTACAAAAAATTATACAGTTGTTACCGCTTTGACATCTGACGGGACAGCATTTCACAGGGTGGGTGTGACAACCACAAAGCCCTTCTGCCTGCTTCCCTGTAGTTTCACTCCTCTCAGTGAGGGAACCACCAAAAGGCCCTCGGAGCCAGTGGCAGAGCATATGCCCATGCTGCCTAGGGTGGGCGCGTTCCCGAGGGGAATGGAGGGTGCCCCCCCCCCAGGCACGCAATAGCTCCACATGCACCCACCAATCCCTCTTCCTTCCTCTCCCCTTCCTGCTCGCCTGCCTCCTTCCTGTCCTCTCCCCTGCCTGCCTGCCTCCTCCAGCTGGGAGCATGGGGCAACAGCGCACTGCCCACCCGTGACTCCTACACCTACTGCCAGCCATCAGGGGAAGAGGGGAGCTGCTGTGCCACACTCCTGGCTGGAGGAGGCAGGCAGGCAGGGGAGAAGATGGGAAGGATGCAGGAGAGCAGAAAAGGGAGAGGAAGGAACCAACAAAGCAGTGCAGCAGCTCCCCCCTTCCCCTGACGGCTCACGGTAGGCGTGGGAGTCCAAGTCGCAGGTGGGCAGCGCACTGAATGTCACCCCTGCTCAGGGATGACATCCGGAGTGGTGTGCCCCCCCCTGCACCCACCTTCCTCCTCCAGTGCTCGGAGCTGGATCTCAGTGTCTGGGCAGAACGACGGGGGTGGAGATGCTCCTTCAGGTATACAAGGCTGAGGCTTCTAAGGTCAACACCAACACTTTGAATTGCTCTCAGAAATATATAGTTGTACCTCAGGTTACAGACGCTTCAGGTTACAGACACTTCAGGTTACAGATTCCGCTAACCCAGAAACAGTACCTCGAGTTAAGAACTTTGCTTCAAGATGAGAACAGAAATTGCGTGGCGGCGGTGTGGTGGCAGTGGGAGGCCCCATTGGCTAAAGTGGTATCTCAGGTTAAGAACAGTTTCAGGTTAAGAATGGACCTCCAGAATGAATTAAGTTCTTAACCCAAAGTACCACTGTACTGAAAACCAGTGTAGATCCTTTAGGGCCAGTGTTATATGGTCCTGGCAGCTGCTCCCAGTCACTGGTCTAGCTGCTCCCCGGCAGCTGCTCCCAGTCACTGGTCTAGCTCAGCTAAAAAAGCCAATGCAATTCTGGGCTGCATCAATAGGAGTATAGCATCTAGATCAAGGGAAGTAATAGTGCCACTGTATTCTGCTCTGGTCAGACCTCACCTGGAGTACTGTGTCCAGTTCTGGGCACCACAGTTCAAGAAGGACACTGACAAACTGGAACGTGTCCAGAGGAGGGCAACCAAAATGGTCAAAGGCCTGGAAACGATGCCTTATGAGGAACGGCTAAGGGAGCTGGGTATGTTTAGCCTGGAGAAGAGGAGGTTAAGGGGTGATATGATAGCCATGTTCAAATATATAAAAGGATGTCACATAGAGGAGGGAGAAAGGTTGTTTTCTGCTGCTCCAGAGAAGCGGACACAGAGCAATGGATCCAAACTACAAGAAAGAAGATTCCACCTAAACATTAGGAAGAACTTCCTGACAGTAAGAGCTGTTTGACAGTGGAATTTGCTTCCAAGGAGTGTGGTGGAGTCTCCTTCTTTGGAGGTCTTTAAGCAGAGGCTTGACATCCATATGTCAGGAGTGCTCTGATGGTGTTTCCTGCTTGGCAGGGGGTTGGACTCGATGGCCCTTGTGGTCTATTCCAACTCTATGATTCTGTGATTCTATTCTATGTAAACAACCATGGCCAGGGCCTTGCAGAGCCAGGCAGAGGCCCGGCCCAGGTAGATAATGTGCCCCCCTTTTTTATCCTGGGGATAACTGAAGTCTTATAAATAAATAAGTATATAAATATTTTTCACAAAAGTTATGCTGACAAATAATTTTATTTCAAGGCTTGAACCGTATCTGCATATCAAGACAAAATGGAAAATATAGATATACAATAGTGCTTTTTAAAAATACATAGGGAATGTATGCTGACTGAGGCCCCCTTTGGAATCGGAGGTCCGGGCCAAGTGGTCCATATGCCCCCCCCCCCCCGTCTGGGCCTGACCATGGCTTCCCCCAAAGACTCCTGGCAATTGTAGTTTCTAAAGTGTGCTGAGATTTGTTAGGAGAGCCCATATTCCCCTCCCAGTGCTATAATTCCCAGAGTTCCCTGGTGAGAGAGATTGATTGTTAAACCCAACTGGGAACTGTGAAGGGAATGGGGGCATCCTTCAACCTCCACCCAGTTCTCAGGATTGCTCAGGGGAAGCCATTCCTCTTAAAATGGTATAACAAGTGCTTTAAATGTATGACACAGGTGTGACCCCTGTGATGCACGCTTCCCTTCTCCTTCTCTACAATGGCAGTGGAAAATACGCAATGTGAGAATATCAAGTTATGGATGGGGGAGGGAGAGGACTTAACAATGGCAGCAATCCCATATCTTTGCAAAATTTTGGTCCACAGTCTGAAGTTGCCTCGTGCACAAAAGGACGTAAGAAATGGCCAATGGCCCATCGAGTCCCACATCCTGTTCTCACAGTGGCTGAAGAGTTGATGTATAGTGTTTCCATCATCAGAAATGCTTAAACTTTGTTGAATGAAAAGAAAACTGGGAGCCGGTTTCACAAATCAAGGTCATTTCTGGGTTCAGATTTATTTCCAAGGCAAATGGGAAAATGAGGCCCTCAGATTTGCGACTCATCAACCTCTAACAAAATCCTCTTTAAACTTTTTTTTTAAAAAAACAACACCACACGCACGCACACACAAATATATCTATTTATGTATATGGATTTATATAATGCGAGCTGAGAACACTGATTCATTAAATTCCTCCTTGGGGCCCTCAGAACTTCAGTCATCTTGTTATACGCTCAAGGGACACATGAGAGGGGCAGGGAGGGGGAAAGCAAACATTTCCGAGAAGGCTGTTTTTCCAGTGTTTAAGGGTCGGGTTTGTTCTGTGCTATGCCCATTATCGTTCTGTTACTTCGTGCTCAGAGGTTTGATAAAGAAATTAGCGCACAGAGCTACAACGTAAACATATCACCTTTGTTGCCTCTGGAATACTGAAGAATTGCTGCATAGCAAAAGCTCATTGATAAGGTATGTAAATACCATTAAGCTATTTCCAGCTTGGAGCTGTGTAACCCCATTTTAGAGCAGAGGAAGGGATAGAAAAGAGTTACACTTGTGTGCATCTCCCCACAAAAGACCTTGGGGGAAGGAGTTGATCCAGGAAGAGTAGGTTCTGACAACCACACTTGCTCCAAAATCCAAAGTAGTAGTTGCATTGTTGTTGTTGTTGTTATTGCCGATCAGAAGATCGGTGATTTCGAATCCCCGCAATGGAGTGAGCTCCCATTGCTCTGTCCCAACTCCTGCCAACCTAGCAGTTCGAAAGCACACCAGTGCAAGTAAATAAATAGGAACCGCTGTGGCAGGAAGGTAAACGGTGTTTCCATGCACTCTGGTTTCCGTCAAGGTGTTCCACTGCACCAGAAGCGGTTTGGTCATGCTGGCCACATGACCCGGAAAGCTGTCTCTGGACAAACACCGGCTCCCTCAGCCTGAAAGCGAGATGAGCACCACAACCCCATAGTCGCCTTTGACTGAACCTAACCATCCAGCAGTCCTTTACCTTAACTTTACCTATTATTATTATTATTATTAATATTATTAGTTTACACCATTTCTACACCACTTAACATATTAAAAGTATCCCTGAGTGGCGTGCAGAAAACTGAAGCTGCAACAGCCAACTTAAACAAAAATATTACAAAAAATATACAGTTACATTTAAAAGTGTTACATTAATACAAAGTCAATAACATATCAATCAATATCCATTCACTTTCCTTCTGCACACCCTTCCTCTCAGCCTCGGGACTCTCACACAGGGCCCAAACAAATGCTTTTTAAAAAAGTTTTTCATTTATATTTTTCAGATTTATATATTTCATTAGTTTTACAATCAATTTAAAATTTCCAAATTTCTGCATATTCCATGTGTTTTTGTATCCATTCTTCCTTTTCTGGGGCATCTGCTTCTTTCCACTTTGGGGCAAGTAACATTCTTGCTGCTGTAAATATAAATAAATTTCTGTATAATTTAAGTAGTCCTGTCCCTATAATTCCCAAAAGAAAAGCTTCTGGTGTGTGTGTGTGTGTGTGTGTGTGTGTTTATTAAAGTTATTTTAAACATCCTTTTCAATTCATTGTATATCATTTCCCAAACAAACTCTGAGCTCGCCCACAATGAGAAGACATCCTGGAAACAGAAAGCATCATCCTAATCTTTCACTCTAGACTTGTTTTTTATGGGCAGGCCCAAGGTGGATGGTACTTCTTCTGGCTGCCCACAGCTGTGTCCAGTTCAGCTGCATTCTCCTCACCTAGTTCCAGGTGTGGCTCTTGGGTTAGATGGTACTGAGCTCCATGGACCAAAGGTCTGACTTGGTATAATGTAGCTTCATCCAGTTCCTTTCCCACATCATTGCTGCTGCATCATTTTTTTGTGCCAGCAGTTATTATGGATGCTGCTGCAGCAGCTGTCTCCTTCATAACCAGCTAGTAAATTTGAAATAAGTCATTCCACTCGTGTTTTACGGTCTCATTGTCCAAACTTTAATGCTTACACTTATTTGCCTGCTGCTTAAAAAGGAAAGGAAAGCAGGTAATTCCAGCAATTTGAGATCTTATTTCCCTTTGTATCCATCCGTCAGAAAATAAAAATTATGCCCCCGGTTCCATCCAAGTTACGTTGCGGCGCTCAGAAGTGTGTAACTCAGAAACAGAATAAGCTGTTTTAAGGAGTTATTGACGCCAACATTAAATTTACAATTATTCATAAAAAGAAAGCCATTTGAAGAATTCCCCATGCTGAGCATATACAAAATAGTTTGCCACGCATAAGAAGTTTCGTTTATTAATAGCTTGCTCGCTCTTTTCCCAGTATCTCATTCCAACAAAGTAAACTTTCTCCTCCAAGGGGACGAAGCATCAAAAGGATGCTGCATTTCCTGGAAGTTTATTCACCATCGTAAAAACAAAACAAAATATAATTTAATAAAATGCAACCATTGCTAAGGGCAAGAACAGCAGTGCTGTTACTGTCCTAAATATAGGACAAAAGAAACCTTAGACACACATGGGATGGCAGTAATTTCTGTGCATCATTTAATTTATGCTATTTTGTTTGGGACAACATCTTTATTGGGCCAACCTAAATATAACCAAAAAAAGAGAAGAAGTTACAAGCTTTTGAGTGGTTCAGAGCTATCTAGCATCTTTCATGGGACACCAAACTACAGCCACCATTGGCGGCTTTTAAAGAGCCATCAAGACAGTCTCTTTAGCAAACTAATTCCAGGGTTGAAAAGTTTGCATGGTGGCCAGATTGCCATAATTTGTGTGCTTTGTTTACTGCAGTGGTGTGTGTGGTGTGTTGGTGGAGGGGCAGTACCTCTGGTGGGGGACACGTCATGCTTCTTCTGAGGTGGCCTGTCCACATTTGATCGCCACCCTACACTTAGCTTGCAACAGCAGCTAAACCCCAGGAAATGGCTTCAACTGGCCATCTAAACTAGGTCCAGGCTAGCCTATGGGTCTCAAACCCCCAGTGAGTTAGGGACTTTCCTGCATACAAAGACGGGCTCCAGCCCATTGAGCAGATGAGACCAATCATGGGTCCAGTGGTCAAGAAGGCTGAATGTGTTGTAGAGGGAAGTGAGGACCAGATGGGGCTGGGCAACCTGGGAAGGGAGCTCATCTAGGAGAAGGAAAAAAATAACAAAGGGAGGGGGCCTTGGTGGGCCCTAAGAGAGAGTGCATGAGTGTGTTGTGATGCCCCTACACCCCATTCAGGATCCTCTGTATTCTGACTGGGAGCAGCCTTCATTTGCTATCTGATTTTTTAAACTGAAAATGTCCTGGATTGAATCCATGGTATCTTTATAAGGAACCTGTGATCTGTGACCACAGCTCCCATAATCACTGGCCACTGGCCATGTTGACTGGAGCTGATAGGAGTCGCAGTCCAGCAACATCTGGAGGACCACAAGTTCCCCACCCTCTGTGGTCCAGCTGTGTGCCATCGATATGGTGTGTCCCTTTCCTAATGAGAGTTTGCTTTTCTAATCACTACAAACTGAAGTCAGGTGGATCTTCAGCATCAATTTGGGGTGGAATTCAGCATACCACTAAGGACATTATACCACCAATGGAAGCAACTTCTGCTTGGCAGATGGAGCAATCACCTCATTCCTTCTCTCATGTTCTGTTTTTGGAAGTTCTTCTGACCCTCCTGAGCAGATTTGGGGGGAGGAGAAGGGGGCTGGAGAGAAATGAAAGCCCCATTACACTAGTGAGACTTCTTGTGCTGGCTTTCACGAGTGCAACAAGTTAGTCAAAATCCAACCCTTGGATTCTTGAGTCTGATGATGATGATGATGTTTACTCCAATTCTAGCCAGCCATTCCAGGGATTGCCTAATAATTCAGTATTCTCCAACAGAATTCCCTCCCCTTTCACCCAATCTCATTATTCAAATGATGGAGCCAAGGAATAAATTATTGTGGCACAAGTTGTTGTTTTTTTAAAAAAAAACTTTTCAGCACTAAAAGTGCATTTGTTTTTGTTTTTTCCCATTAAAGTCTTGTTCCTTGCCTGGTAACAAAGGAACAAAAACAAAAGAGTGATGGTAATGATGCAATGCCTTAATAGTCACAACCCCCCCCCCTTATATTACTGGAAATATTAGGCCCAGTTCTTCCCCACTAAAATGTATGGCAGATATTACATGCAAGAGATGAAGTAAGGTGGGTCAGAAATAGCATATCATTTGACAATGAGCAGCTGAATAATCATCGTTTAGTCGTCTTAGTTGTGTCCGACTCTCCATGACCCCATGAATCCAAGCATGCCTTGGAAATTTCTTCTCAGAGCTTCTCCTTTTTAATGTCCCTGGAGTTTTCACGGCAAAAATACTGGAGTGGTTTGCCAGTTCCTTCTCCAGGTGGATCACATTTAGTCTAAACTCTCGGCTATGACCTGTCCGTCTTGGGTGGCCCTGCACGGCATAGCTCATAGCTTCTCTGAGTTATTCAAGCCCCTTCGCCACGGCAAGGCAGTGATACATGAAGGGGAGTTGAATATTAACCACTTGTAATAACCATGTTATTATACCAAGGATCACTTGACTATAATATATCTTGCAACAGAATCCTATGTGTGTTTACACTAAATTCCATGAAGTTGAGTGAGAAAGACTCCCAGGTGGATGTGTCCAGGACCACAGCATTGCAGTGCAACCCTATCCAAGCTTCCTCAGATGTAAACCCCACTGTGTCTGCAGGAATTCCAGTTAAGCATGCATAAGATTACAGCGCTAAGCCAGTATGGTCTGGTGGTTCAAGTGTCAGATTCAAATCCCCATAAGACGCTGCAGCTCACTGGGTAAGCTAGGGCCAGTCAGCATCTTGTGCGCCTCCGCAAGCTTCTTGAAGAAAAGGTGGGGTAGAAATAATTTTAAAAGTTGGCTGCAATCCCATTTATCTGGGGGGTTAGCCCCAATAGAGAGTGGGGCACATGTCCGAGTCCATGCATAGGACTGAACTTAGCAAACCCAATTTCCTCTACGGCTACACATTTTCAAAGGAGCTTTGCCACAGCTGGAAGGGACTCCAAGGGTCATCTAGTCCAATGCAGGAACCAACAACCAAAACTGAATACTTGACTTTCTCTGTAGCAATCTGTCCTCCCCTGATTTAAGGAGGTGATTTTTCTTTGGCTAAAGACATACTAGAAAACATTGCCATCCTCAGTAGCAGACAGTGTGGTAGGTTGGAGGTGCCTACCTGAGCCCAAGCAGGTGAGCAGCTGCTTAACAGAGGGTAGCTAGGGGGAAATATTGTGGTGGCCACCAATTGGCATGGCTTGGAAAGAGGTTTGGAGAAATTCAGAGTGGATAAGGCTATCAATGGCTACTAGCCAGCCACTGTCATGCCTCTGAATACCTCTGCCGGGAATCAAATGTGGGGAGAACACTGTTGCACTCAGGTCTTGCTTGCAGGCTTCCCATAAGCATCTGGTTGTCCGCTGGTTGTCCAGGATGATGGACTAGATGGGTCTTTGGCCAGATCCAGCAGGGCTCTTTTTTGTGTACTTATGTTCCTTGAGAGAGCTAGATTTCCAGGAAGCGCTGACTGCTGGTGCTTCTCCCTGCCTTTGAAAAACAGGGAAAGAGAATACAGCAGGAGAAGCAAGAGCATTCCTTTTATCACTGACACACTGCCATCCTCCTCTCTCTTTCCAAGCTGGTTCCTAAGAAAACAATTTAAATCTAGGAATTCTAAGTCATTCTAAGATTTCCTAGGTTTGATTAGAGGATCAATTTATAAGGAGGCATTCCGTGTCGGTCTCCTTCATACATATTTGCACAAACACACACACACAAGGCTAAATGAATTTTCAAAAACTTCTAAAATACTCTTGCCAGATTCTGGACTCTCCAATGGATTAATCTGAAAAACAACTAGGGACTCAATTTAGACTTTCCTGGCAGCCTGCAAGAGAAACACGTCAAACTCAAGAGTTTTACTTTATTGAAGACCCTCTTAGGAGGCTATCAAGAAAGCAATGTGTCTGCCTAGTAGCCAAAGATCAGTGGGAGGTAATATTTAGTTTATTAATGTGCCGTTTGATTCCCCCCCCCCTTCTGTAGTGTTGGTGCCTAGCATAAAACTGGGACTCTTGCTGCAATTTTGCGTGCTTTTTTAAAAAATAAAGATAATCTTTGAAACATGAATAAAACTTAACAAGATCTAGCTTTATATCGAAATACATTTGAGTCCCTCCCAGGATTATTCAAGAGAAACAGTTGACTTCTATGCCAGAATGCTTGAGTAAATGGTTCCCTGCTTGTGTAAAATAGCACATCTTTTCATTTCAGGAAAAAAGACTTCCGCACTAGAGTCAAGGTTAATTTTGAAACAACCCTTCACTTTCAAGGCAACTGTATTTATTAGTAAGAGTCTATATTCAACAATAGAGGGGTTTTCAATGGAAGCCTGACAGTGCAGGTAAGGCATCTAGAGAATTGAATCATAAATAGAGAATGGACTGTTGACTGACAGGGCTTTTCAAAATGAAAACATTGTGGCAAAATGAGGCAACTTTTAGCCCCATTCTCTTTCCGATAAATCAGGGGGAAATTACAGAAGCGGCATGCAGAACAGGCTGGTGCTGTGATTCATGCTTTGCCATTATGTCCCCTTCAATTTATTTTATTGGCAATTTGAGGCTGTATTGCTGGGAAATGAGTCTACACTGGGTGGGCTAAACAACAGCCCTTCGCACCTTTGTCTGCCCAGCCCTGTTCTTCTAGTAGGGATGGGTAAATGTGTCAATTTCAACTTCTCCCACTTTCTCATTTTTCCACTCTTCAGTTCAGTTCTTCACATTTCCATATCACTTTGCAATATTTCCCCCAAAAAATAATAATGAAAATTCAGCAACATTTCAGTTTGAATTTCTCATAATATACACATTTTTGTATGCATTTTCCCCCTTATACCCATTCCCCCCAATATAATGCATTTCCCCATGATATTTCCACTAATTTCCACTAATATTCATTGTATGTGGATATTTCCACTAATATGCATTGTATTCACATGTTACTAAAGTATATGCATATTTGTCCACATTCCTTGGTACTGCACTGAAAAATTCAAGGAATACCTGGGTTTCAGTTCTTGTTTTGTTTCAGAAAGTGCAGATTAGGTAGGTTCACCTTTAAATGTCAACCAAGTAAAATCCTCCCTGCCCCTAGTTGGTAGCTGTTGCTAACACTGGTTGAGCAGGAATGAGAACTTGGCAAAACAGCCTGTGCACATCGGAACAAGACCAGCAAATCCAGTGCATGGATAGGTTGGTGAGTTTCATTTTAGAATTATAGTAACAAGAATGGCCTTCATGGCAGCAATGAGGAAACTGGGACCTTTCAGATACTCTTGATGTACAACTCCCATCATCCTTGGCCATTGACCACACTGGCCAATGGCAGTGGAAATCCAGCAACATCTGGAAGGACATAGGTTCTCCATCTCTGCCTTCCTGTCCAGGCAGTGACCAGATTCAGATCTCTTTTTCAGCACATGAGTCCTTCTTCACATTGTTTCACAATTTAGTCCTTCTTCACATTGTTGCCTCGCCTCCCCCATTTGTTATTTCCCCTCTTTTAGTGAAAAAAAGAGGTTATTTTCTGTATCTGTTTTGATCTATTACTCTACTGCCTTTCAGACACTGGTAGACTCTTAACTCCCATAAGCCCTTGCCAGCATGGGCAATGGTCAGAGATGATGGGAGTTTTACTCCAAACAACATCCAGAGGGCACCATGTTGGCTACCCCTATAATAGATTTTCTTATCGCCCTGCTTCTTGATGAGGCGTCTCAGTCTCTAAAACCTTCTCTGAAGTCTTGCTGACACTTTGTACTGTGGATGTTTCATTTGTTCTGTCTTGAGACTTTAACTTGCCTGTCCATCTGATACAGGTACATCTACATTCTCCGTTCTCTCATCCATCACTGGCTCAAGCCTTTTCGCGCACTGTTGATCTCTTCGGTTCCCCCCGTAGACAGCTGCATCATTAGACTGAACCCAATATGATCTGGGGGTCATGTGCTGCTCAGACAGTTTTCATGCTGCATTTCTACAGATGGTAACTGGATCTTTTTTGGTTTTTATTTCTGAACATTTGACATCTGGTGCACAACTGCACCAGTACTTTAATTTGGAGCACATATGCCTGGCCAATAAACACTTTTTGGTGGGGAGGAGGGAACCTTGTGAGTCAATTCCCAGATGACTCACAAGTATGGTGGTAACTATTCATTGTTCCTTTCCATAGACCTTCTGGTACCAACAACAGTCATTTAAAAATGAATAAAAGACCATCCAGTTCACTTAGGCAACCAAAGCTTTGTGCACACTTACCAGTAAGTAAGTTCCATTGAGAAGAATACAACTTACTTCAGAGTAAGCAGACATACACTCACATTGTTCATTCCTCTATAATTCCAGTTGACCATGTATGTTCTCTAGGCTCTGCTTACCTATCTGACAAGTCACTGCATCTTACCAGGGGAAGGCAGGGCAGGACAATGGTGAGATTCGGGCTATGCAGAGACACTAGCAGACCCATCCGGCACTCTTGCCAGTGAGTCCATGCAGTCTCAGACCCATCCAGGTATTATCTAATTCACACTTTCTGAAACAATAACAAGTACTGGAACACAATCATCCTTCCAATTTGCACTTCTACGAGTTTTTCAGTGCAGTTCTCCAGCCAAATAGTGTATATGTGTTCCCCATAGTATACACTATGGGGAAACATACAAAAATATTTATATATTAGTGAAAATAACATACAAAAATGCACTGTATTCAGGAAAGCTGCTTTGCAAGAATTCGTATATTAGACGTATATGTCTTATACAAAGAGCAAAGTGACTTACAAAGAATTCTAGGAATAATCACTTATCTAGCAATGTTTGCACCAAGCATAGTAGAAGCGATAACCCCATTAAGAGGGTTTTAAGCCCCAAATACTGAGTTTTATTGGATACCAATTCATGAGACAGCATCCTAGCAGTCAGTGGAACTATTAACAAAAGCCCCTGTTGGCTACTTGATGCAAAACCATCTTGATGCAAAAGAATTGGTAAACACTGTGTTTCTGGACGCCACTTTTACAAGATGTACTGTTGTTGCATTAAGGTTTGCCTGTTGCAAAATTCTCTTGCACACAAGTAAGCAGTCTGTGGACCACTCTTCAGTAATAGATAATTTTAATTTTTTAAAAAATCAAAAAATCCTGGTACATGCTGTTTGAATTCATTTGAACTCTTGTGAGTCATCCAAATCCACCTTTTTCCTCTTCAATATGCAAGGTTTCCTTACATCCCATAGTGCTCTGTCATTCAGCGAGGTCAGTGCGAGGTCAAAGAAGCTTCTATTGGGAATTGTGTGCAGAAGAAAATCCTATAATCTGAGAAGTCCTCTCTCATCCTTACCTTTTAAGATTTCCTAATACCGCTCCTCCCCCATCCCTTTCTGGTCATGGTTGTTAATTGCCATCGATCGTATACCCTATTGCATATAGATAATCTTAATGAAGTTGTGCTCTTCCAACTACACCAAAGGCAACTAACACATTTCTTGGCGTGTAGACGGAATACAATATACATACAAATAGTTTCTGAGATGGGAATTGGGCCAACCTGATTCACAACTTGTAAGCTGCTACAAAAAGTTAGATTCAGCTAACTAGAAAGACACATTATTATTTTGTTAATGTCTGAGCCATTCGTAAGATTCTATTATGTGTTTTGGTGGGAGTTTTCCAATCCTATGTACTCTAACCTGGGGATAGGTTTGTGTGTCATTCCTTTGGTGTGGTATCACCTTTGTTTTGGGACTCCCAGCTTATTGACATTAAGGTAGGGGTTCTCCCTATGCTTTAGACGTCTGCTGACATTTTTTTAGCTAGTGCTCTTCACACCTCCATTGCACTTGCTCTAACTGTGCCACCCAAGTCCATCTGAATCTGAGAGATTTTGTCCCTAAAGCACTTCACAGAGTAGTTACAGCAGGCCTCAAGAGTGTCTTTCTTGACTATATGACAAAGCTTTCTTCACTGCCACCATCACCACATGGTATGCCAGCCTGAGCAGACCAGGGATGGGGAACCTATGGCCCTCCAGATGTTGATGGACTCTGACACCAGCCAACATGGCCAAGGTCAAAGATGATGGGAGTTGCAGTTCTATATTACCCAGAGGGTCTCAGGAGTAGAGAAGACAGACCAAGCTATAAGGGAGCTTCCTATGTTGCCTGCAGCTGAGAGACCGGTTTGTACTAGATGGTCCTTTGGCCTTTGTTAACTTTCTGATTCTGTGAGCTGGAACATTTTCCTACTAGCTCATTTCCATCCATTGCCTCTTTCTTTGCCTCTTTGACACATAATACCCTTTAGCCTATTAATCTAAGTCTAGGATACCCACAGGATGCTAAACTAATTAAGCCTAGATTCTTGTAACTGCTGGTGGGTTATAAGCTCAAAAGTATGTAGCAACACATGGCAGTGTGGCCCTGGCATGCGCCCATGCTTCATTTCGCCTTGACCTTTTAGCTGATACCCAATAGAGAAAGGATCAGTCTTTCCATATGGCAGAAGCCTCATTTACTAATATGCTGGCCTCCTGAGTCACTGCTGTAATATGAACTTTCCATAGAAATTGACCCCTGTTAACTCACACTGCTTAGTTGTTTACCTTTGGTATGCCGGCACTTCCTAACCCTTGTTAATATACTCTTTTCTTATATTAAAAAAATAGTACCTGGTTATGAAAATAGCATTGATATCGTTATGAAATTCAAGAGGATCAGAATTACAGTCTCCTCATTGAAAGCTTTAGTTCATGCCTTGGTTATGTCCCACCATTGATGAGAAGAATAAGGCTAACAAGGACAAGGACCAGGATAAGACTATCAATGACTGCTGGCCATGGTGGTTAAGCTATGCCTACCCTGTTGGAGGCAGTAATGCTCAGATCCTACTTGCGGGTTTCCCAGAGATCTGGTTGACTACTGTAAGAACAAGATGATATACCAGATGGGCCATTGGCCTAATCCAGCAGGATACAGTGGTGCCCCGCAAGACGAATGCCTCGCAAGACGAAAAACCCGCTAGACGAAAGGGTTTTCCGTTGTTCAATGCACTTCGCAAGACGAATTTCCCTATGGGCATGCTTCGCAAGACGAAAATGTCTTGCGAGTCTTGCGATTTTTTTCGCTCCCCCCCTTTTTCTAAGCCGCTAAGCCACTAATAGCCTTTTAGCTGCTAATCCGCTAAGCCTTTAATAGCCGCTAAACCGCTAATAGCGCTAATCCGCTAAGCCGCTAATAGGGTTGCTTCGCAAGACGAAACAAACGCTAGACGAAGAGAATCGCGGAACGGATTATTTTCGTCTTGCGAGGCACCACTGTATTCTTGTGGGAATGTTCAGGGATGCAGGAGAGGATAGATTGTTTGATTATAGCCTTTCCAACTTGTGTTAAGAAGTTCACAATTTAGCAGAGCAACATTCCCCTTTTTTAAAAACTCTACAATAACTGTTCTGGTATTTCCCCCTTATTCCCTCATAAAAGATAAGACACGACAGAGTCTTCTATAAAAAGAGTTTACTCACATTATGTTCACAATCGGATCCAAGAAGGCAGACTTAGCTTAGAAAAGTAACATACACCTGGAAACTATCTCATAAGGAGACAGTCCCTTTGTCCTCTCTTGGCTGGAAGCATCTTTGGCTAAGCAGATGTTGCTTCTTCGATGCATGTAGTCAAAGAGAGAGATGGCTGCCCTGCCCTGTGCTTTTGTCGTTACCTGCACAGATGAGGCCACACCCACCTCTAGTCACATGCAGAGGAAGTCTGTCCCAGCCCAGAAGCAAACAGGAAGTTTACCTGCTGGCTGGACAAACATTCCTCCCCATGTGTAAACATGTTCACTCTAGGAATGTTGTACTTGACTGCTCTTGTGTTTCACATCCCACAATTCTTAGTTCTTGTGGCAACAACTGTCTTCTCTCTGGCTGCTATGGTCACTGCTTATGTGTAGCAAACAGGATATTAGTTTTGCCCCATAACAGGCAGGGATGGAGGGGTAGGTCTTGTGGATGACCAGGATGGGAGACATTTTCCCCCCTTCCTGCTTCAGTGTTTTGGAAAATATGAACACGGTTTCAAGCTTGGGAGCTAGTAAGTCAAGATATAGTTGAGTCAATAGCATATGAAATGTAGGCATCTCCTGCATCAGAGCCTGTGAAGGTGTGACTTTAAAAAATAATAATTAGAAAGGGCTAGCCTACGTATTAACCTGAATTGCATATCTGAAGGAATGGCATGAACATTCACTGTACCGCCTCTCGAGGTGACATGACTGTCTGGGTATTTCAAGAAATCAAAAGGCTTCCCGCTGCGTATCTGCATAGACCACACATTAGAACCTCCCTCCAGAAATGTTTAAAAAGTGATTTCTAGTTGCTCCGGGGAAGGAAGTTGGCATGGTTAATTGCTGCCCTGTTGGAATCTGCATTGCACAAAGGGCTCAGTGAGAGCTAAAGAAGGAGAATTTAATCAAGGTTGGTAAAGATGGTTTTTAATGGAAGTGAATTCAGCAGAGGACAATAATCATTAAAAGCTGAGGTGTTAATCAAAAAAATTCTCATAAGGGGGGGTGGGGAGAGAACACCCTGTGGAATACTGCAAGGTATCCAGAAAATGCTTTTGTTGTTGTTGTTGTTTTCACCATGAATCCTGTTTGGCCAGTTTCTCAGTTGCATCATGGGGGATGTTTTGAGGGTAGGCAGGAATAGCATCACCTTCTTAAAGGATTGGGGGCTGGGATTTTTGGACTCTTGAGCCAGAATCCCAGGACACTTTGTTGCCTAGTGATTACTTTGAGATGGTGATTAAAAGGAGTAATTTAAAAACTTGGATTACAAGAAGAAAAAGGGAAGTTAAAACTGCCTAGGGAAAAATATTCCTCAAACTCTGCAATGGAGAGGATAATCATCTACCCCAGAACGCCATTCTAGAGGACATAATTAGTGATGGTTTTTACAAAGAAAGGAGTGCAAACTTAACTTGGGGAAAGGGGAAAGGCTGAATTACATGGAGTAATCAAGCAGTATATGGGATGATGTCACAATGCCACACAGCCAATCAGATTTAGCTATGTGATTTGCCCTATTAATGCAAGTGTTTGAAAGGCAGGTACAAATGTGAACCTCTGGATAGAGAGGCCATTCTGGAGAGTTGGCTGAGTTCATTCAAAAGGCAGCAAAACTTTTCCCATTTATTTGGTCTGTTGCCAGTGTTAAGTTGCTAAGCTGTTTTGTTTAATGTTCTGCTTGGTTTCTGCGTAGTTTAAGTTACTGCATTTTATTTTGCATTCATTTCTCAGTACGTGAAAAGCCTGCATGTACATTGGGCTCACACATTCCCTCATCCATCTTGCAGAGCTTTTTGTTTCTGCTTTTAAACAAACCGCAGTTTACATTATATCTGAACTTGGGGCATTGTGGTTTATTAGAAAAGCCAGGATCAAATGAATTTCAGGTCCTCGCTTGTTCTGAAACCACAGCTTAAACAAAGCATGGTTCCCTGGAACAGGGAATGTTCAAAACAAGATTCAAGATTGTACAAAAGAAAGCTCATTCACATAGCATGAAAACAGGGTTATTCATCATGACCAAACAAACACATTATCTCTGTAATCCTTACAATACCAAAAACCATGTTAATGAGCTTGTTTGATAGTACACAAGCAGCCTAATACCTGGCCTAGCTTGGGAATTCCAAGAAACAAAATGATCAGTGCAGTTTGGAAATTAGCAGTTAAAATCAGTACAGCTTTGAAAGACTCAGTCAGCCATCTTGTATCAAAATGGTATCCAGTTGTACCCAGCAGGAACTATCATGCAAAATTTGACTATCTTAAGAGGTGTCCAAAAGCACAGCCTAATTATTATTATTATTATTATTATTATTATTATTATTATTATTATACCCCACCCATCTGGCTGGGTTTCCCCAGCCACTCTGGGCAGCTTCCAACAAAATATTAAAATACAGTAATCTGTTAAACATTAAAAGCTTCCCTAAACAGGACTGCCTTCAGATGTCTTCTAAAAACCTGGTAGTTGTTTTTCTCTTTGACATGTGGTGGGAGGGCATTCTACAGGGCGGGTGCCACTACCGAGAAGGCCCTCTGCCTTCCAAAGACAGCATTCCAAAGTACAGAATGGATTTTAATTGTGGGTGTTTACATTAACATTTGGATGAAATTAGTACTGTGGATTTTAAATTTGCACTTTGGTGACTTCTCACGTGGAGCTGTCCATGGATCCCAGCAGTGCCTGACACATGGCTCACTGGGAGATCTTATGGTTCCATTTGGGAATCACAATATCAAAACTCTCCTGCCAACCTAGCAGATCGAAAACACGTCAAAGTGCAAGTACCGTATTTTTTGCTCTATAAGACTCACTTTTTCCCTCCTAAAAAGTAAGGGGAAATGTGTGTGCGTCTTATGGAGCAAATGCAGGCTGCGCAGCTATCCCAGAAGCCAGAACAGC